>NC_082685.1:76100835-76427823 GCF_949987515.2 Delphinus delphis | reverse complement strand
CATCTCTCAAATTGGACTGTGTTGAATATATATTTTAAATAATAGTTTAAAAGCCCATGAATTGTATCTTTTAGGAATACTTGGCGCATGTTTCTGAATGATAGACAGGCTGAATCCCCCCCGAAATATTGAGAGGAAACAATGTATTGATGAGGAAGAATACAACATTTTTTACACTGTTCTCAGTGAATTAACGGGTATTAAAATTTTCAAATTAATTGAATAAGGTTGACAGCAATAACATTATTATTTAACAGGAATGAGCATTGCAAGGAGCTGTGTTATATATTAGCTCAGAGGACATGGATAAGCTCTTTTGTCAATCACAAAACCCTGCTCTCTTGGAAGTCATCTCTTCTCAACAATAATGGTTAGCAGTGGGTGTCAGGATCCTGAGGACAACTCTCAAAGCCTCTATTTCCACAGGCAATATATGAAATGATGACATTTGGGACATTACCCATACATCATAGGCAACAGTATTTCGTCATTCATTGACTGAGCTCCTGCAGTGTATCAGGCAATATACAGGCATCTAAAGCAGGATCTTATACTAGAGTTAAGGAGTGAGCCCCAAACTGTGTATGTATTATACATATATATTGTGTGTGTATACAGACGCACACAATTTTTATTGGATTCTAATCATCTGTGATGCAAAAAAGTTTCAGATCAAGAGTTACAAAGATAAATATCATGGTCCCTGCCTATGGGTCCTTTATCTCAGTGAAGATATTGCTACTGAGGTTCCCTTGGTGGACACACACTCTGAGAATGGAACATAATTACATAAAAAGAGGCAAAAGGCTCAGGAATTTTCATCTGGAATTTAAAGATACAAATCCTAGGTTTCTCACTCACTGTGTGAACATGGACAACTCTTAATCTTACTATGTTTCAAACTATTCGTGAGAAATAGGAATACAAGTGTCTACCTCATGGGAAAGACTTCATTATGTGCCCCACCTTGTACAGTGCCTGGCATAGAGGACAACACACTAGATACTAGGCAGTATTAGTAATTATTGCTGTTCTATGATCTCCCCCTTGCCTCTATCAACGCTCACTTTAATGTGCAATGAGTTCTCAGGAATAAAAGCAGGGTAGATAAGGGCAAAAGAACACCATCCAAGTCTCAGAGGGAAAGAGCACAAGACATACATTTTCACCCATGCTAATATTATTTCTCATCCGAAATATAATGTCATAATATCTTCTTAGTGATGCAAAGCCTAACATGGACTAAAATCAGGGTAGTGTACTGATATAAAATGCAATACATGTTACAATGAGAGCCCACCGGCTGTCAAGGGATATCAATTGGTGGTAAGAATTAAAAAAAAAAAAAAACTTCTGGGTGAAAGCTAAGAGGAAAAGAATATTTTAGTACCAGACCAATACTAAAATCAACCGTAAGTCAGATAGTGAACAAAACTGAAAATATAATGAATTGACCATAACAGTGGTCTCTTCTTTGATAAAAGCCCTTAGAACAGCAGCATTATCCCTTTAAATAGGAAAAGCTGTGAAGTCTTCTCACGCTCTTATAATATGGGTACAAAGATATACTAAATGGATTCTTCCACTATGTGAAACCTATTACTTCTAAATATTAAATCACTTACAATTCAACAATGTTTATTTTGAATTCTAAGAGCGTACAATAGCCCATTTGGAACAGTTTAATTCAATTTTTCAGAATCTTAAATTATTCCATGGCCCTTTCCTGCCTAGAGGGATTGGTGTGGGAGAATGACTGTGTATGGTGAGGACAAGGAAAGGAAGATGAATAAAATTCTTAACGTTTTATGTCCTTGGAGGGGCTGATTTCAATCATGCATAGTAGTTTGTCCAGTACTGAATCCATTAGGATTCTTGATTGCAAGCAACAGCAACTAAATCTGACTGATTTAAACAGAATAAAAAATTAGGGGCTTCCCTGGTGGCGCAGTGGTTGAGAGTCCGCCTGCCGATGCAGGGGACACAGGTTCGTGCCCCAGTCTGGGAAGATCCCACATGCCGCAGAGCGGCTGGGCCCGTGAGCCATGGCCACTGAGCCTGCGCGTCCGGAGCCTGTGCTCCGCAACGGGAGAGGCCACAACAGTGAGAGGCCCGGGTACCGCAAAAAAAAAAAAAAAAAATTAATTAAAAAAATTAAATTATATACAATATAAATATTTTATATTTAAAATATACATCTATTTGGGGGTAAATCACAGACTCATAGAATGGCTAAGGAAACATGCATATATGCAGCTAGAGAACCACATCCAAAATCACACCATAGGATCAGTGTGGTGAGAGCACTGCTGCAGCTACCTCGGGACACTAGACACAGACCTGGTACAGCACCACCCCTTGAACAGGACACTGTTGCTGCTGCTGCTTCCACATGACCACCCTTGGAAGCTGGAAGTGGTTTTGACATCTCAATGCCCAGAACAAATTGTCTCCTGCCTTTCTTTGCCTTTTTGTATAATTAGCTCCAGATTCAGCTTCCAATTGGTGGAACCTACCTTCTCTGCTTAAAATGTGTGTAAAATGAAGATGTGTGTTTCCCAGCATATAGGCCGGAGGTGGGCTCTGCTTCCTAACATGACTTATATGGCAGAGAGTTTATCAAATGAAGGAAGTAACTGAAAGAATGAAAAGCTAAAGAAAATGACAGATTTCCACTCTAAGGCCCAAGGAAAAGTACCACATTCCAAAGGCCCTCCCTCCCTCCCATGACTTCGAAGTTAATTTCTTCTATCTCTTCGGCTGTTATATTCCTAAGTCTTATATAGATCATTTTGGTAAGTAGTATGTTTATGAAATTATCTACAGGTTTTAGATAGTTTTAGTTTCTTTACATTTAAAATGCTTGTTGAAGGTCATATACCAAAATGCTAAAGAGCCAGATTTAAAGCACAGATACTGGGTTCCCTGAACTTAATGGTAAAGACATTGTATCCCCTTTGTGTTTTCTAAAGATAACAATTCATTATTCATTCAAATTGGATTGTTCTGGTGAACAACATGAAAATTATCTTACTTTAGCTACACACAGCTAACTGAAGAGCCAAATGGGACAAGTTCCAATAAAGCCCTCATCACTTGATAATGTTCACTAGTAACTCAATTCAAAAATTACCTAACAAAGTTCAGCTGTGAGGCAAGGCATTCAAATGAATTACTCGAGCATGACCAAAAAGACTTGTGCCAAAAACTGATTCATTACTTTTTAGTGCCTCTCTAAGTAATTTTCTTTGCCTATCACTATGATATATATGCTATCTGATGTGAAAGCCCCAAAGAGTAGATGAGGGGCTAACACCTGGTAAATATGTAGAATCGTATCCACAAGAGGCAGAGAGGTCAAAGGCAACCAGGCCAGAGAAATGGTCTCTTGCTTTTGCAGGCTGTGGTCTGTTTTGGAATTTTCTCACAGTTGTTTACCCTTGTCTTAGAAGATGTTTTGCTAGTGTGGGCAGACTAATTCTTAAATTTTAGAAAAAAAAGTTGTTTCTTCTAAATTTTCAAGAGTAGCTTTTATTTAACCTTCACACACACACACACACACACACACACACAAAAACTGTGTATATGTGGAAGGTTGGCTGCCTTCTGTAGGCAAAAGAGTCCTTCACAGGGTTCAACCAGCTCACCAGGAGAGGGCATTGGAGTTAAAACAAAGACCCCTAAGACTAATGAGTGCCATTTTATCCGCGTGTGTGTGTGTGTGTGTGTGTGTGTGTGTGTGTGTGTGTATCTCCTTTGTGAACCTAAGGTGTGCATCTATGAGAAAGAAGTACTGATAAGACAGCATGGAATTAAGGAAATCCAGGTTCTGAATCCAGCTGTCCTCTAAATCCAGTTTCCTGTGCCACAGAAACTATGACAATGGTTCAGGAGACGAGGAAGGCCACTCCCTACCCTGACTTTTCATTTAATGTTGATCAACTGAAAATGTAACAAGATACTCAATAAGCAGCCAGACCTAGCCAGACCAGTTGTGAGCCCCTGACCCCAGAGGCATTCTAGCAGAGAAAGGATGGTAGTACGTTCCACATCCTACAAAAGGAACTCAGTTAATGAATTAATGACGGATAGTAGTCAGTGGTCTGCGAAATGCCTTCTAACCTTAAGGCCCTGCAATTTTAAAAGCCAGCTATTAGAACAGCAGTCATAGCAAAGAGCTGCCAGATGAAAAAAGATAATGAAGACAAACATCCATGACAGGGTGGAGCCTGAAGAACTAACTCTCAGAATCAATACCTCAGTTACTGAGTGACGGGTGGCCAAGATACTTGCCAGGGAGTTTCTGACCTCTCCCAGACAGGTCAACCTCTCTGACTTTTATGTGTGTCTATTTGGCAACTGTCCTAATATAACTATTGCTGTACTTCCTTTGTAATGCTTCCATTTAGCTTGAAGAAAAAGAAAATACATCATACCTGTATAAATTTAGCTCTTTTGCTAAAGAAATTTTACAAAGGAGCACGATATTCTTAATTATCCTTATAAATATCAGTACCATTTAATGACCCCAATGCAACACTGCAAGTTTTTAGGGATGGCTTGAGAGGGGAAATGTTAGAAAACAGGATTTATTTCACCATATAAGCCCTCACAAACAGTATATTGAAATATGTGAGGATCATCTTTTTAGGTAAAAATGTAAAATTCCTGTTAATTCACTTCTTTGTACTGGTTTTGTTTTTTATGTGTGTGTATATGTGTTACTTTTTTTTTTTTTTCGACATTGGGTTTAGTAGAAAAGAAGGACTAATGGGTATTATGGGCTCAGAGTGAATTTTATCACACCAGGCAGCCAGTATTAAAACATTTTTTCCCTAGCAGCCATTTCTTTCCCACGTAATAGTCAGAAATGAGACACAACTAAAGGGAGGCCATCCATTTTGCCCTCAAACTCTTCAGAATAGCTTTGATTGCTCCTCCAAAACCATGGGCTTCCTGGGAGTAGGAGTTGCTTTTTCCTTGCTTTGATGCAACATGTAAAATCATTCCAAATTCCATCTTTGAGTCTGAATGTTTAATCTGTTGTTAATGCTTCAAATATTTTTTTCATTCATTAGGCAACATATTCAAACTACATTTCCCTGTAATTTGTACCTCATTTAACGTTATTACTTGAAATTACTCTGAGATGTGGTTAGTTGCAAATATTTCCCACAAAATCATGTTTCATTGGCCTGCTCAGTTAAAGGACACAAGTGATCTTAACAAAGGGAATGTGAATTATAAGCAATGTGAAGTATAAAATCATGCATATGTGAAAATAAACATATTCATAATGTGTAAAACTTCTAATACCAGACTCTCTGTTGTTGACAGAATAAAACTTGAGAAAATATTATTCTCATAAGCAGATTACAAAAGATAAATGATTCCCTCTACCTTCTTCTCTGCAAGACCACTTCAGTTGCATTTAGATATTAGAAACCCCATGAACACATTGTAGGATGTTCATATAAAGCACCTGCAATTGCCTAATCCTTTGCCATGTACACCTGCTTCAATTCTGTGTTTGCAGTTAAAACTGCTTCACCAGGGGTTAAGGAAGGACTCTAGGAGAATTAAGGTAGCCTAAGTCATGCCAAGTTAATTTAACATAATTGGAAGTTAGGCATTAGTCCTAGGATCCAGGAAAACTTAAAATTGGAAATAATTCAGAAATGTGGAACAAGGAAGACAGAAGGACTTAGACACAAATCTTTTAGCCCGAGATTTTGGCATTTGGGGAGAGTGGGGTGGAGAAGATGCGCTCTCTTTGTAGTCATAAAAATGGCCAATAGGAAGCAGCTCTCTGGGCTCTCTTAGAGAGTAAGCTCTGTTTAACTGGGGCATCACTTTGCACCTTCTTTGAGGGACCCAAAAGAGCCATCTGTAGAATGTGCACTCATTATCCACCCTTTTCTTCTGTACATGCTCCTCTGTCAATCACGCATGGACCTTCTCATAGGCTGCCATTTCTCTACGGCATCACAGTCAACTTCTATTTTTGTTCCAACTTCAAATCACTGCCTAATCAGCACCTCTTAATTCTTCTTTGCCTCAAGTCTACATACATTTGTCAGAAGATTAAATGAAAAAATAAATGTAAACCACTGGTTCCAGCACCAAGAGTAAGGGATTAGAAAAACGCTAGCTTTCATCAGCCGCACCAGCATCTTTCTTATTCCTTCTCCCTTGCAAATATTCCTTATATTCTATTATTGAAAATATTAATGTCAGTTCCATTCATTAAGATACACAAATACAAATGTCCAATTAGATTTACCTCCTAATAAATTATTTGGGACAGCTGAGCCTCGTGGGGGACGTAAGGGGAAGTAAAAATAGCGAACAGCATACATTGGAGAAAAAAATGTCAAAATATTTTCCACAGAATTAACTGGAAAATAAAATTGAGAAACATTTTACAGAAAGCAGTGTCATATTATGATAGTAAAGTATCTCCTTTGCAGAAATAGCCTCAATTCTACTGTTTTCTAAAAATTTTTTGCTTTTTGATCTATTTCTCATATTCTCTTAATAGTCTTAACCAATCATTCATATCAGCGACTCTTGTTTACACAGCCTTCAGTAAGACCTAACAGGCTAATTTTTAATAAAGCAAGAGAAAAGAATGGAATTCCAGACACATGTACAAAGGAATTAAAGGAGAAATTTCCTAGAGTGTTACCAAGTGGATTTGAGACTTGAGATTTTAAGTGTGGTCCATTTTATTCACTATTCTTCAAGTTTGTTCTTCGTGAGGCTATTGCCACTGCAGCCTCAGTCCTGGGCAACTCCAGACAAGTGTGTAAATCTGCTGAGGTTTATCTTTGGCACAGGCATCTTCCCATTTAATTGCCTCCTCTCTCTGTGGTCCCTTCTTGCTCCTAAGTCTAGCAACTCAGTTAAATAGTCATCTTTGGAAGCATATATCCATCTCTCTTTACAGTAGAATTTTAAACCAATGAAAGATGTTTCTGAATATTTCAAATTCAAAATCTCCAAAATAGAGGTTTTTATTGGTTTTTGACAATGGCTATTACAGGCTGTGGCTATTGTACAGACTTCTAACATCAGGAGTCGTAAGAGCCACTGTCAACTCAGTGGACAATGCAATAGATGTCCACCTTGGGTTGTATGCTCTCTTTGACCCAATAAGCTGTGACTCAGTAGAGTGAAGACCTTAGTGACTGTGGGTAAAACACACTCTGAAGAAGGCTAGGGATTATATTTCACTTACAAAGATGAAGGAAGGTATCTTTGTAGCAGTTTCATTCATGATTGTCAAGACTTAGAGGCAATCAAGGTGTCCTTCGATAGATGAATGGATAAAAACAAACAAACAAAAAACTGTGATACCTCCACATAATGGAATAAAAAGGGATACTCAGGGATAAAAAGTGAGCCTTTAAACCATAAAAAGTCATGGAGGAAACGTAAATGAATATTTCTAAGTGAACAAAGCCTATTTAAAAAGGCTACATACTGTATAATTCTAACTATATGACATTCTGGAAAAGTAAAACAATGAAGACAGTAAAAAGATCAGTGCTTGCCAGAGGCTCAGAAAGATAGAGGGAAGGATGAATAAGTAGTGCACAGTGTATTTTTAGGGCAGTAAAACAATTACTCTGTTTGATTCTGTAATGGTGGATTACATGTCATTGTATTAATACATTTGTCCAAACCCATAGAATGTACAACACCAAGAGTGAACCCTAATGTAAACTATGGACTTTTGTTAATAATAATGAATCAATATTGGCTTATCAATTGTAATAAATGTACCACACAAGTGCAAGATGTTAATATTAAGAGAAATTCTGGGAGGGGGAGAGAAAGGGGGTATATGAAAACTCTCCTTACTTTCTGATCAATTTGCTAACTGCTCTAAAACATAAAGTCTATTACTTTTTCAAAAATGGAGGAGGGAGACAGAGACAAACATACAGTGACCAGGAGGGAACTATAAAAGCCAATAAAGTCTGTAAAAAATGCCTTTAAAAAAACACTTCTTTTTCTACAGGTCCAAGTTTCTTAGTAAAAAGTACTGAGTTAGGCAATCAACGTGAGCTTTTTAAAACAATACTGGTGAAGCTAATCACATTTCGGCATTCACCTGCTAGCAGATAAAAAGCTGAAATAATATCTAAGGATAAGGGCAACTTTGGACCGAGAATTCTAGCAATAAGCAGAATTGCTGAAACATTAAAATATATAGATTTGTTTATCTTCAGCTAAAAATAAACAAATTGCTTTTTCTCTTGTCTGAAAACATACTGGAATTAGGAATCAAGCATAATTTTCTAAAAGGAAAATAATGAAACAGCATATATTAATCCAACAGAAGATATAAAATATCTTTCACTGGTTAGGACTGAATAAGGCACTGTTTATGAAAAGAGGAATAAAAAAGTAAATCTTTAATTAAAAGTAAAAAAAAGCCACCACCAGAAAGTAGCCACGCTCAGACTAAAATGCAGTCTCCTATCTCATAGTTCAGAGTTCTTTTTACCACATTATAAGTGGAAAATAAGGCTGGAAAGATGGTTCAAACCTATGAAAAGTAAATAAGAATAGAAGAGTCTTAATGACAAAGAAAACAGCATTTTGAACAGGGTTTTTATAAAGCAAGAGAGGTAGATTTGAGTGGAGAACAAAAGTCAAATCTTGACAAGTACCTACTTGATACTTTCATTAAACATTAGAACTTGAAACAAAAGGCAGCCACATAAAGAAGATCTTGAAATACATACCACTATTTTTTTAACATCTTTATTGGAGTATAATTGCTTTACAATGGTGTGTTAGTTTCTGCTGTATAACAAAGTGAATCAGCTATACATATACATATATCCCCATATCTCCTCCCTCTTGCGTCTCCCTCCCACACTCCCTATCCTACCCCTCTAGGTGGTCACAAAGCACCGAGCTGATCTTCCTGTGCTATGCGGCTGCTTCCCACTAGATAACTATTTTACATTTGGTAGTGTACATATGTCCATGCCACTCTCTCACTTCGTCTCCGCTTCCCCTTCCCCCTCCCCGTGTCCTCAAGTCCATTCTCTACATCTGCGTCTTTATTCTATACCAGTATTTTTCACCCATGAAAAGATCCAGGAGCTCACGAAAGACAGGAATTACAATTTGTCTGAAACTTGACAAAAAGTACTGTAGAGCTTATGCAAGAAGTGCCTTTCAAAATGAAGTTGAGTCAAGAGAAGTAATAACTTGTAGGATATGAGAAGTACTCAAAAGACATATTAAGAAAAATCTTTTGTAACACAACATAGAAGAGACTTCTTTAGCCAACAGATGGGAGAAATAATATTTAGAGAGAGAAAAAAGAATAGGATCATTTTCCATCATTTTATTACATAAAGGATGGAATATCACGTCACTCTAGTTGAGCCAGATGAAAAGTGCAGCTCCAGAGAATGCCTACACAGAAGGGTCTCAGGACTGACAATCTTGTTGGAGTGGGGATGTGGTAGGTATGAATATGCTTTACGTAGCATGATATAAGATAAAAAATGTTGATTGTCCATGCAAAATAATCGTCTCTCCATTATTTCGTGCCAGTCACTAAAAACTGAAACTCAAGTTAACCAGCTTTATTACTGACTGACAAAAAAAAATTATGGATAAAACTAAAGCAGATTTCCAGCTTCCATTTAGTAGGCAGTAGAGTAGAAAAGTACTGCTCTCATTCTACCAAGAAGGAGGAAAATCTGCAAATCAACTTCTCTTGGACCCCCTCAGAGACCTAAAGTCACAAAGCAACCAAGTAGCCTGAAATCTAAGGAAAGACAGGCACCTTCAAGAGAGGAGGGCTCAGTGCTGGCTTATATGGCAGAGGGATCTGGGAGAAAGACAGGGTTGCCGTTCAAAGAGTAGGAAGCTTTCAGCTAAAATGTTTGTGAATATCTAAAGACCAAGTGTGAGCAAACCGGAGACCTGGTGACCACAGACACAAGGGAATTTCACAGCCACTTGCAAGCTCTTCTCCTTAGATCTCACACGTGGCTGCAAAAAAGACTGGGGACAGAAAAGAAGCCTCCTGATGGTGCTGCCTGAGGTAGAAAAGCAAACACCGCTGTGGAGAAGGTGGAGAGCCTGGGCTGGAACTTTCTTCCTTTAGGAGCAAAAACCTTGAGCAACTTGGGGAAGGGCGGCAAAAACTGTCAGCCATAAGATACCTGTGAAGACTCACTGTGGCTGGGGCTAGGGCACGGGTTAGTAACACAACAAAGAACGCTCTGTCTCTGGTGAGAGGCAGATGACTACCCAGGACCCACACTTGCTTGGAAGGGGCAGGGTCACTGAGCATGTTCCACTCCCAAGACCAGGGCACACAGAGGCTGCGTAAGACTGAGGATGAAAAGGGCAACAGAGAATACCACTCCATCTGCGCAACAGGCTCACAAAGGTAGGGGAGCAAAAACTGTCACCCCAAAACATGTTTCTTGGCATGAGGATTATTTTAGGCTGGTTGTTTTTATTTTATTTTATTTTTATTTATTTATTTTTTTAATATATTTATTTATTTATTTGGCTGTGCCAGGTCTTTTTTTTTTTATAACAACACCTTTTATTAATTAATTAATTAATTTTTGCTGTGTTGGGTCTTGGTTTCTGTGCGAGGGCTTTCTCTAGTTGTGGCGAGCGGGGGCCACTCTTCATCGCGGTGCGCGGGCCTCTCACTGTCACGGCCTCTCTTGTTGTGGAGCACAAGCTCCAGACGCGCAGGCTCAGTAGTTGTGGCTCACGGGCCTAGTTGCTCCGCGGCATGTGGGATCCTCCCAGAGCAGGGCCCGAACCCGTGTCCCCTGCATTAGCAGGCGGATTCTCAACCACCGCGCCACCAGGGAAGCCCAGGCTGGTTGTTTTTAAGAAACAAAAGGCTCAGGAAGAACTTTTATCTCCTCCCCGTTAACTGTCTAAAAGAATTTAAATGAGGGGCTTATCCTAGGAAGAAGGCGACCACAGAGCTAACTACAAAGGCTTTGAGCTAGGTGTGGTAGACTGGGGAAACTTGGCAAAGTCTGTTGGTAAAAACTCCTCTCTCTGTCCCACTGTTTCTGCATGGCCCAGCAACCATCCGTTTACCAACATTTGCTCTTTTTCATCCTCCTGTGAAGCGCCTTCCTTCCCACTGAAGTCCCAGGCCCCTCCCTACTCCCTTCTCCCTAGTTCAGGACTGCATGTAAGCCTCAATGGTTTGAATGTCGAGAGGTCTCATTTTCCTTATGGGACCCGTATGTATGTCATTAAATTTGATCTTCTCCTGTTAATCTGTCTCAAGCTAATTTAATTCTTAGAACAGCCAGAAGAACCTAGAAAGAGTAGAGGGAATTTTTTCCTTCCCCAGCAGAAACACAGAGTAACAATATCAGATGTCTGCCACTGGGACAGGGGCAAAAACTCTGAGGTGAAACTAAGACAGTACTATGGGTAACCATAGCAACAACAAAATGCCAAGAGAGCTACTAGTTAGCAAGGTTGCAAGATACACACTTAACATACAAAAATCACTTTTATTGCTAGAGCAACAGACAATTGGAAATTGAAACTTTAAAAAGTATAATTTTCAATAGCATCAAAAAACACTTAGATATAAACTAAAAAATGTGCAAGAGCTATATACTGCAACCTATAAAACACTGATGAGAAAAAATTAGCAAAGACCTAAATAAGTGAAGAGCTACATTGTGTTTATGGTTTGGAAGACACAATAGTGTTAAAATGTCAATTCTCGGGCTTCCCTGGTGGCGCAGTGGTTGAGAATCCGCCTGCCGATGCAGGGGACATGGGTTCGTGCCGTGGTCCGGGAAGATCCCACATGCCACGGAGCGGCTAGGCCCGTGAGCCATGGCCGCTGAGCCTGTGCTCCGCAACGGGAGAGGCCACAACAGTGAGAGGCCCACGTACCGCAAAAAGAAAAAAAAAAAAAAAGTCAATTCTCTCCAAACTTACCTATAAGTTCAATGCAAAATCAACCAAAATCTAAGTGGTATTTTTTTCTGAAGAGACTGAAAAACTGATTTAAAAATTTATTGGGAAGGGCAAATAACTTAAAATACCCAAAACAAGTTTGAAAGAGAAGAGTAATATTGGAGAAGCTTCACTACATCATTTCCAGACATTAATTATGAAGCTGCAGGAATCAAGAAACTGTAGTACCGTTGAAAGCACAGACACATAGATCCAATTGAACAGAAGCGACAGTCTAAGAAGAAAACATAGCAGAAATCATTGTGACCTTTGCCTAGGCAACAACTTTTTAGGACACTAAAAACATGGATTACTTAAGAAAAAGCGGGTTAATTGGATTTCATAAAAGTTGAAAACTTCTATTACTACTGAGAAAATAAAAAATATACCACATATTGGGAGCAAATTTTTATATACATGTTGCTCATATATGATAAAGGACTTTTATCCAGACTATGTATACATCCCTCAAAACTCAATAATAAGAAAATAACCCAGTACTAAAAAGATTTGAACAGATATATCACTAAAGAAGCTATTTGGTTAGCAAATATGCATATGAAAAGTATGTTCAACAAAATTAGTCACTAGGCAAGCGCAAATTGAAATCACAAATGATGCCCCTTTATATCTATTACAATGGCTAAAATCAAGAACTGATAATACTATGTGCTTAGGGCATGGGCAGCAATGGAAGCAATTATACTGTTAGTAAGACTGAAAATATTAGTTACTTTGGAAAATAGTTCACCAGTTTCTTTTAAAGTTAAACATAGGTCTACCATGTGATTCAGCAATCAGGCCCTAGGTATTTACCCAGATAAAATTAAAACATATCATTTTTAACCTGGAGATGAATGGTATAGTAGTTTTATTCATAATTACCAAAACCTGAAAAAACGCAACATGTCCCTCAACTGGTGAATTTATAAACAAACTATGGTCTACACACACAATGAATCAACTCAACAATTAAAAGGCATTCATTTTTGATACTTAACGACAGGGTGGATGAATCTCAAATGCACTATGCTAAGTGAAAAAAGCTAGACTCAAAGGCGGCCTACTGTACAATTCTATTAATATGATATTTTGGAAAAATCAAAACTAAAAGGACTGAAAAAAGATAAGCAGTTGCCACGGGCTGGGGATGGAGGGAGGGGTTGTCTACAAAGGGGCACAAGGGGATTTGTCACGTGACGAAACTGTTCTATACACTGGGTGTAGTAATGATTTTACAATTGTATATATTTTGTCAAAAACTCATAGAACTATACAAACTGTGGAAAGTAAAAGTATGAGCAGGGAAACGTTGATGTTTCCCGTGAACCTGTGTCTATGAATGTGTGGTAGTTCTAATCTACTCTATTTCAGGATTATCTTTTAACAGGTCTGCATTCTGAGTGTAGGCTCAGAGAAGGCAAATGGTTAGACCCATAAAGGTTGGGGATTTCTCCAGGACAAGCCATCAAGATAGTCTAGGTTATTCCTAGAATATAAATGAAGTGATAGACTATCAAATTAGCTTCAGTGGAGAAGGAAGAAATGTAGAATGAGGTACAGAAACGTAAAATAGAAGTAGAGAGAAAATCCCAATGAAAATGAAAAACAGCTGTAGGAGCAATAATTTTGCAAGCAATCTGGAGGGTGCTCGGGGAAGTCTGAAATTAAGATTTCAGAGGGTAGAATGTGGCTTGTCTGAGGTATCCAAAAGCAGACAGCAAAGCATAGGAATGGAAGCAGGATTTCAGGAACTAGCTATGTAGAAGGTGCAAGGCAAAATGGGGAAGAGCTCTGGGTGTAGCATGAGCTGTCTTGGAGGCAGTGCATGAGTGAGTCAGTCCCAGCCAGGGGTTGTGGAGACCTCAACAATGAATCCACTGAGAAAGACTGAACATTGGGGGGCATTACAAGGTGCAGGTGACTAATCCAGATGGCTCCTGGTACGTAATTATGTTGAAATGAAAGTCAGATTTTCTTTTTCTCAGTGCTATATAATATCTTGTAGCTCTTTTAAAAACCTGTTCTACTCTTTCACTATTAATATTAATTAATAAACTATTTTCTTACGTCTGACAGACATCCTCTATCCATTGTATTTACCCAAACAGAAATAGAGAAAATATGATTACTAACTCTTAAGTGTATCTTTCATACACATGAAACTTAACTGGTAAACTACTCCTTGGTTTATTTTGTCCAGATTAAATCTAAGCTATTGCTGGAACTGATTATATTTTCCTTCTACTAAACATCTACAGTGTGCTCTTTCGGATTTTCTCCATAGTTCCTCATCTTTATTAATCAGACACTCAGAGGAAAGTTAGCTAACAAGGGAATGATCAACAAGAACATGACCAATATTAAGCATTATGAAAAAAGTTCAGCAGTTTTTATATTGTATTGAGATTTTATAGAATAGCATGTAGCCACATAATATTGATGTATAAATATTACACACACATAACAGCTGCACATCTTGATGTACTTGTCTAGTATAAGGTATAGTATGAAGGGGAAGAGTATGAAGTCTGATGCTTTAACAGAAATTTCAGAGTGGGTGCATACAGCTAAGGTCTTTACTGATAAAATAAGCCTACTCTGAGAAAACGTCTTCTTTCTCAGGTGATTTTCTGTTGGTCAAGATAGACTTAGAATTCTTTAAAATTTTTCTTCTGATCCCACAGCACATTCTTTTGAAAATTCATGGTATGGACTCATCATCAATGTTGAAAACGGATTTAATTTTTAAACACAATCCAGTCATTTGAAATTAACAACTTGGTGAATAATGAGTGCATTATCTATTCGACTGCTAAACAAAACAACAGTAAGCAAATTCAAAATCAAACACAACAAAACAAAATAAAGTTAAACAAAATGAAATAACCAGATAGATCTTTTTACTTAGTTATGAATTGAAACTTACACTAAAGGAGAGTTTCCCAAGTACGAACAAGGACAGCTTAATTGAACATGTGTATAATGTACCAAGATGACTATTTTGAAAGTCAGCTTCTATTTGGATGTACATGTTGTGCCATTCTCATTACTGTATATCTAAACTTCATCCATTACAATTACTGGTAAAGAGTTTGGAGGAGGATTTTGTTAGCTTTGTTGGTAACAATAGAAACCACCTCTGACTAATTCAGCTAGTGATCAGCCTTAACTCCTAGATCCCTTATACTGCACTTGTCCATTGCCAGTGATGTCCCATTTTGCATTTGTATACAGGCTCGGCCCAATTACCCAAACTAACGGAGGAGAACAGTGGCACAGATCATCTCAAATAGCAGCTGATGATAACACATTTCTTTTTTTGTTTGTTTGTTTTGGAATGCAGTATGTGAATAACTTTGCATAGAACATACCTTCATATTTATAGCTGGTTTAGGCTACACTCAAAATGTGTGTGTATTCTTACAGGCACTCCTGAGCAGCAGGAAGTCATCCAAGAGCAAGGAGGGCAGTGAGGCACAGCTGGCTCAGTGGGTAATAACAGGTCAGTAGCAACACTGCCCCAAGAATAGTTAAAAATGAGAGTTGCGGGCTTCCCTGGTGGCGCAGTAGTTGAGAGTCTGCCTGCCGATGCAGGGGACATGGGTTCATGCCCCGGTCCGGGAAGATCCCACATGCTGCGGAGCGGCTGGGCCCGTGAGCCATGGCCGCTGAGCCCGTGTGTCCGAGGCCTGTGCTCCGCAACGGGAGAGGCCACAACAGTCAGAGGCCCGCATACCACAAAAAAAAAAAAAAAAAAAATGAGAGTCGCTTTATATAGTTTACAAAATTTTGTTTTTGCTTATCTGCCATTGATACACTGCCTACTTTACATCTTCCTATTTGTATATCATATGCTCCAGCCGAACTGGAGTATGCTTTTATTTATTCATGGAGTTATTCATTCATTTATTTAATAAAAATATATTGAGCACTATCTGTCAATTATGATTCTAGGCACCAAACACAGAATAATAAAACACACCTTAATCTTGCCCTGATACATTGCTTCTCTAAAATAATTCTTTATGCCTGAAATCCCCTCCCTTTCTGCTCTGGACTCTGGGGTACCTCTCTAGCTTTTAAACACCACTCATTTCCATTTGGGTATCATGTGGTTCCAGAGACGTGGCTCCTCCCTGAGGTCTATGACTCAAGCATTTGGTCTAGGCCAGGCCAACCAGAGTGAGTCCCAGGACTTTCTCAAGGAATCTCAGGACATGTGTTCCACTCCACTCCGCACTCTAAGATAGAAACTGACCCTATTACCACTAAAGCAGCTGCTTACCTGCAGCCAATGTTCATCCACAAACAACAAAACTAAAATGAATAGGCTAGTTTGAGACTTTTTAATGACATGAGCAAATTATCTTGCTTTAAGACTTTTTAATGACATGAGCAAATTATCTTGCTTTAAGACTTTTTAATGATATGAGCAAATTATCTTGCTTTATTGTTTAAACCACTTTGAGATGGCACTCTCACACTTTGAAAGGCACTCGTGGCTCCACAAACTAAAATTGGAATCTGGGCTCCTCCAATAGCACAAAATTTGCTGTAACCTTGACCCGAATCAAGATGAGATTAGGTTTTCTCTACTGAACTTTCCTGACACTTCACATGGAACTCTCCTATTAGGCATTGCATTCTACTCTGTTTTAAGATTATTTCTGTGTTTATATTCTTCCTCCTTCTATACTGTAGTCCTTTAATTGAATTGTCCCTGCTGAATTTCATTTGTTTTCTTTTCCAGCTTGTCTCAGTAATTTTAAATTGTAATGCCAACGTCTGTGCCACCAGACTCTCTGGCCAACATAATGTCATTAGAGAACCAGAATAGCTCATGGTCTGTGTCATAATCCAAGATCAACACTTAAATAGAGGACAGAGTAAAACTGTCAGTAAATTACACTTCATAGTTAGCTATTTAAATATTTCATTTTCACTTTAGGTTTCCTGCAAGTGAATCAAAATGGAGAAGAATGATCAAGACTATTCATATTCCTGAAATCAGAGAACATGGAATTCAAGGGCCAAATCCATTACTTACTAGCTATGTGGTTTTTAGCAAGACACTTAACTTCTCTGAGCCTCATATTACCCATCAAAGAAGTGGGCACCTGAACCCACTTCAGTTTTACCTGAAGTTATACCTGAACTACTCATTTATTTTGTAAACTATAAACATCTTCCAACTTGAATGCTTTCACCTTTATATGTAACAATATCTGTTGAACATCTAAGTGCCCAGTCAATACGAAACCCATCAGGGATATAAAATAAATGCTGTCAATGAATCCATTATGGGAAAAATAGCAATTAAAGGAAAATTAAAAGTCAGAGGATTGGAAAATTTCAGCTTGGAAAATTTCTTCACTGGGGATGACACACACTGCTAGCTATTCATACATTAAAAAAAAAATCGATTTCTTCTTATGGTACACATAGCATTACCACATTTCCAAGTCTCACTCACAGATAGGTATGACCATATGACTGAGTAATAAGATATGGAAGTATAAGTGGAAGAGGTCTGTACCATTTCCAGGTCCAGTAAATTAAGAAGTGGATATACATCCTCTAACGTTATTCCTCCTTGAGCTGCTAAATGCAAATAACAGTGAATCCACAAGGGATGGAGGAACCAGCCATAAGTTAGAGAGAACATGAATATCTGACTCACTGTGTGAAAGACAGGCAACCCCCTATCCCAGAACATCTGGCTTGAATTGTTAGGTGAGGGAGAAACAAATGTCTGCTGTGTTTAAACCATTTATTTATTAAGACTAACTTGTCTTAATCACTATCCCAAGACACGATGATTTTTGGTTTTCTTTCTACTTGACTGGCAGTTCCTTCTCAGCCCTTTTTCTGGTTCCTTCAAATCTTTAATCCTTACATTTCAGAATGTCCCTTGTCTGTGAACATTTTCTATTTTTGATTTATAACTCCTTCCTCAGTGATTATAGGATTTTGGCTTTTACTCTGAGTGAGAAAGAAAGCCATCCAACCTTATGGATTTAACTGCCTTCTCCATGATAATCATTCTTAAATGCATCTTTCTAGCAAGTACCTTTCCCTGAAGTCCAGACTAAATTATCCAACTGCGGACTTGACATTCTTACTTGGGTAACTCATGGTCATCTCAAACTTGACATGCCCAAAACTGACCTCCTTATACTCCTTCCCAAACCTCCCCCTCTGTCTTTCCATCTCAGTTGCTTATGCCAAATTCTCATACTCTACATCTCAACTCTCAGCTATATCCTTTAAGTATGTGCAGAATTTAACTACTAACTCATCACCCTCGATCACCACCATCCTAGACAAACCACTATCATCTCACATTGGATTATTACAGTAACCTACTAAGTAGTCTCCTAATTTCAGTCTTTGCCCTCTTAGTATCCACTCTCAATGTAATAGTCCAGGTCATTCTTTGCCTTCCATTTAAAATCCTTCAATGGCTTCCTGTTCACTCAAAGAAAAAGCCAAAGTCATACAATGGTCTCCATATCCCTATAATGGGGCCTCTTACTACATTTTTAACCTCATTTCCTACTATTCTCCCTTTATTAACTATTCCAGCTTTCCTTGTTTTCTTGTAATTCCTCAATCACTCTGCAATTACTTTCCTTTGTGCCTGATCTGCTTTTCCCCAAGATGGCACACTCCCTTACCTTCTTTAGGTCTTTACTCAAGTCACCTCTGTAGTGAGATCTTCCCAGGCCATCCTATCTAAAATTATCCAAAGAGTTCTTACTGCTGCTCTCTAATTTTTTTGGTCACTTCTCACTAGCCAACATTTTATGTATTTTACTTATTCCTTTATTGCCTACCCCTTTCACTGGAATATGAGTTCTGGGGGGGGGGTGGATTTTTGCTTGCTCTGTTAAATTCTGCATAGTCAGAACTAGTGTAATGTCTGATACGTAAGAATAGCTCAGCGAATATTTGCTGTGAATAAATAACTAAATATTTTTATTGGTTTTTCATCTTGAACTTATCTAGAAGGTTGAATAGAACTTAGCCAGGTAAAGAACAGAAGATGGAGAGCAACATGATATGAATATACAAATGAAAAAGGTAGCATGGCATATTTGGGTAACCTGGCAATAGATGATCATAGTCTGATCATAAGGTACTATATGAAACGTGATGAGGGAAGAGGCTAAAGATTTAAGAAAGACCTAGATTATGAGAACTTTTGCCTCTGTCCATGGTAAGGACAATGATTTTACTCTAGAGTCAGTGGGGAGCCACTGAAGGATTTTTAGGTAGTAAAATAGCAAGATTTATACTTTAAAAACAAATTACTCTGACATCATGAAAAAGAATACAGTGAAGGGAAGCAAGGTCAGGTTTGGGTGAATAATTGAGAAATTGTTGAAATGGTTCTCAATAAAAATTAAGAGCATAAAATAAGAGAAGGGGACATATTTGAGATATACTTATGAGGTAGAAATAATGGTACTTGGTAAATAATCTGATGTAGAGATTGAGATATAGAAATAAATTCAGGAGAATGGATTGGGATGATGCTGACCTTGTGAACTTTCTCAGATTTCCTTAATCACCTACTTCTCTTTCTCCCTGGGTTAGTGTTCCGTCTGAGGAGGCAACCTGACTTCTTGACTGACCACCAAGAGCCTGGACGATGCAATCTGAAAATTAGTTCCTCAGGGTGTGAATACTGAACAGTAGAAAATGTGAGACTATGGAGAGAATCAGGCAGATAAATTTCTCCACTATTCTCTCTTCTGTAGAGCACTTCAAGGCATGGTTTCAACTCTTAATACGATCAGAAAAGTTCTGCATGCCCAGAAAACACACTTTATGAAGGACTTGCTATTCTCCTTTGTAGTTTCTTGTAAAGATGGTATCAACATAACAATGTGTCACATCACATGGCTTACATCTTTCCTTGCCTTGTGTTCCTTTTTCCCTCATCCTCACCATCCTGGGCTTGCATTTCTCAAATAAAGTGTTAACACTTCAGTCCTTGTGTCAGGATCTGCTCTCTACAGCACATAAACTCTAATGTTTTAAGTTGGAGATTGGGTGAATAGTGGTTTCATTTGGGCTTAGGGAGTAGGTTAATAAATTCCATACTGTTAATGGTCAGCATGAAGAGTTAGAAAAACGTACAAGTAAACATTGTGTAGTCTGCTCTGGAATTCAAAGAAAATGTCTGAACAAGAGGTACAGATCTAGAAATCATGGGCATAAAAATTATGGTAGACCCTTGAGTGTAGGGTATGCTATGGTCTGAATGTTTGTGTCCCCACAAAATACATATGTTAAATTTCTAATGCCCAATGTGATGGTATTGGGAGGTGGGGCCTTTGGGAGGTGGGTAGGTCATGAGGCTCTGCCCTCATGAATGGGATTAGTACCTCTATAAAAGAAACCCTAGAGAGCTCCCTAGCCCCCTCCACCATGTGAGGATACCATGAGAAGTCTGCAGCCTGGAAGAAAAGAGCTGGCTGCTGACACCCTGAACTCAGGCTTCCAGCCTCCAGAACTGTGAGAAATAAATTTCTGTTGTTCATAAACTACCTAGTCTATGGAATTTTGTTAGAGCAAATCAAACAGATTAAGATAGGATAAAAGAGAAAAAGTCTATGGCATATGAATCTGTAAGAGCTGGGTAGAAATTGGGGAGGAATTACCCAAAATGTAGAAGAAAAATAAAAGAATGTTTCAATGGAAGTTAAGAGGGGAGAGAGTTTCAAGAGGGACAAAGTGTACAACAATGTCAGATGTGTTTGAGATGACAAATACGAAAAGGACTACACAGTGACAGATTTTGCAGTTAGTCTGTTATGGCTGATATTGTTGGATGCTCTTTCTGTGGAATGGAAGTGTCAGAAAGCAAACTGCAGTAGGTTAAGCAGTGTCAGGGAGGTTGCAAAGTAGAAAAGATTATACATTCTTCTTATAAGAGACATTACTTGGAAGGGAATGAGGTCACTGGCATTTTCACCCTAGAGAGAAATTTCACTGCCAGCATGCCTTTCTGAATGACATAACCATAACCAGCAGTAACCATAACCATAAATATACAGTTTATAAAGACTCTGTAATTAAAGTCTGATATGTGAATAATTTATTTAGGGAGATTAAGAATTTTATGCTGTTACTAAAAACACTCTAAATCAAGAAGGTGATGATTCTGGTGCTGATTAGTAAAAGAAGTACAGTCATGTAGGATCAAGAATATTAACTGATGACCTGAAAAATGATGAGAAAAATCATGATGTGGATATATTGAGGACAAAGACCTTTTCTTTAGCCATACATAGATATGCTTTCGCCAATAGGAAGAAAGATTGGAATTCATATCTAAGCCACATTACTTATAATTTGGTGGCTATGTTAATAGAGATATATGGCCTGTAGGTTTCCAGGCATTTCTCTTTAATATCTTAATAAAAATAGTGCAAGCTCCCATTAGACTTCACAAGAAATCCAACTTTATTGGATTTCCCTCTCCACATATTTCTGGGAATCCTCATGGAATTTACTCAACATTCCATAAACACAAGAAGGCTGTCCCTTGTCTGATCCACCACTGGTCTCACTGAAGACATCTATTCAGAATTTCTCTGTCAGTCGCATCTTGACATTGCATACCAGTCATCCCAGACTGCCATCATTCCTTCTGTATCACTTGTCCAAATTTAGACACAGGTCTCTCCCTAAATTTCAATCAGTCTAGATTTCAAGTAAGACTTGATTGAGAAGTTTAACTGAACTTTCCTGAAACTTCAAGATAAAAGGAGGAAACCGAACCTCGGGGAAAAAAATTATATATGTATAATTGGAATTAAGTTATGACCAGAATTCACAAGCCAAGACACTTCCTTAATATCTTACTTCTGAACCCCTAGTTTATGAAATTTTATAGGGGTCACTAACAGCCAAACCTGTGGCTATGACTCAACATGCCTCCTCACCCTGGTGTCTAGACCTTCAACCACCCTGAGGACCTCATAGAAGAAAGTAATTTGTTTTCTAAAATTAGATTGTTTATAGATGCAAAACAAACGTCTTTTTCCATCTTCATTTTCTTGAAATTTCCAATGTCTCTGCTTTAATTAGCATAATGAAAAAGCCCATTAAGCTGTTTTTCCTAAAATAAAGGAAGTCTGCCCTCAAAGGTGAACTCGACTACATCTCTAGCCTCATTATTATTTTTTTAAATCGGGGCAAGGAAGTTCAGTCTCAACTGGAACAGACATTATAGCACATACGAAATCTACTTTTTCATTTTATCAAACAACAGAACTCAATGTATCAGACATCTGGCAGTGAAGGACCCTTGAGAACTGGGAAACAAATGGGATATAGGAAACAAAACAATGGCAGCAGCTTACTACCTGGAAAAAGTTTCTGAGTTGCAACACATGCAGAGCGAACATGACTAGAGTCCACTGGTTTCCCTGAATTAGAAAAAAAAAGAAAGAATGCTATTTGCAGCTACATGGATGGACCTAGAGATTGTCATACTGAGTGAAGGAAGTCAGACAGAGAAAGACAAATATCATATGATACCACTTATATGTGGAATCTAAAAAAAGGCTACAAATGCACTTACCTACAAAACAGAAATAAAGTTACAGATGTAGAAAACAAACTTATGATTACGAGTGGGTAAGAGGGGGAGGGATAAACTGGGAGATTGGGATTGACATATACACACTACCATATATAAAACAGACAACTAATAAGGACCTACTGTATAGCACAGGGAACTCTACTCAGTACTCTGTAATGACCTATATGGGAAAAGAATCTTAAAAAGAGTAGATATATGTATATGTATAACTGACTCACTTTGCTGTACATCAGAAAGTAACACAACATTGTAAATCAATTATACTCCAATAAAAATTTAAAAAGAAAAGAAAACAAAACTGAGAGCTTGGGGATCCAAGGTGGCTAGAGTTCACAAGTCAGAGCACCAATCCTAACCTAGACCCCTTGGTTTGACACTAAGGTTCTGTATGTTTTCATCCAAGCATCTACCTCCAGTTTAATCCCTTTGGATATCTCCCCTATAAAATTATGTTTTAGGCAAGTCAAACTACCTGCAGTTCTCTGAGCATATCTTTGTCTTTGCCTTCCCATGTGAGAATTTTTCACACTGCCCACTGCTGGATACCTTGGTGCTCCCCTAACGAATACTTACTCAATGACCAAATCTTGACTCAAGCACTAATACTTCAAAGAAGTCTCTTCTGATATACTACATCCACCCACTCTTAAAATTCAAAATATCCTTCCACTGGACTCCACCAGAGCTATGGTAGATTAAATATTGTATTCCCCACAACATCCACATCCAAATCCCCAGAACCCATGAATATGTTACCTTACATGGTAAAAGGGGAGATCTGATTAAAGATCTTAAAAAGGGGAGATTATGCTTGATTATCCAGCTGATCCCAATATAACCACAAGAATCCTTATAAGAAGTAGGCAGGAGGGTCAGAGTCAGAAAAGACAATGCAATGATGAAAGCAGGAAGAGAAAGAGAGAGGGAAACTGGAAGATGCTATGCTGCTGGTGTTAAAGATGGAGAGTAGGACCACAAGTGAAGGAATGCAGGCAACTTCTAGAAGCTAGAAAAGTCAGGGAAATGGATTCTCCCATAGATCTCCAGAAACAACACAGCCTGTCAATGCTTTCATTTTAGGACTTCTGATCTCCAGAACTGTAAGAGAACAGATATGTGTTGTGTTACATCACTAAGTTTGTGTGTTTGTTAGAGCAGCAATAGGAAATATAAAATAGCCTATGGTCATTTTTCTCACAATGTCTAGAATACATTAATAGATTAATGCATATCTTTGTTTATATGTATGTCTTTGCTAATAAAATGTAAACTTTCTAAAAATTTTTATTGAAGTATAGTTGATTTACAATGTAATTTCTGCTGTACAGCAAAGCGATTCAGTTATACACACATATATTGTTTTTCATATTCTTTTCCATTATGGTTTATCACAGGATACTGAGTATAGTTCCCTGTGCTATACAGTAGGGCCTTGTTGTTTAACCATCCTATATATAATGGTTTGCATCTGCTAATCCCAAACTTCCAATACTTCACTCCTCCCCAACTCGGCAACTACAAGTCTGTTCTCTATGTCTGTGAGTCCGTTTCTGTTTTGTAGATATGTTCATTTGTGTCATATTTTAGATTCCGCATATAAGTGATATCATATAGTATTTGTCTTTCTCCTTCTGACTTACTTCACTTAGTATGATAATCTCTAGGTCCATCCATGTTGCTGCAAATGGCATTATTTCATTCTTTTTTTAATGGCTAAGTAATATTCCATTGTATGTATATGTATGTGTATGTATACATATACATAGTGCTGCTATGAACATAAGTGTCCATATATCTTTTCAAATTATACTTTTATCTGGGTATACGCCCAGGAGTGGGATTGCTGGATCATATGGCAACTCTCAGTTTTTTGAGGACCCTCCATACCATTTTCCATAGTGGCTGCACCAATTTACATTCTCACCAACAGTGTAAGAGGGTTTCCTTTTCTCTGCAACCTCTCCAGCATTTATTATTTGTAGCCTTTTTAATGATGGCCATTCTGACTTTTGTGAGATGGTACGTCATTGTAGTTTTGACTACAATGTAGTTTTGACTAATCATTTCTTTAATGATTAGTGATGTTGAGCATATTTTCATGTGCCTGTCGGCCATCTGTATACCTTCTTTGGAGAAACGTCTATTTAGGTCTTCTGCCCATTTTTTGATTGGGTTGTTTGGGTTTTTTGTTATTGAATTGTATGGGCTGTTTGTATACTTTGGAAATTAAGCCCTCGTCAGTCACATCATTTGCAAATATTTTCTCCCAGTCCATAGGTTGTCTTTTCATTTTGCTTATGGTTTCCTTTGCTGTGCAAAAGCTTATAAGTTTGATTAGGTCCCATTTGTTTATTTTCGCTTTTATTTCTATTGCCTTGGGAGACTGACCTAAGAACACATTGGTATGATTTATGTCAGAGAACGTTTTGCCTATGTTCTCTTCTAGGAGCTTTATGGTGTCATGTCTTATATTTAAGTCTTTAAGCCATTTTGAGTTGTCATTACCCCCATATCCAGGGCCTTAGCAGGAATTATACTTTCTGGTCAACCCAATTTGGATCTGTAAGTGCATTTTTCTATGAAAATATTATAATTTTTACAGTTAGCTTTAAGATGTGATAACAAGATTCTATCCACAATGTCTGTTATGGGTTGAATATATTTTTATAGGTTGATCTATGAATTTCACCATCATTTAAAACATTTTGATGGTACATGACTTTGGGTTCCAAACAGACTACTTAAATATCATACTGCATATAGCTCAAATAAGAGTCTTAATTTCTAAGTAACTAAACACACATCATGCCAAATAAACAACTTGGGAAAAAGCATATGTTTTTAATTCATCAGAGACTCAAAATTTGAGCAGAATAAAATTTAAATCTGATTTTTATTTACAACTTCAATTTCCCTAGTGATTTTGAAGGTAGAAAAATATAGGTGTCTCACGCCCTCTTTGCTTGGCAGTGACACCAAAGAGCCACCATATTCCACAGTAGACCCTGAAAGGGGAGCAAAGTCTCATGTGATGCTGGTAATAGGCAAACAAATTTACTGATTTCTCTCTCCTAGCAATTCCTGTTTAGCATCAGCCTTTTTTCTCCTCTCTGATGCCAGACAAATTAAACGATCAGGGCTACTGCTTCTTACTGAACATCCAAAGGGATTAAATTTTAAATATTCAGCAATAGATTAATATTGCTGGAAGAAAAACTGGAAGCCAATAAACTGCTAGATTGAGTATGCTCTAAAAGAGTATGCGACGGTTTGCAAAACAAGCAGCCTCCAGGCAGTATAAGCACTTGGCTCAGGCATTTTAACAAGAATGCCAAAACTGGGTTCTTGCCTCTGCAGTGCCCCCAACCCTCTCATGGTTTCGTCACTATTTGTGTTTCTCTCACATTGTGACCTAGCTAGCAAACTCACAGCAAGGTGACCCAGCTTCGAAGTAGACTCATTCAGCAGCTCTTGGCTCAAGAAAACCCCAAATGAAATTACACAACATTTGGAGCAAACATTATAGATTTACTTAGGCAAAATAAATCAGTCTGATATTTCAAGACTCCCAGTAGTTCTAATTCAATGGGGAAAAGAAGACAGATGGAGCCAGCAGTCTCTGTCTCTCATCAGATTATATACAGGTAGCTGGCATGAGTCAAGTCGTTCCTTTTTTTAAGAAGCTGTTAATCATCAAAGAGAAAGAGACGGTACAATTTTGAGTACTTTTCCACAACAATTACCTTTTCATTTGTAGTTCCAGAAACTAGTTTTGTTCTCTCTATCCTACAATTGAAAATTTTTTCCTAACTCTGAGAAATATTCACAGTGAAAAACAAAATTTATGCTCTGGGGTCTTTTTTTTTTTCTTTTGGTTTAACCCAGTTATACTATAGATAATAGATTTGTCCTAGTTATAAATATATTCTGCAGTGATTAAAGCAAACAAAAATATCATTCAGCCTGACTTCTACATGGGACTTGTGCTAAAGTGTTCTAGGCTTTTATGCTCATAGAGAAGTCACTACATTGTTTATATAAACAGATTTTTAGTCACTGATCATATATTAAATCAATAATTTCCAAACATTTTAGTACAGAAACAACTTTGGTAGGACAAAACCCCCTTTTCTTCACCAAGGATACCACCCCACATACAATACTATATTGCTCTTGATAGCCTGTCCAGGGCCTTTTCTCAGGCCATGGAGAACAGAGTGCTTTGCACAGGGTGTAGCAGAAAGCAGAGTTGCAAAGAAATCATCTCCCTTAATGAGGCTTTGTCTGCTTCTTCTTTTCCCTCCTTCACTTCAGTACATAACAGAGAGTGGGTAGGATTCCACTGAAAATGTTCTCTGACAAGATTGGGGTTAGTGGTAGTAACATAATTAATCCTACCCAATATCCTAAAGCTATATAGTCATTCAGGGCAAAAAGGCAATTCAACTGTTTTCATTTTCATCTTCATTAGTCATACTATCTCATCTCCTCTCAGTATATTAATTCATCTCCTTAAATTATAAATAACACATGCTTTTCTTGGTGTGTTTTAGGCAAGGCAATGAACTAAGCAAAACTGATCTGTCACCTTTCTTTGGAAGGAATCTCTGTCTCCATGTAGACTTAATCTTTTCCTTTTTTCCATTTACCTTCCTTCTTCCCTTGTTTTCACAAACATACCATTAAGTTATTTTTACTCTACTTCCTACTTCTAACGTTTAAATTCTTATATTTTTGGAGGTCAAATTAGAAGTAGCATATAAATATTTTGAGATTTGAAGGGCTAATCCTCTAACAATCCTAGTAACATGAACTAGTTTTGAACTAATAGTGAATTATTATTGTCCCCATTCAGATAGAGAAATAGGCATAGAGAGGGTAAGTAACTTGCCCAAAATGACATGGCTAGTAAGTAGCAAGGTGGGATGTGAACTAAGAGAATCTGTCTCCAAAACCTGTAGTGATAGCTACTATGCCATACTGCTGATTTTCTAAGTGTTCCATGCAAACGGTGCAGCCTAAATAAACACAGACAAGAAGAGTTTTCTCTGGCAATGAGAGTAAGCAATTGTGTAAACCTCAGGTGGATTACCAACTACTCAATATATTAAACAAGATAGTATCTGGATAGACAGAAAAGAAACAACTGATAAGGATACTGATAGATTTAAATGAAATGAGTTGACACGCTGCTTTTGACATGCATATTCAGCATAATTCAAAGTAATAAGTATTTTATTTTTATTTACTTATTTTTTAAAATATCTTTGTTGGAGTATAATTGCTTTACAATGTTGTATTAGTTTCTGCTATATAACAAAGTGAATCAGCTATACGTATACATATATCCCCATATCCCCTCCCACTTTTATCTGCCTCCCGCCCTCCCTATGCCACCCCTCTAGGTGGTCACAAAGCACTGAGCTGATTTCCCTGTGCTATGCAGCTGCTACCCGCTAACTATCTATATTACATTTGGTAGTGTATATACGTCAATGCCACTCTCTCACTTCGCCCCAGCTTAAGGTTCCCCCTCTCCGTGTCCTCAGGTCAATTCTCTACATCTGTGTCTTTATTCCTTTCCTGCCCCTAGGCTCTTAACAACCTTTTTTTTTCTTTTTCAGATTCCATATATATGTGTTAGCATATGGTATTTGTTTTTCTCTTTCTGATTCCTTCATTCTGTATGACAAATGCAAGGTCCATCCACCTCACTACAAATAACTCAATTTTGTTTCTTTTTATGGCTGAGTAATATTCCATTGTATATATGTGCCACATCTTTATCCATTCGTCTGATGATGGACACCTAGGTTTCTTCCATGTCCTCGCTACTGTAAATACAGCTACAATGAACATTGTGGTACATGACTCTTTTTGAATGATGGTTTTCTCAGGGTATATGCCCAATAGTGGGACTGCTGGGTCATATGGTAGTTCTATTTTTAGTTTTTTAAGGAACCTCCATACTGTTCTCCATAGTGGCTATATCAATTTACATTCCCATCAACAGTGCAAGAGAGTTCCCTTTTCTCCACACCCTCACCAGCATTTATTGTTTGTAGATATTTTAATGATGGCCATTCTGACCAGTGTGAGGTGATACCTCATTGTAGTTTTGATTTGCATTTCTCTAATGATTAGTGATGTTGACCATCTATTCACGTGTTTGTTGGCAATCTGTATATCTTCTTTGGAGAAATGTCTACTTAGGTCTTGTGCCCATTTTTTGATTGGATTGTTTGTTTTCTTGATATTGAGCTACATGAGCTGCTTGTATATTTTGGAGATTAATCCTTTGTCAGTTGCTTGGCTTCATTTGCAAATATCTTCTCCCATTCTGAGTGCTGTCTTTTCGTCTTGTTTATAGTTTCCTTTGCTGTGCAAAAGCTTTTATTTTTCACTGGTGCCATTTGTTTATTTTTTGTTTTTATATCCATTTCTCTAGGAGGTGGGTCAAAAAGGATCTTCCTGTGATTTATGTCATAGAGTGTTGTGCCTACACTTTCCACTAAGAGTTTTACAGCGTCCAGGCTTACATTTAGATCTTTAATCCATTTTGAATTTACTTTTGTGTATGGTGTTAGGAAGTGTTCAAATTTCATTCTTTTACATGTAGCTGTCCAGTTTTCCCAGCACTACTTACTGAAGAGGCTGTCTTTTCTCCATTGTATATTCTTGCCTACTTTATGAAAACATAAGGTGACCATATGTGTGTGGGTTTATCTCTGGGCTTTCTATCCTGTTCCATTGATCTATCTTTCTGTTTCTGTGCCAGTACTATACTGTCTTGATTACTGTAGCTTTGTAGTATAGTCTGAAGTCTGGGAGCCCGACTGCTCCAGCTCCGTTTTTCTTTCTCAAGATTGCTTTGGCTATTCGGGGTTTTTTGTGTTTCGATACAAATTGGGAAATTATTTGTTCTAGTTCTGTGAAAAATGCCATTGGTAGTTTGATAGGGATTGCATTGAATCTGTAGATTGCTTTGGGTAGTACAGTCATTTTCACAATGTTGATTCTTCCAATCCAAGAACATGATATATCTCTCCATCTATTTGTATCATCTTTAATTTCTCTCATTAGTGTCTTATAGTTTTCTGCATACAGGTCTTTTGTCTCCTTAAGTAGGCTTATTCCTAGGTATCTTATTCTTTTCGTTGCAATGGTAAATGGGAGTGTTTCCTTAATTTCTCTTCGGATTTTTCATCATTAACGTACAGGAACACAAGAAATTTCTGTGCATTAATTTTGTATCCTGCTACTTTACCAAATTCACTGAGTAGCTCTAGTTTTCTGGTGGCATCTTTAGGATTCTCTGTATAGTATCATGTCATCTGCACACAGTGACACTTTTACTTCTTCTCTTCTGATTTGGATTCCTTTTATTTCTTTTTCGTCTCTGATTGGTGTGGCTAAAACTTCCAAAACTATGTTGAATAATAGTGGTGAGAGTGGGCAACCTTGTCTTGTTCCTGATATTAAAGGAAATGGTTTCAGTTTTTTACCATTGAGAACGATGTTGGCTGTGGGTTTGTCATATATGGCCTTTATTATGTTGAGGTAGGTTCCCTCTATACCTACCTTCTGGAGGATTTTTATTACAAATGGGTGTTGAATTTTGTCAAAAGCTTTTTCTGCCTCTATTGAGATAATCATATGGTTTTTATCCTTCAATTTGTCAATACAGTCTATAACACTGATTGATTTGCATAGACTGAAGAATCCTTGCATTCCTGGGATAAACTCCACTTGATCATGGTGTACGATCCTTTTAATGTGCTGTTGGATTCTGTTTGCTAGTATTTTGTTGAGGATTTTTGCATCTATGTGCATCAGAGATACTGGCCTGTAGTTTTCTTTTTTTGTAACATCTTTGTCTGGTTTTGGTATCAGGGTGAGGGTGACCTCGTTGAATGAGTTTGGGAGTGTTCCTTCCTCTGCTATATTTTGGACGAGTTTGAGAAGGATACATGTTAGCTCTTCTCTAAATGTTTGATAGAATTTGCCTGTGAAGCCACCTGGTCCTGCACTTTCCTTTGTTGGAAGAGTTCTAATCAGTTTCAATTTCAGTGCTTGTGATTGTTTTTATTTTCTATTTCTTCCTGGTTCAGTCTTGCAAGGTTGTGTTTTTCTAAAAATTTGTCCATTTCTTCCAGTTTGTCCATTTTATTGGCATATAGTAGTTTATTGACTTGTAATATTCTCTCATGATCCTTTGTATTTGTGCAGTGTCATTTGTTATTTCTCTTGTTTTATTTCTAATTCTGTTGATTTGAGTCTTCTCCCTGTTTTTCTTGATGACTCTGGCTAATGGTTTATCAATTTGGTTTATCTTCTCAAAGAACCAGCTTTTAGTTTTACTGAACTTTGCTATCATTTCCTTCATTTCTTTTTCGTTTATTTCTGGTCTGATCTTTATGATTTCTTTCCTTCTTCTAACTTTGGGTTTTCTTGTTCTTCTTTCTCTAATTTCTTTAGGTGTAAGGTTAGGTTGTTTATTAGAGATGTTTCTTGTGTCTTGAGGTTGGATCGTATTGCTATCAATTTCCCTCTTAGAACTGCTTTTGCTGCATCCCATAGGTTTTGGGTCATTGTGTTTTCATTGTCATTTGTTTCTAGGTAATTTTTGATTTCCTCTTTGATTTCTTCAGTGATCTCTTGGTTATTTAGTATTGCATTGTCTAGCCTCCATGTGTTTGTATTTTTTACAGATTTTTTCCTGCAATTGATGTCTAGTCTCATAGTGTTGTGGTCAGAAAAGATACTTGATATGAGTTCAATTTTCTTAAATTTACCAAGGCTAGATTTGTGACCGAAGATATGATGTATCCTGGAGAATGTTCCATGAGCACTTGAGAAGAAAGTGTATTCTGTTCTTTTTGGATGGAATGTCCTATAGATATCAATTAACTCCATCTTGTTTAATGTGTCATTTAAAGCTTGTTTCCTTATTTATTTTCATTTTGGATTATCTGTCCATTGGTGAAAGTGGGGTGTTAAAGTCCTCTACTATCATGTGTTACTGTTGATTTCTCCTTTAATGGCTATTAGCATTTGCCTTATGTATTGAGGTGCTCCTATGTGGGGTGCATAAATATTTACAATTGTTTTATCTTCTTCTTGGATTCATCCCTGGTCATTACGTAGTGCCCTTCTCTGTCTCTTGTAATAGACTTTATTTTTAAGTCGATTTTGTCTGATATTAGAATTGCTAATCCAGCTTTCTTCTGATTTCCATTTTCATGGAATATCTTTTTCCATCCCCTCACTTTCAGTCTGTATGTGTCCCTAGGTCTGAAGTGGGTCTGTTGTAGACAGCATAAATATGGGTCTCGTTTTTGTATCCATTCACCCAGTCTATGTCTTTTGGTTGGAGCACTTAATCCATTTACATTTAAGGTAATTATCGATATGTGTGTTCTTATTACCGTTTTCTTAATTTTGGGGGGTTTGTTCTTTTAGGTCTTTTCCTTCTCTTGTGTTCCCTGCCTAGTGAAGTTCTTGTAGCATTTGCTATAAAGCTGGTTTGGTGGTGCAGAATTCTCTTAGCTTCTGCTTGTCTTTAAAGGTTTTAATTTCTCTGTTGAATCTGAATGAGATCCTGGCTGGGTAGAGTAATCTTGGTTGTAGGTTTTTCCCTTTCATCACTTTAAATATGTCCTGCCACTCCTTTTTGGCTTGCAGAGTTTCTGCTGAATGGTCAACTATTAAGCTTATGGTGGTTCCCTTGTATGTTATTTGTTGCTTTTCCCTTGCTGCTTTTAATAGTTTTTCTTTAATTTTTGATAGTTTGATTAATATTTGTCTTGCCGTGTTTCTCTTTGGATTTATCCTGTATGGGACTCTCTGTGCTTCCTGGACTTGATTGCCTGTTTCCTTTCCCATATTAGGGAAGTTTTCAACTATAATCTCTTCAAATATTTTCTCAGTCCCTTTCTTCTTCTCTTCTTCTTCTGGGACCCCTATAATTTGAATGTTGGTGTGTTTAATATTGTCCCAGAGGCATCTGAGACTGTCCTCAATTTTTTTCATTCTTTTTTCTTTATTCTACACTGTGGTAGTTATTTCCACTATTTTATCTTCCAGGTCACTTATCCATTCTTCTGCCTCAGTTATTCTGTTATTGATTCCTTCCAGAGAATTTTTAATTTCATTTATTGTGTTGTCCATAATTGTTTGCTCTTTAGTTCTTCTAGGTCCTTGTTAAACATTTCTTGTATTTTCTCCATTCTACTTCCAAGATTTTGGATCATATTTACTATCATTACTCTGAATTGTTTTTCTAGTATACTGCCTATTTCCTCTTCATTTTTTTGGTCTGGTCATTTTTACTTTGCTCCTCCATCTGCTTCGTATTTCTCTGTCTTCTCATTTTTCTTAACTTACTGTGTTTGCGGTCTAGTTTTCACAGGCTGCACGTTCATAGTTCCTGTTGTTTTTGGTGTTTGCCCCCAGTGTGTTAGGCTGGTTTAGTGGATTGTGTAGGCTTCCTGGTGGAGGAGACTGATGCCTGTGTTCTGGTGGATAAGGCTGGATCTTGTCTTCCTGGTGGGCAGGACCATGTCTGGTGGTGTGTTGTGGTGTGTCTGTGAACTTATTATGATTTTAGGCAGCCTCTCTGCTAATGTGTGGGGTTGTGTTCCTGCCTTTCTAGTTGTTTGGCATGGGGTGTCCAGCACTGGAGCTTGCTGGTTGTTGAGTGGAGCTGTGTCTTAGTGTTGAGACAGAGATCTGTGGGAGAGCTCTCGGTGATTGATATTATGTGGGGCCAGGACTTCTCTGGTGGTCTAATGTCTTGAACTTGGCTCTCCCACCTCAGAGGCTCAGGCCTGACACTGGCCAGAGCACCAAGACACTGTCAGCCACATGGCTCAGAAGAAAAGGTAGAAAAAACAGAAACAAAATAAAATAAAGTTATTAAAATAAAAAATAAAATATATTAAGATTAAAAAAAAGAAGAGAGCTACCAAATCAATAAATGAATTCATCAGTGATAACAAGTGCTATAAACTATACTAAGATAAACATAAAAATCAGAAACTAGTCAGTGCCATACAGCAAACCCCAAGTCTACAGTTGCTCCCAAGGTCCACTGCCTCAATTTTGGAATCATTCATTGTCTATTCAGGTATTCCACAGAAGCAGGGTACATCAAGTTGATTGTCAAGATTTAATCCACTGCTCCTGGGGCTGCTCGGAGAGATTTCCCTTTCTCTTCTTTGCTCGCACAGTTCCTGGGGTTCAGCTTTGGATGTGGCCCCGCCTCTGTGTGTAGGTCGCCTTCTAGCATCTGTTCTTTGCCCAGACAGGAGGGGGTTAATGGAGCGGCTGATTAGGGGGCTCTGGCTCACTGAGACCAGGGGGAGGGAGGGTACGGAATGCAGGGTGAGCCTGAGGTGGCAGAGCTCATTGTGATGTTGCAACAGCCTGAGGCATGCTGTGTGTTCTCTTGGGGAAGTTGTCCCTGGATCACGGGACCCTGGCAGTGGCGGGCTGCATAGGCTCCCAAGAGGGGTGTGGATAGTGACCTGTGCTTGCACACTGGCTTCTTGGTGGCTGCAGCAGTAGCCTTAGGGTTTCATGCCTGTCTCTGATGTCTGTGCTGATAGCCGTGGCTCATGCCTGTCTCTGAAGTTCATTTAGGCGGTGCTCTGAATCTCCTCTCCTCACGCAGCCCGAAACAATTGTGTCTTGACTCTTAGGCAGTTCCAGACTTTTTCCCAGACTCCCTCCCAGTTAGCTGTGGTGCACTACCCCCCTTCAGTCTGTGTTTACACAGCTAACCTCAGTCCTTTCCCTGGGATCTGACCTCTGAAGCCCGAGTCTCAGCTCCCATCCCCCACCTACCCTGGTGGGTGAGCAGACAAGCCTCTCAGGCTGGTGAGTGCTGGTCGGCACCGATCCTCTGTGTGGGAATCTCTCCGCTTCGCCCTCTGCACCCCTGTTGCTGTGCTCTCCTCCCGAAGCTTACCCCCCTCCACCACCCGCAGTCTCCGCCCACGAAGGGGCTTCCTAGTGTGTGGAAACCTTTCCTCCTTCACAGCTCCCTCCCACTGGTGCAGGTCCCGTCCCTATTCTTTTGTCTCTGTTTTTTCTTTTGCCCCGTTTTTTCTTTTGTCCTAACCAGGGACGTGGGGAGTTTCTTGCCTTTTGGGAAGTCTGAGGTCTTCCGCCAGCATTCAGTAGGTGTTCTGTATGAGTGTTCCACGTGTAGATGTATTTTTGATGTATTTGTGGGGAGGAAGGTGATCTCCACGTCTTACTCCTCCACCATCTTGAAGGTCCTCCTGATAGGGCTAATTTTAAAGCATATTGTCTGTCCCCATATCTTGCAAATAACTGATTGCCTAGAAGGGTCAAAGATGTGCCAATTACATTGTGAAGCTGCCTGCTGGTCTTGGAGAGTCTCCTAAAGAGGCGGAGGGTGGCTGCGGCTCATGCTGGGTCAGAATTATAAAGGAGCTCGTTCTACCGTGCTAAGCCAGTGCCGGTGTGTGCCACTCAATAAGTCTTTTAATACACTTTTCCCTTACGGGTGAAACATAGTGGCTATATTCCAAAATTTCCGAAAATAGTTTCTCAGAGGAACAGTTACATGAATAAATGATTATGTTCCCAGAAAAACACACACACACAAAAGCCTCGTATCTCATTGTAATGATATAGTGCTACCACCAGACTGGCCTTTGGAATTAACCTGCTTGACAGGAAAGTCCATCTCCTCCTCTTGCAAACTGAATAATCTTGGACAAATTACTTAATTTCTTGTTCTATCAGTTTCCTCATCTATACAGTTGGGATAACGGCATTATCTATCTTAAGAGCTTTACTGTGAATGTTTAATGGTAAAGTGCATATAAAGTATTTAACACATTGCCTAGTATACTCAACTAAGGTCAGTTATAATTATACTTTCACTCATGTACCCCTAAAACAGCGTAATAATTGTGCTAATTCAGTGAAACCCACCCATAATTTCTTTACATTGTTTCTATGGGAAAATCAATTCTGAATTCCAAACTGGGACACCAGAACCACAGGTAACTTAAGCATTGGAAACTTCGCGGGCAGATGTTTGGGGCCAAGGTAGAAGCTTGGCATTACTGTTGATTTTATCACTCAATATATTCTTGAGATAATACTTCTTCAGGCATTTGCTTGTTTCCAGTGCTCCATCTTTTTGTGTGAGTACATCTTAAATTGACTATTTGTAAATCATTCACTACTGAAATTCCTGCAATGGGAACATTAACAAAAATTCACAAGAGGTTCTCATTGAGTTATAATATACAGTGGATTCTCTACTGATCATATCCTATCATCTATATATTCTTGAAATTGAGCTCTATCAATTTGATGCGATCCATGAATGTATTCTGTTTGTACCATAAAACCAAGAAGAAAATAATGTCTTCGCTTGAAAAAGAATCCTTAAAGATCTGGCTTCATTGTGGGATGTTTTTCTCACTCACATTTTTTTGTTTTATTTATATTTCAGTTTCCAGCAGCTACAAAACTGTATTCAAAATACGCAAAGTGTTAAATCTTCTACAAAGACCAGCTGTCTGCCCAACTGTGATTTTTTTATATTAAGCTTCCTGGATTGGAGGGTAGCAGAGGAAAAAAGAAGAAAAATAAAAGAGGGTAGAGGAGATCGAATGAGTACATATGAAGGTGAAAGGATTAGTTTCTATTGTAAGAAAACTGCTAAGTAGTTCAAAATACTGCAATATACAAATCTTAAATGCTACCAGATGTTATTTTTTTCTCTAATAAGGGTGATGGACAAACTAAGAATGTCAATAACTTTATACATTAGTCCAGCTATACTTTTCCAAATAAACACCAAGTCATGTGCTAACAAATGTCATTACTGCCAAAATAATAAACTTTTTCCATAAAAATGTCATGAGTACTAGAGTAAAATTTTTATAAAGGAAAAATTTAAGCAACCCTAATGGACTGGGGATCGGATTGAGTCTCATGCACTGTAGCTGGGATAAATATTAAATCTCAGCCATCAGTTTCCTAATAGAAATCTCATTTCAACCTTAATTACATCTACTTTCTTGGTACCATGATTATAAAAATTCAAGGGGAAAAATATTTAAGAATAAGTTGTCATTCATGAAAGAGCTTCAGTCCCTTTGGAATGGATCATGGTTCAATGTAACCAGCACAATTATTTCTTGCTAGCATAAGGATCCCATTGCTGGGTAAAATACCCGAGGCTTCTCCCCACCTCATCTCTACCCTATTAAGAAAATCTTGAAGCCATATTTTTCCTTTTGCCTGCTCTTAACTATGGTCACTAATAATACTGATAAACTAAAGCATAATCTCTAAGCCTCCTACAGACTCTGCCTTTAGAAAACAGCAACATTCTAGGAAACACATTTAATAAGGGTGGTTTCATTAAAAATAAAGAATATGTGTGTATGTGATATATCTGTGTGTACGTGTGTGACACAAGCTTGTGTCAATCACGAATGCTCTCACAGTCCTTGGCCAGTGGAAATATTTTGGTTTATGTATGGCCTATATCCCTTGAATGCCTGGCAACCTCACTTATTTCTCTTCTCTGCCCTCTATTCGGCCCAGCCTCCCTACCCGAAGGGGTCTTGCTTTACTGTTACACAGCCCCACACAATCAAGTCAATAAGTCCTGCTGATGCTGTTGACCCAGGGAGGTAAACCAGCACTGTTTTCCTGGATCCTCAACTTTTCAGAATGGAGCATCTAAAAGCAAGCAATACTCTCTCCTGCAGAATCTTTGCAGTATTATCTGAAATGTCTCCCTCCGTGACAGGTCTAGTGAGTGGCAAGGAAGGGTGAATGGAATCAAACCCCCTTTTGCCAAATGGGTGAAGATGGGGAGGAACAAAGGAAGCAAAAGTTATTCAGAGGACAAGAACTTCCATCCTGCTGTACAAGCAATCAGAGGCTAACTTGCTCACCAATGATCACTGGGGACAGAGCAACCAGAATTTGCTCACATCAACTCTTTTTGGTAGGAAAGAATGTTTTCCAATAAACTTTTATCTCAGTGAAGCATAAAAATAAGTTCCAAACTATCCACCATAATTTTTGTTTTCTGTTGGCAATTGTGAAATCTAGTATTCTTTGTGGCCTAAATTGCCAGAATCTCCAAAATAAATAAGGAGACTGTTAAACACCATCATTTATGTACTTTTCATCAGAATGGGAGATGATTTTAAAAGAAACTGCATAAATAGTATAGAACACTATATTTATAAATATACACAATTTATACCTAGTTTGAAGACATTTAATTAAATAATAAAAATGACCACCTCTTCAATAATTTTTAATTCCTATGCTTTATAACATACTCACTGTATCTCTGCATGTCAACATTTTCCTGTATCCAAGAGTATTTTCTTTCTTGAATAATTATATTGTCTAATCTTTCTATTGAGTTTGTTAATTAGACATAACCCTCCTATGATTGATCAATGTTTTCAAGGTATAGCAGGTGTCTCACACAACCCTTCAAGGATTCAGGACAACTTCCTATCAGAAGCCATTAAAAGCAGCTTCCTGGGCTTCCCTGGTGGCGCAGTGGTTGAGAGTCCACCTGCCGATGCAGGGGACGCAGGTTCGTGCCCCGGTCCAGGAAGATCCCACATGCCGCGGAGCAGCTAGGCCCGTGAGCCATGGCTGCTGAGCCTGCGCGTCCGGAGCCTGTGCTCCGCAACGGGAGAGGCCACAACAGTGAGAGGCCCACGTACCGCAAAAAAAAAAAAAAAAAAAAAGCAGCTTCCATCTATAAATGTCCCTTCACTTTACTCAGGCTGGTTCTCTCTGATGTGCAACATCTCATGGGAAGAACCTAGTTGCCTTCCTAATTTTCATATTTTTGCCAGGTTTCTAACCAAAAATCCCACTTTTTTCTAGGCAGGGATAATGTTATCTCTCCACTGCAAGACCCCTTAAATAACAGATAATTAATTGCATCTTTGTTTCTCAATGAAGCATAAAAACTTTCTAAAGAAAGCATTTGTTGCTTCGTAGGTTAACCATAAGTGTTGAACAGAAAAGCCTTTCTTTTTTTAACTTCGAAGATAATGTTTGAGGCAAAGAAATATTTTTTGGTTTTTGGAAAACGTATTTAATGATAGATTCAACCATAGGACTTCATTGAGGGTTTAGACTGAGAGAAAATAATGAAACTGGAAGAAGCAAAGATGCTTAGATGGTGCAAATAAGCTAAAGAATAAAGGATCTAGCAATCAGTGAGTCAGTTTTTTATTAAAAATAAAAATTCATGAGATCCTGTGCAAGCACTAAAATACAGAAAGCTAATATTTGTTTACTGAAACCATCTCAATGAAAGTTGAATGCAGAATATTAAACTATTAGACTACTTATAAGATAGAGCAAAGGAGTTCATTTAATTCTTTAACAAATGGAAATAGAAAAATATACTCTGAAAGGGAAAAAATATGCAGTAAATGCCTTATAAAAGATACATTGGGCACTGAGATACAAGATAACAAATACACTTTGCAGGATGATTTCTATTAGGATAATAGACTTTTTGTTTGATCTTACATTTGTAAAGATGTGATTTCTTCTTTTTTACCCACTACATTCTCCCCAGACATCAAGCCCAGTTAGTCTTTCTTAACACCTTTAGTATATGTCCTTTCCTTTTAATTCCACAGGTACCTCCTAATGCAAACACTGTCACCTCATACCTGAATTCTGAATGTGGCCTCTTAACTGACCTGCTTTTATTTTTTTCTCCATCTACATCTTTCTACCTACCGCTTCCAGAGTAAACACTTTACATAATGCATCTTCCCTTTTATAAAACACTTTCATGTTTCTCTTGCTCCCACCAAGTGAGTTATGAAAATGTAGCTTAGTGCCAAGAAGTCCTCACTGAACTGGTCTCAGTCAACCGTGCCTCCACGTCTCCTCATTCTCCTCTGTGCTATAAATAGGCTGGGCTGCCTGTTGAGACCTGCACACACCCTGTGTTCCCAGCCTGCCTGGTTTGCTCTGTAATTCCCTCAGCATGAAAGGCTCTTTTAATCTCCCTCTGCCTATCTGAGTTCTGCTCATATTTTACAGACTTCTCAAATTAAGTGTTATCTCTTCCATAGACTTTTTTTTTCATATTTCTGCAGTTGAAAATTATTTCTATCTTTTAAACCACAAGCCTCCTTAGTCAAACTTACCAAGTATAACTGACCAAGAGCTTAGGATTTGCCTAGCCCTGGCACTTTTCATCCTTTATTTTACCTACTGCTTCTAGATGTCCAAAGTTATCAACCCCAGGGCTGTCACATAGCAGTAACACGCTGAATCATTGTTGAAAATGGATGTTACACACAAAAGCTTAGTGGCAACATAATGTACCAAAGAATACAGTTTAAATGAAAATATCACATATCCATTTGGGGAAAGATTTTTTTAGCACCATTTGTGTGGCACACTGGAGAAATTAGGAACCATATTTTATCATTTAAAAATGCTAAATTTGCATCATTTAAAGTATTACAGGTAAACTTCCTGGTGAACAATCTCCAAACACTGTGTAGTTCAGAGTACAGGAGCACAAAGGTGAATGTATCATTGGGATAATTTATCTAACTGAAAAGGTTTTCAGAGTGTGACCATCCAGAACCAAAATAGATCCTCAGTCTGAAATCCAGTTTCTCTTTCCTATCAGAAACACTTCTCTGACTTCAATAAAAGCAGATTGTTTCATATAATGGGTTCAAGGTTAAATTTTCAATGATAAAAGTTTAAAAATATTTCTGTGAAAAATTTAATCTTTTATTTGAAAAAGGTAATGGTGAGGACTTCCCTGGTGGCACAGTGGTTGAGAGTCCGCCTGCCGATGCAGGGGACATGGGTTCGTGCCCCGGTCCGGGAAGATCCTACATGCTGCAGAGCGGCTAGGCCCGTGAGCCATGGCCACTGAGCCTGTGCATCTGGAGCCTGTGCTCTGCAACGGGAGAGGCCACAACAGTGAGAGGCCCGTGTACCGCAAAAAAAAAAAAAAAAAAAAAAAAAAAAGGTAATGGTGACACAATTTCCCAAAGAAACGGAAAAGCTAATTTTACTCTCTTCTGTTCTTTTCTTTTTTTTTTAAACTAAAAGGATATCTACACATCTATACACACATCTACCAACAAAAGTACAGGTTACAGACTGAGGAATAGTAAACTATGATCACACAGAGTGGTGATATGGCAGAGGGTAAAGAACAACTGGCCAGGGATTATGACTTGTTCTAGATTCTATGTAAGGCAACTTTCTTCTACAATATGAAGTATTACTAGAAAACCAAAATGCTTTGGAAAATCTAGATGGAGTTAGCCTTAGTAATTTGTCATGTGATCTTAGGAATTCACATGACCACTGGACACTACAGTCAATAAAGCACCAAATTAGGAGGCAGAAGACAATTAAGAAAATTAAAGAAGTGTTTTTAGGTACCTATATATGAACACTAGCATTAGGTATTACCAAGCAGTACCTCTGTATTTTTTTTTTAACATCTTTATCGGAGTATAGTTGCTTTACAATGTTGTGTTAGTTTCTGTTGTATAACAAAGTGAATCAGCTAAATGCATAGGTATATCCCCATATCCTCTCCCTCTTTTTTTTTCCAAATAATTACATCATTTTATTTGAAATTGAACAGAAAAGTCTTTGTAGTAATCAGAAAAAAATGAACCTTGGTTCTACTGTATCTTATTAGTATATGAACACATTTTTGAGAAGCAAAATCATGACTCTGTTTACATAAACTTACGTTTATACATGGAATATCTTTTTCCATCCCCTCACTTTCAGTCTGTATGTGCCCCTAGGTCTGAATTGTGTCTCTTGTACACAGCATATATACGGGTCTTGTTTTTGTATCCATTCAGCCAGTGGATTGCTTTTGGCTGAACCACCTAATCCATTTACATTTAAGGTAATTATCGATATATATGTTCCTATTACCATTTTCTGAATTGTTTTGGGTTTGTTTTTTTAGGTCTTTTCCTTCTCTTGTGTTTCCTGCCTAGAGAAGTTCCTTTAGCATGTGTTCTAAAGGTGGTTTGGTGGTGCTGAATTCTCTTAGCTTTTGCTTGTCTGTAAAGGTTTTAATTTCTCTGTCAAATCTGAATGAGATCCTTGCTGGGTAGAGTAATCTTGGTTGTAGGATTTTCCCTTTCATCACTTTAAATATGTCCTGCCCCTCCCTTCTGGCTTGCAGATTTTTTGCTGAAAAATCAGCTGTGAACCTTATGGGGATTCCCTTGTATGTTATTTTTTGCTTTTCCCTTGCTGCTTTTAATATTTTTTCTTTGTGGTTAATTTTTGATAGTTTGATTAATATATGTCTTGGCATGTTTCTCTTTGGGTTTATCCTGTATGGGACTCTCTGCACTTCCTGGACTTGATTGACTGTTTCTTTTCCCATGTTAGGGAAGTGTTTGACTATAATCTCTTTGAATATTTTCTCAGGCCCTTTCTTTTTCTCTTCTTCTTCTGGGACCCCTATTATTCAAATGTTGGTGTGTTTAATATTGTCTCAGAGGTCTCTGAGACTGTCCTCAATTCTTTTCTTTTTTTTTTCTTTATTCTGCTCCCTGGCAGGTGTTTGCTCCATTTTATCTTCCAGATCACTTATCCGTTCTTCTGCCTCAGTTATTCTGCTATTGATTCCTTCTAGAGTATTTTTAATTTCAGTAACTGTGTTGTTCATCACTATTTGTTTGCTCTTTAGTTCTTCTAGATCCTTGTTAAATGCTTCTTGTATTTTCTCCATTCTGTTTCTGAGATTTTGTATCATCTTTACTATCATTACTCTGATTCTTTTTCAGGTAGTTTGCCTATTTCATCTTCATTTATTTGGTCTTGTGGGTTTTTATCTTGCTCCTTCGTCTGTAACATATTTTTTGTCGTTTCATTTTGATGTGTGGTGCTATATTCCTGTCTTACTGGTTGTTTGGCCTGAGATGTCCAGCACTGGAGTTTGCAGTCAGTTGGACAGAGCTGGGTCTTGGTGCTGAGATGAGGACCTCTGGTAGGCCTCACTCCAATTAATATTCCCTGGGGTCTGAGGTTCTCTGTTAGTCCAGCAGTTTGGACTCAGAGCTCCCACCACAGGAGCTCAGGCCCAACCTCCAGCCTGGGAACCAACATCCCACAAGCTTTATGGAGTGGTAAATAAAAGAAAGAAAAAATGGAGCAGTACAATATCAAAGAATAAAAAACAATATGAAAGTAGAAAGATAAAAAATATATTAGGAAAAATAAAGCTATAATTGAAACAACTGCAACAAGGTAAACTAAAACCACAACAGAAAAAAAAAAAAAGTGGTGGGGAGGCATACTGTTTTTTTCTATGGAAAGACAAAATATGTTAAAATGCCCATTGTTTATAAAATAATCCATGATACTAAGGTAATCCCTATTAAAATTTCAATAAAGTTTAATTTACTAGGTTAAGCTTATCTTAAACATATATGGGGGAAAATGTGTGACAGAAGAGCTAAAAATATCTTTAAAGGGACAATTACATGGTACATGTACATCAGATGAAAGATATCAATAAATGTAAAATTCGTGAAATTTTAAGCATGATTTTGTTGTTAAAAAATGTGTAAATATATTGATGGAAAACAATGAAAGGTCAAGAAGCAAACTCGTGTATTCATGAAAACTAATTTTATGACACCTATAGCATTGCAACTTAGTGAAGTAGAGTTTCAATAAAGACTTTTGGGAAAATTTGGAGAAAACAAAATCACATGCCTTTCATAAACCATGACCCAAAACAAATTCCAAAGCACAGGGAGATCAGCTGGGTGCTTTGTAACCACCTAGATGGGTGGGATGGGGAGGGTGGGAGGTAGGGAGATGCAAGAGGGAAGAGATATGGGGATATATGTATATGTATAGCTGATTCACTTGGATATAAAGCAGAAACTAACACACTATTGTAAAACAGTTACACTTCAATAAAGATGTTAAAATATAAAAAAATGAAAAACAAACTAAATTCAAGGTATATTATAGTAGCAGAATCACAATATAAATTTAAAACCATGATACAATTTTTAAAAAATGGAGAGCATTTTTATGATCTTGATTGGAAAGCAAAAAAGACCAAAAAAGCAAATGAGTAAACAATAAAAACAAAACTCCAAAACCCAGAAACCGTAACATTTTTTCTATGTACAAACTTTAAAATAGTTTCAAATAAAGTATGCATCATAAGCAAAGTAAAGAAAGACAAATCTTGAAATGTAGGTTAGAAACAAATTGAGGAAAAGATTGACTGCCAGGCTAAGTAGAGTGAATTTTCATCTGTGAGCAACTGGGAACCATAAAAGCGTTTTGACAAGAAGAGGAGAATGATCAAAGATGCCTTTTAACAAAGGAATTTGTTCAGCTATATAAAGGATGATTTACAGCTACAGCAGCAGGCCAGGTGGGAGGAAAGTGCTGTGCACACAGCTGTTCAGTTTGGAGTCAAAAAGACCAATCATGAAGCAGTCACAAGGCAAGACACAGCAAGGGCCACCATGATGACTACAGAAAGGTGAAACTCATATCTGAGAATGTGAGAGTTTTAAGAGAGGTCCAAGAACTAACATTTATTGAGTATGTGTGTTTTTCAAGGATTCTAATTTGCCCAAGAGGACACAAAAAATATGTTGCTAAGTCTGATCTCTCTGATGACAATCCTATGTTTTTTCCGAAACAAAATTCCAAATTACCTCATAAGTAACCTACCCTTAGCATAGGTGTGGTCATCCTCGGTCCCATCAGAAATTATCAGGGCTGAAGCATAAGACAGAAGTGCCTGTGAGTAGGGTATGTGCAGGAAGGGGTTCATTCAGCAGGCTGAGTTCTTCAAACTCAACTCCTTCCAAAAAAGGGCTTGTATTCATGACTGGCCCTTTACCAGCTCCTGGGAAATGACCTTTGAATATTCTGTCTGATGTAAGTGTTTTTGTATATCCGAGGCCTTGGGCCATGAAGTACCAGCTTAATCACATAGCTTATGCTAACCATGTGATGTATGACGAGCACCTACTTTTACTCTGCGGGGCTGGAGTCTGAGGAGCTGAGGTTAGAAACATGGATGTTGCTGTATGCCTATGGGAATGACCCTCAATAAAAACCCAGGCCATCAAGACTTGAGTGAACGTCCTAACTGGTAACAATTTCCATGTGTTATCACATATTACTGTTGGGAGAATGAAGCCAGTCCCCATCCCATGCAACTCCATTGGGAGGGAACATCTGGAAGAGTGTGCCTTGTTTCTCCTTGGGCCTTTTCCCTTTGCTGATTTTACACTGTAATCTTTTTGTGTAATACACTATAACCATGAGTATAACATCTTTGCTGATTCCTGTGAGTCTTTTCAGCAAATTTTGTAGATAGACTAAGGGTACTCCTGGGGACACCAGGCACATGGCAGTTGCCCTACGAAGGACTACTCTCTGGTAGACATTAATTATTTTTCTTCTAGGATGGCTAGTGAAGGAATCTGAGAAGGAATCTGAGAGAGACAAAAAACAGAAGAGGACATTGTTTTGGAAAACAAGAGAGGATGGAAGGAAGAAAGGAAGGAAGGAAGAGAGGAAGAGAGGAAGAGAGGGAGGGAGGGAGGGAGGGAGGAAGGAAAGAAGGGAAGGAAGGGAGGGAGGGAGGGAGGGAGGGAGGAAGGAAGGAAGGAAGGAAGGAAGGAAGGAAGGAAGGAAGGAAGGAAGGAAGATGTGCAAAATGGATAAAGAATGAAATAGAAAAATCAGTGATAACCATGAAGAAAATAGTACAATGAGGAAAACAAATTGTAAAAAGGTTCAAGAGTCAGCAGGATATGAGGAAACAGGCCTCACATATAGATTACTCAGACAACTTAGGGGGATAAAGGAAAAAGGCCAGAGTTTGACTCAGTCATAGAGATAAGTTTTATTTGTTTTTAATAGGATGTTAATAAGACATGTAAGTTCAATCACAAGACCTAGATTCAATTTCTGCTCTGCCACTTATTGTCTTTGTAACTAACACTTGTCACACAATTCCTGTGGGCCCCAGTTGTCTCATTTGTAATCAAAGGGGCTAGGCCTACTAATATGCGGTTCCCCATAGGGTTATTGTGAAGATCAAATTATAAGTTTTTTGTGAAAATGTTTTGGAGAAGTCTAAAAGGCTAAACACTTTTAATGCATTATTTTTACCTCCATTTTATGTGTAAACATGAAATATAATTAGGCAAAATGATAAAAAGAACCTATAATACCTTATTCCCTCTGGTTTAATTAAAGGGTATTTAATGAGTGCATGTGGTAATGTACAAAAGATGTATCAGTGTAAGGTACAGTTCTTTACTCTTGCTTGTAAATTACTAGAGTTACTGAAGAAACATCAAGTTGCTGAAGTTTTCCATCTCCCATTATTATATTGATAAACAGAGAATGATTACAATTTAGGCTGGAAATGATCCTCAAGTATCACCCTCCTGTGTGTGGGGAGCTACTAATTAACCTTTTAATAAGGATATTATATACCACGTAGGAAGATTAATTCTAGATCATTATTTTGTAAGTAACTGGAAAGACTGTACTTTGATTTGCCTTCTTGATCAATGCATTTTTCACAAAATTTGAACCACAACACTAAAAATAATTGTCTTGTGAAATTTTCAAACACATACCGATAAGTTTAAACACCATTTTTTCTGAAAAGAAAGCCATTAAACTAGCTTATAGCTGAGTTGTTGTTATTTTTTAAAAAGACAGGGACTCTTCTCATAGCTCTTATGATAGATGCCATCTCTGAGATGCTGTGATCCCATAAACATGAACTTTATTACCTCCTGAACTACAGAGGAGAATATTGGAGTCAACAGAACAAAGATTATTGAAATAAACTTTAGTTCACATGGACCCACTATATGAGCTAAAGGAGAAAAAACAGTCTTAACACTCAGAAGTTGGTTACTCAGAAGTGGCTTCGTAAAACAAGTTGGCCAATTTCAAACTGACCTCATTTAAGGAGAGCTCCTCTTTAGTTTGCACTGTAAAAATAAAAATGCCATGCTCCTGAAATATCTCAGATCTGCCATGTTGTTTCTAATACGAAAGACAGTGAGAATGAACCTGCCAAGAGGAACACGGAGGAAAAATTAGAAAACAAGATGAGGCACAGAAACCCACAGTGAAGAACTATGCTGTAAATCATGCTGCTGTGTTCCTTCTCCACACATTTTGATATAGTGTCAAAGTTGAGTAGACCTCCAGAAGACCTGAATAGAGATTTTTGCAAAGAAGACATACGGATGGCCAAAAGGCACATGAAAAGATGCCTACCATCGTTAATCATCAGGGTAACGTAAATCAAAACCACAATGAGATAACAGTACACATCTGTCAGAATGGCTATCATCAAAAAGACCACAAATAACAAATGATGGCAAGGATGTGGAAAAAAGAGAATCGTTGTACACTGCTGGTCGGAATGTAAATTGGTGCAGCAACTGTCACAAACAGTATGGAACATGCTCAAAAAACAACCACCATTTGAAATAACAGTTCCACTCCTAGGCATATATTGGAATAAAAGGAAAACACTAATTTGAAAAGATTCATGCACCTCAATTTTCATAGCTGTGTTAATTACTATGCCAAGATACAGAGCAACCTAAGTGTCCATCAACGGATAAATGAATAAAGAAGATGTGACATATATACATACAATGGAATATTACTCAGCAATAAAAATGAATGAAATATTGCCATTTGCAACAACATGTATGGAACTGGAGGATACTATGCTTAGTGAAATAAGTCAGAGAGAGAAAAGACAAATACCGTATGTCACTGTTTACATGTAGAATCTAAAAAATAAAACCAAAAAATGAATATAACAAAACAGAAACAGACTCACAGGTATAGAGAACAAACTAGTGGTTACCAGTGAAGAGAAGGAAGAGGGAAGGGACAAGACATGGTTAGGGGATTAAAAGGTACAAACTACTGGGCTTCCCTGGTGGCACAGTGGTTGAGAGTCTGCCTGCCGATGCAGGGGACACGGGTTCGTGCCCCGGTCTGGGAAGATCTCACATGCCGCGGAGTGGCTGGGCCCGTGGGCCGTGGCCACGGGGCCTGCACGTCCGGAGCCTGTGCTCCGCGGCGGGAGGGGCTGCAGCAGTGAGAGGCCCGTGTACCACAAACAAACAAACAAACAAAAACAAAACAAAAACAAAAAAGGTACAAACTACTATATATAAAACGCATAAGCTACAAGGATATATTATACAGCACAGGGAATATAGCCTATATATATATATATGGTTTTTTTTTTGCGATACACGGGCCTCTCACTGTTGTGGCCTCTCCCGTTGCGGAGCACAGGCTCCAGACGCACAGGCTCAGCGGCCATGGCTCACGGGCCCAGTCGCTCCGCGGCATGTGGGATCCTCCCGGACCGGGGCACGAACCTGTGTCGCCTGCATCGGCAGGCGGACTCTCAACCACTGCGCCACCAGGGAAGCCCCGCCAATATTTGATAATAACTTTAAAAAGAGTAGAATCTATAAAAATATTGAATCACTATGCTATACACTTGAAATTAACATAATATTGTAACTATACTTCAATTAAAAAAAAAAAGTTGAGTAACTCCTCAAAGGGACCAGTAATAGAGACATAGCCATAATAACAGAAAGCAGTGCTGCCGACATCTCTGCTTTCAAGAACCAGATATAGCTCTAGAATAAATGCATGCTCAAAACATATTTATTTTGATTGTCTCTCACAGGTTGCAACAAATGGTTTCTCTCTGAGAAAATAATTACTGAGAGTGTTTTAAAATCTCTTAGATCCTAAAAGAAGTGTAGTGTAAAACATCTGACTAGGACACCTATCTTTTTAAAATATATGGACATTTGCTTATTTAACATTAATGACTGCTCAAAAACTGGTGTACAGATTAAATTTTGCGAGTGTCTTGGTTCATAGATTTGGTCTTCAGAATCGTACAGTGGTTCATTTCAGAAATTGTTTTTATTCATGAGAAAAAGATAAAAGATAGTCTGGCAGCCAGAAATAATTGTGATTAAAAAGAAAAATTTCAAGTGTATATTCATGGCATCTTCCCAGTGAAAGGAAGAATCCCTCAATTCAAACTGACTGAATTTCAGCCCAATGATCCTAAAGGAGAGAGGGGTCTCAAAAAATTAGACTTTTAAATTTTTTTGGAGTTTTGGCATAAACCAACTGCAGACTGTAAATTGAACACATGGCATCTGCCTATATAGTTTTCTGCTTCTGGAGAACTGCTAGCATGTTGATGAATAATTATTACATTGGTGACAAGTAACAAGTGTTTTCTTGCTATTTTAAAACTCATGCATCTAGTTTAAAGCTATCTCTTCCTTCCTCCCTCCCTCCCTCCCTCTGACCTGACCCTTCCTTCCCACCTTCCTTCCTTCCTTGCTTCTTTGTTTCCAAATAGGAATATGGAAATGTATCAACTGAGAACATTTTATGTGAGAAAGAAAGGGTAGATTGACAATAAAATTGCTAATTGAAACCTGCTAATTTACTGGTGTGGTTAAATAACTATTGGTTTTTTTATTTAATCTTAAGCCAAACAGATTTGGAGGGCCTGTCAAATACGTATTTGGATTACCTTTTAAAGGCTTTAATTGATTTAAACTTTATTTGTAATAAATAGTCTCTATGGTTCCAGTCAACTAATGTCTAAACCATGCTTTCAAAACTTTAGGGCACTTATTATTTATTTCTGACAAGATACTCACTAAATCTCTAAATATTGCCTCTCAGTTTATGAATATCTCTATGTTCTTGTCAAAACAAAACCTAAATTACTGTGTGCATAAGGAGGGGAATAGCAACAGGAGTACACAGAGATGACTGGATTTAGAAATCTGTAGTTATTTTCTTGATGCCCCCCTCTTCCCCAACCAGAACCAATATGCTGAAAATATATTGTTTTTTTTTTAAATTTTCCAATTAAGTTAGAAGAGCTTTCTGCTCCTCAGAACCACTGCTTTCTGGAAGATATGAAAATGGGATACCCAATCATCTTATTCAAGCACTGTGAAAAAGTATTCCTGATAAAGTCTAATGTTAAAAGCCAATGATCACACTATGTCTTGGACAGAGTTACGCCCAATTATCACTGACTCCAGGAAATCCTTGCCGTTTTTCTTTCTTAACTGAACTGCCATTAGTGCCTGAAATGAGGGAATTATAAAATTCATTTTATCACAACTGATACAATGAACTGTTCCAGCAAATGTGTGGAGGATCACTAGATATCCTCCAAAATCTGCTCTGACCTTCCACACTAATCAAGTTGTTGCCTGGGAGCCACTGGCCAGACAGGGACTACGTTATCCAGCTGACCTTGCAGCTAGGAATAGTCACATGACTAGTTTTCATCATGGGAATGGTGCAGAATCGGTTCATACCACTTCTAGGCTGAAACATTTAAAAAGTGGTTGTGCCTCCTTAGCATACTTCTCCCCCTTCTGCTGCCTGGAATGGTCATGAGAAGAGTGACCTTGGAAGAAGATCCACTGAAGACAGCAGAGTCACTCTCAGTCTGGGTCCCTGAACGACTGAGGACAGCAGTGTCACCTGTCATATCGCAATAGCTGCTCACATGAGAGAGAAATAAAACGTAAGTCACTGAATGTTTCAGGTCTTTTTGTTATAGCAACTAGCACTGCACCCACGAAAACTTCAAGAAAGTAGATCCTTTAAAAGAATCCACCAACAGTGACAATACCAAATGCTGGTGAAGATGTGGAGTAACAGGGATTCTCATTCACTGCTGGTGGGAATGCAACCACTTTGGAAGACAATTTGGTAGTTTCTTACAAAACTAAACATTTTCTTATCCTATGATGCAGCAATAGCTCTTTTTTCCATTCACCCAAATGAGTGAAACTTAGGTCCACACAAAAACCTGCATGTGAATGTTTACAGCAGCCTTATTCATAAATGTCAAAACTTGGAAGCAATTAAGATATCCTTCAATAGGTGAACAAATCAACTGTGCTATACCTATACAATGCTATATTATCCAGTGATCAAACAGTGAGCTATCATACCACAAAAAAGACATAGAAGAACTTTAAATGCATGTTAGTAAGTGAAGGAAACAACTATGAAAAGGCTACATACTGTATGATTCCAGCTACGTGACATTTTGGAAAAAGTAAAACCATGGAGACAGTAAAAAGATCAGTGGTTGACAGGAGTTATGAGGGAGGAAAGGATGAATAGGTGGACGACAGGAGAGGTTTAGGCCAGTGAACCTAGAGTTCTGTGTGATAGTCTAATGGTATTTATTTATTTATTTATTTGCGGTACTCAGGCCCCCCACCGCCGTGGCCTCTCCCGCTGCGGAGCACAGGCTCCGGATGTGCAGGCTCAGCGGCCATGGCTCATGGGCCCAGCCGCTCCGCGGCATGTGGGATCCTCGCAGACCAGGGCACAAACCCGTGTCCCCTGCATTGGCAGGCGGACTCTCAACCACTGAGCCACCAGGGAAGCCCTCTAATGGTATTTAAATACATGTCATTATACCTTGTCAAAAGCCATAAAATATACAATACAAACAATGTAGTTTGACTGAGAAACTATGGACTTTAGTTAATAATAACGTAACAGTATTGACTCCTTAGTTTTAACCTATGTACCTTATTAATACAAGATGTAAATAATAGCAAAAATGGTGGCTGAGGGGAAGGATTAAAGAATATATGGGGGAATTCCCTGGTGGTTCAGTGGTTAGGACTCGGTGCCTTCACTGCGGAGGGCCCAGGTTCAATCCCTGGTCGGGGAATTAAGATCCCACAAGCCTCATGGTGTGGCCAAAAAAAAAAAAAAAAAAGAATATAGGGGATTCTCTGTACTTTTTGGATTTTTCCATAAACATACAACTGCTCTAAAAAACTCTTAATAAAAAAAAATCTGTTCTTTCTTTTCATTATTAACACATCCATACTCACACACATTTACATACAACAGGACTTGCTAAGGAACAAATCAAAGGAACTTAAATTGACAGAAATAAAAGTGATGAAACTGGAACAAGGAAAACATGAAAAGAGAGGAGTTGAAGTGTCCGTGAGAGGACAGTGAGAGCATAGAACGCATTTATGCTTAGGTGGAGAAGAAGATTTAGAGAGAGATGTTCATGGCTGTCATCTCATCCTGTTTATTGTCTGCTCATTTGTAAATGGGAAACTCCAAAGTGGTGCTAGATCTCCAAGATCACTAGACTTCTCATGACCTCTTCAACTATAATCACTGAAGCCCTATACCTCCAGCCTAAACCACATGCAAAAACAATTTTACCAAAGCAGTATTTAAATAATATTATTTGATTGTTTATTTGCTGCTATAAACACGTTCACTTATTTACATACTTTAATAATTTCTATTTTAAAGATAAGGAACTGCAGCTCACAGAGTCACATAACTTGCCTAAAGTTGTACCATGAGTTGAGAACTTGCATTTGAACTCTTGTGACTTAACCCCAGAATCCACAATCCTATCCAACACACAAGCTTGCCTCCTGGACTCCTGGCATCCATGTGTTGCCAACAGTAATGACTGAACTTCTGGAAAAGACTCCTGCTTAGCCATTCAGTTCCTATCAACACTTTATATAGAGCGTCCCTATAAACCCCAAGTTTAACCTCATGAATTCCTCTGTCATTTGTGCATTGTTCCTCTTGTACAAAGCAAATCACGTTGGCCATTGCTACAAAAGACCATTTGCCTAGATCCACAGCAGTGAAGCCTGTGTTACTTCTTGTATTTGAATGACAAGACCACCAAGTAAGCAGAGCCTGAGTCAGCAATATCTGCTTAAACCAAGCCTTAATTTAGAACTTGCACAATCCTTGCTTGAAAACATCTCAATAGATGGTCCCTACTCTCCCTCCCACCCCACTAGCCCTACATCAGATGTTCCAGCATTTCTTACAGCCATCACTATGCTAGTTATTGTACCTGAATGTGGATACCTTGGAATTCATGGTAACATATAATAGCACGGGATCGGGAACCATCACTTCAACAACATGACCTCCTATGGGGTCAAAGTGCATGGCAAAAATTGTCTGAGCAACATTGAGGAGTTCCTAATGAAGCTCTGAATAACACAGACATGTTTAAGGAAGACAAGTAAGGCATGCTTATTAACCAGTCTAAGAATAAAGTAAATTTTGTTAGCTCTTGACCCAGATTTTCGGATGCATATATAATTTATTGGTTCCATGGGTTGCTTTAGCCCTGCTCAAAGCCCTAGGGCTGGTTCTGGATGACTTGTGTGGTCTGATTTTTGTGTTTAGATTTGTAGTTTTCTGTTTGTTTAGTTTTAAACCTTTACAGATGGATTTTTATAGCTTTTTAAAAAAATAATTTCTCTAATTTTTTTTCGGAGATCAGAGTGCATGGAGCATAAGTTATTTTTTCCCTGATGTGGGTCAGCAAAAATATTGCTTGATAAGATTTCAAGACTTTCATAGAATATATACAGTTTGCTGAAAAGGTTTTTTAGCAAAATTATTTAAAGAAATCAAAAATATCATAAATTCTCAAATTCATATAAACCTACAGTTATACTGCTACAGCCTCAGTGTCTCAAAAGAACTTAAGAGGAGCTCAATAAAATGGTACCTACTTTTAAGTCAGGGATCTGACACCTGGAGTTTGGGTTATCTTCAATGGTTCCAGTCGTAAAAACAGTTTCATAACACTGGAGACTCATAGGAGTAAGTACTATTGCTCCGTAAGTGCACTGATGATATTCACTAACGGTATTAATCCAGCCACTATGAACGTGCACTGATCCAATTCCATGTGCTAGTACCCTGTGAGTTCCCAACCAGCAGTGCCTATAGAGAATTAGTTCAAAGACAATACGGGCACAAAATGATGTCCAGTAAGTTGGTGCCTACATGGAACCAGAAGTATAGTCCTGGTTTCATGGAATAACCAGAATAAACAGCATCCGAAATTTCAGCAAATCACCTCACCTGGTATAAAATTTCTTCCAGAATAAATGCTAAACCGCGGAAACCAACTTCAGCGTCTATTTTGGGTGTTCTGAGAGTCAGTTTCCCATGTGGGGCTGGGGGGACCGCCCCCCGACACCAACAATCGATTCTCAGACACCGGCAGAGTGTTCATTCTAACACTACCTACCTAAAGACAGCATCAGATTTCACAGGTTAAGGGCTCAGTCCTACAAGACTCCCCTGACCCCTACCACCACTTCAGACACAAGCTGTGAGCCCAAAAAGTTAACCCATGCTTCTAGCCTACCAGCTACAGAATGGAGGTTCCAATGATCCCCTCCTATTCAGGATGCCAATTCCAAGTCTAGGTTGTTACCTGTACTTCTGGGCAACTGACTATAGATCAGAGGTTCTCAAGATCTTCTCCTCGAGTTTGCTTAATTATTAGAGTGGCTCACAGAACTCAGAGAAGCATTTTACTCACCAGATTACCAAATACTCAGAAACAGGCAGGTGGAAGAGATGCACAGGGTAAGGTATAGGGAAAGGGCTCAGAGCTTCCAAAGCCCTCTCTAAACTCCTGACTCTCCCCGGACACCAAGTGTTCACCAACCCAGAAGCTCTCCAAACCGTCCTTTTGGGGTTTTATGAAGGCTTCATTACAAAGACGCGATTGATTAAATCATTGGCCGTTGGCGATTTATTCGGCCTAGGGGGGTGGCGAAGGGGTGCCCTCTCCCCTCCTCAAAGGTCAGGGGGTGGGAAGGAAAGTTCCAATCCTCTATCACCTTATTGGCTCCATTTGCGAACAGCTTGCATTCTTAGGTGCTTTCCCAAAGTTGCCTGTTTAACATAACATGATAACTTTATCACTCTCAACCCTCGGGAAATTACTGGGATTTTGGGAGCTGTGAGCCAGGCACTGTGGATGAAGACCAAAAATATATGAGAAATACACTTTGGTCATCTGAATGACCAAATAAATATTTCTAATAAATCACAGTACTGCAGATATATGGTATATGCACAATATCATTCTACACTGGATCAATAAAAGGTAACTTGAGCTAACTTTTAAAAAGCCATAGCTAGTGGGAAGCAGCCGCATGGCACAGGGAGATCAGCTCGGTGCTTTGTGTCCACCTAGAGGGGTGGGATGGGGAGGGTGGGAGGGAGACGCAAGAGGGAGGAGATATGGGGATATATGTATACGTATAGCTGATTCATTTTGTTATACAGCAGAAACTAACACACCATTGTAAAGCAATTATACTCCAATAAAGATGTTAAAAAAAAAAGCCATTATGCTGCTGATTGTGTACCTGTTAGTTTGTGGTTAGTTAACTGCTAACCATGCCTATTACACAAGGAAGTGAGTTCTTAGCTTTAGACCTCCATAGACCGTTAACTTCCTGATTTCTCAGCACTATCTCTAAAGGATATATGGATTTAAAGTCTAGAAATGGGAAGCTGGGGTTTTTTGTTTCATTTGTGGGGACAAGTCATCACATGACTTCATCAATGAGCCAATTAACAATACGTACATAGACAAGTGTTGAGATAACACAGTAATACATGCCATAGAATTAAAGCAAGCTAAAGGGAAACACCATAGCCATGGGTCAGGCTCACCCTCTTATACTGAGTTACTCCGTTCAAGTACTTCAGAACCTACATGACACTCAGGATTATGGCTCATAAATGAGAGTTTAGGAAATACATGAACGCCCTAAAATTGTCTTAAAGGGCCATTTGAAGTAAACATCCCCATCCTTTATTTATAAAGGAAACATTTAGTATGTTCTCAAGGAGGAGTACAAACCTATTTCTGTTTTGAAAAATGAAACTTATTATTGAGTTACATATGATTACAAATTTTAAGTCGATTTCCAAAGTAATAAACATTACCTCATGATTTTTTCCAGAATTTTCAAAGGAAGAATAAACTTTGTACCGATTTTTGTGCACACAGGCAAATAGCGTGCATAATATATAAACAATGACTCTTTAGTATTTGCTGGTTTTCTGGTTTTGCTTATTAATAACTATTGTTTCCACTCACACTCTGAAACAGCAACGTCTTGAAGAATCATAATAAAGGCATAATTTCTAGTCCAGTTCACAGATATTCTAAGGAAGTGTACTAAACATACATAATTTCTGTATAAATTGTATGAAATGTGTATCTGCAGCCCTGCAGAAATAGCAAAGACCCAGGGTGCTGATTCTGTGCTTCGCTATCTTCAAGCCAAGTCATCTACCAAAGTAATGAGGTAAACGACAGAAAACTTAATATTAGTTTTGTGAGGCCCATTCAAACGTTTTTCCTCACAAGAAAATGTTTTTCTGGTTTTACTTAAACTAATACCACCTCTTCAAAGATATCACTCTTTGGGTTCATGTACATGAAACTAGACTACTGCGGTAGAAAAAAAGTGTTGCACTATCCAACATGAACCTTAGCCTAAAGCAAAACTAAAGCCACTATTTGGTAAAGCTGAACAGCTTTTATGAAAGCTGATAGCAGTTGATTTCTTTTTCAACAATTGATTTTTATTATATTCCATAGTCCCTATATTCCAGGGACTCAAAGTGAATTTACAGATTATCTGCAAGGGCTTTCCTGGTGGCGTGGTGGTTGAGAGTCCGCCTGCCGATACAGGGGACACGGGTTCGTGCCCCGGTCCGGGAAGATCCCACATGCCGCGGAGCGGCTGGGCCCGTGAGCCATGGCCACTGAGCCTGAGTGTCCGGAGCCCGTGCTCCGCAACGGGAGAGGCCACAACAGTGAGAGGCCCACGTACCGCAAAAAGAAAAAAAAAAAAAAAAAAAAGATTATCTGCAATATGTATTCTTAGAAGAAAAATGATTCTCTTAAAAAAGGTGGTTTTGGAACTGTTTCTGTAAATGTATCTCACAGTCTAATATCATCAGTAAAAAGGAATCACGGTGCATTTTCAGTGTGGATCATAGCAAAAAAATGGATAATGACAAAAGCGATTTTCATAGCAACATAAATATACTAATTGTAATAGAAAATATGAATATGGAATTAATTGTGATATTAGAACACAGAATAAAGAAAATGTTTTTCTCTTGTAATCGTGTTTTTGTCCGTGATTCTTCCATTGTTTGCCAACTGCCTCTTACTCATGTCATACTTAATTTCCCTCTTTTGTCCCGTGCTGAACTTTCTTGTGTGTGGGCAGGAGGAGTAGCTGTGACACTCTAAACATGCCCCATTATCTACTCTAATATACCAATTTTACATCCTGTATGCTACAGGCTTAAAAGCGGACAGGACCTTCAATGAATTGTTTCTTCTCCAGAAAGCACTATTGGCTATACTGACACTTCAGAAGACAGCTTCTGGTACATTAGTGAGTCCTTAACCCTGAACTCAAAAAGCTTATTTCTAATCTGAAAATGACTTACCTCCCTGGGGACTTGTGGTCCTTTACGGGACACTGAGATGTTGTCTAGGCTTATGCTTGAGCCTATGCAACGCTTGTGACCTCTCTTACCTGTCACTCATTATTTGCTAGGAAAAGTTGATTGAGAATAAAATTAGTTTTAAAAAAATCCTACTATTAATTTAATAATGTAGACGTGTTATCATTCCTGCCCTCTAATACCATCCAACACAGTGCCATTTCCCAAGTTACTGTAGTTCATTAACTGAATAAAAGCAAATCTGCTGGTATACATTTTTTTAGACAAGTTCACCTTTCTCAAGAAACAAATGAAAAGGGCAAAGCATGACGATTTCTCATTTTATAACGGAAAATTTATTCAAGACTTCTTTTCCCATTTACCACTGAAGACACATTATAATTAAATGCCTTCATTTGCACATAAGTAGCCTACAAACCCTTTATTTTTTTTTAATTCTCCAGGTATTTACAGTGTGTTTCTCTCTAGCTATTTTAAGTTTCATTTTTATTCTCTTCACCTATTAAGAAGTCTGACTCAGAATCTAGATTAAGAGCAGCAGTGACAACAAAACTTGGCTGATGAAGAATGATTTTCATTGTCTTTCACAGGTAATCAAAATCAAAATAAGCGAAGAAAACAAGTTGTAAAAGAAATCTCTGTATTTCTACTCTCTGATTATCAATATGCTGATTAACTGAATACTCATTTTTTATGACAATGTTGACAGAAAATAGGAAACTAAAAATTAAGGAAAAGAAGTTTCTTTCTAAATGTTCTATCACGTCTTTGGTAGAAAAGCGTTTATTCATCTTAAAACTGAAAATTCCCATCACCTAAATAGTTTAGAAGGCTGTGTACACATTCTCCATTACATTATATGCCTTCTCTTTTCACTTATATAGATGTGGTTGAGTTTGCTCCTGGAATTAAAAGGAAATTGTCATGATAATTTTCATTATGTTAATAACCAGCATCTTTGTAGTTGCCCCTTAGAGGTCTAGAACAGAAATATACTTTATACTTTTTTAGTATAAATATTTCAGTTTTACCATGCAGTTTCCCAAGCTGAAAATGAATTACCAATCATTGCACAATACTATAAAGACGTAAGCTGAGAATTTGAAAATGTGGGTTCTAATGCAGGTCTCTTTAACCTTGAAAAAGACTAATAACTTGTCTGGGTTCCCACATTCTGCAAAGTTCTATACAAATATGAGTACTGTTATCATTATACATTTACCTATAAAGTGAAAGTGTTGAGCTAAATGATCTCTGAGATTATTCCTATCTCAGAAACTATGACCATTTACTCAAATATAAATAGTACTGATTTCCATTATTTCAATTAATTTCACACAGGAGCATGCACAAGAGCAATTACCTTATACAAATCGTTAAATAGACAATATATTCCATATCACAGAGAATATTCTGAATATTAATATTCAACATGAGTGTAGAATCTGATTTGAATTTCTCCTTGATTTTAAGAAGATGAAGGTTATTTCCATAGGTCATTTGAAAGGTAATTTCCCTAGATTTTCTTTCAATAAAGGCATTAGTTTTACCCACTGTTTGAACTCTAGGTCAACTCTCTAAAGGTAATGAGTAGAAAAATTAATTTTCAAAAAGAAATTCTTTAAATTCTTAATTTTATAAAGTTTTTCTTGCTGGGTTTTCCCTGTATTTCTTAATTAAATCTATACCATCTGATTAGTGCTTTGCAAACTTTTGAAAACTATAAAAGCCTTTTTTAAAACAAACTCAAGTTACGTAAAAGAATGGTAATGAAATATGTGTGAGACAGACTACCACACACGCCAGACAAATTTATGATCAAATGTCACCAGAAACTTTTCCAAAATTCCTGAATATACACAGAGTCAGTGATAGTGAAGATGGAGGATTTTTGTAGAGAAAGACCTTTCATAGTGCTTTTCCTATATTCTCCCTCCATATGGAAGATTCAAGGGAGATGCACATCACGCACCTTCGCATTAAGGTAACCTAGGAAAGCTTCAGGGGAATGATTTAGAGATCTTGGCCTTGCGTATTCTGAAATTTTGAGGGGCACAGGAATTAACATCTGACTATCATTTATAAAACTAAAGCACCTAAAAATTTGCATCTGACTCTCAAACAAGAAAATCTAGAGAACAAGACAGGAGGTAACTAGTGTCCTCAATGATAGAGCCAGAAGTATATGATCCATGTTGGGATCAATCTGCTGCTGCATTGGGACCAGTTCTGAGTTAGTCCAAGGTAGGCACGTGAGTTTCCTGTGGAAGAGATGAGACTATACGAAGAGTCAAACAGCAGAAGACCTGAGCGGAAAGAACCTAGATGCCTACCACCAAACACCAAGAGCTGAGAAATTAATGCAAAGATAACACAGGGAATAGAGATGAATAAGTGTCAGCCCTCCAGTCAAGGGCCCTGAAAAAAAAAACCTATGAAGAAGCTATAAGAATGCTCCAGGAGAGAAAGATTCAGGTTGAATTTTCATCAAGACCAACTAAGAACTTCAGCTTTAACCATCTTTGAAACCCAGATCAGTGGTTCCATCAGTATCTTAAATTTTACATTCTAAAAATTGTATTGAATCACTGTTTGCAACTGAAAGTAGTATTAGGACTTAGCTATTTGTTGTCTAGAAGAGAACATAAAAGGCGTGAGATGAGCTAGAGTTGCCATCTAGGGACAAGGAAACATTATCCCATTGAACCAAGCTTCAAGACAATGGAAGATAAAAGTAAAATTGCATTTTAATTATTCATGAGCTGTGCTTGTCCAGGGCCCTGCCCACTATCCCAATCTCACTGCTCTCAGTATACTTCCAAAGAAACTCCACTTTTCACCAAAAATGATCTGAAAGCCATGTTATATATCATCACTACAGGAAACGATATTCTAAATATTCAAAGTCAAACAAATGGATTCTTATGTAATGACCCAATATGTAAAATGGCACTGACATAGAATTTTTAAATCAAGGTATAAAATCAATATTTAAGTTTAAATTTGTGCTTATAAACTTCAACAGAATTTCTAGATACTGTGAAAATTTGGAGCCAGAAAACTCTCCTGACTTAGAATATGGTATATGAGAATACCCCCAAATCAGTGCATTTACCCTCAGCAAAATCAGGTAAAAGGAAAAACTTCTTGCAAGGCAAAGACATTGACTCTTAGATGGGAAAGAAGGTAAAAATATGAATTTGTGGAAAAAAGATACACTACACACAAATAAAAGTGCAACAAGTAGACTTCAAAGCAGAAATAAAATCAAAACAAGGTCATTTAAGATATAGCATGGCTTGTGGGCTTTAACTAATGGAATTGTCTTTCTTACAACTGTGATATATTTAATTCCACTTAAATAAGATTAGTAACCATCTAAACCAGCAGTCAAGGGCATTCTAAGAACAAAAAAGAATTTATTTAACTTCTATATATAGAACTTCCTTCAAACGAGTTCAGATTTATCTTTGTTCTCCTCAAATATTTTAAAGAACTCATTTAGTAAGTATTTGACAGAAATCAGTGAGAAATGAAGATTTGTTATATAGTGTTTAATTGCATATATATATTTCAATCCGTGCCCCCCCCCAAGCTTTAGTTACATAGATTGTCTCTAGTTGTACTCATAATTAGAGAAATTAAACCAATGATACAATGAATGGACTGTGCAACTGATTTCACATTCAAAAAGAGATGACTCATATACTTTGATTTTAAACAATAAAGAAGTTTGAGGTTTCTTTGTACAAAAGGAAGTGTTTCATATTAAACCAAATTATTGAGACTCATTACATTTTCTATTTAAATGTAATCTTAATTTTATTCTATTTTTCTCCAAAAAAACCCTTGTAAATGAAGAAAAAGATACAAAAGGAAAAAAGATCAGGAGAATGAAACAAAAAAGAAAATAAAACAAAAAAGAGATTTCCATCAAATGATTTTGTGAATTATTTGAAAAGAAATTAACTGACAACATGATTAGCCATTTAGGACTTTGACTAAACAAGATACAATTAAGAAGAGATTAAGTTTCAAAAGCCTACAATGATAGAATTGGAGGTCAAAGTTACACTAATTACTTATATTACTTATATCTAGTTTCTAAGCTCAATGGAAATGAAGTCAAAGCCAGCACCTGGTAAAATGTTAACAACTGCAGAGATGTTACCTAAAACAGTGAACAAAATTAATTTAGCTCATTTACTAGATAAACTGCTGCATGAAATACACACACACAGAAACACACACAGGCAAAGAGGTACATATGTATGCAGACACACACACAGATGCACACACAAAAGAGAACTGTCCTGGAATGATGGCTGCATTCACTTAGGGATAGGACTTCAGCAGTCCTCAGATAGTTCAGCTTCAGCAGGAACACTTCACTTCTCTGTTTAATCTTGCCCTGTATTTATTTTATATCCATATTTTTTGAATGAATCAATATTCACATAGTTTCAATTCATTTACACTTAACTAATAATCAAAATGTTGCTTTAAATATACTTCTAGATATGTAAGAAACTATTTTCTCACTCTTCTTTTTTTTTTTTTTTTTACAGTTGAAATTGTGCTTTGGTAGAAGGAAGCCAACTTGAATCTCAAATGATATATACACTCAAGTCTAAACTAAGCAGTAAGGCAGTTCAAACAGAACATCTATTTTCTAGGGCATTACTACTCTTAAAGAATTTATTCTCTATTAGGTTATCTGAGCCTAATATACACTTTAAAAATGTTGGAACAGATATTGAGACTGTAGATTTGATGGCTTACCAAAGATATTACAATCTAGCTGGTAAATAACATGCATTTTAAATTGGTAAAATATCTGGGTATGATGCTCAGTGATGAGCTCACAGCCCCTGTAGAGACATTGCAATCTGCTGTGCCACACTGAGCTGGTATTTGCAAGGGAGCTTTTTTCTCTCTTTTAAAATATGTTAATTTTACAAACCTAAAGAGCCCTGAATCCAAACACTAAGTACATAAAAATAATGATTCTGTTTACAACTTTTAGTCATGAATTTCTAAACAAAATTCAAATGCATCTGTTTTCTAAAGGATATAGAGGTGTTTCCATTATTTTATGCTTATGAAGTTGTAACAGCAAGCATCAAATGCTGCAGGGAAGTAGCATAGCTGACTATGCTAAGCCATTAAGTCATTATTTCTAGCACAGAACATGTTTAAGACAAATTCTCCTGCCACAGACTTAATCCATCTTTCAGAATGTGTGAACTTTGAGGTCACAGACTGGTACCCTGAATGCCAAATTCATTCTCAGACATGAGTTCTGTGGCCTCTATGGTGATAAAATATTTTACTGGTTCTGACATTTAAAAATTGGGAGATTTTGCACAAAAAATTTAGATTTCTAAACTTTTTGAAAAACTGGGGATGTCTGGCAACATGTGGGTTGGCATTATTTTAGACAATAAGCAGCAGAAGCTAAGTAGTGGTTCCTCTTTTATAAGGTAATTTACACTCCAGTCACAACCGTCCCCTATTTTCTTGCAGTTATGAAGGTGAAAATTAGTTACTATTTATTACAAGTGTTTGGTATTGCCTCTTTTATCTTAAAAGTTTCTCACTATACTCATTTATTTTATTGCCTACTCCCTATGAGGGGTGCTTAAGACCTCTTTTATCTATTCAGTCTCTTCCCATGAAATCCATATGACCTTCTTTATGACCACCTAATGTTTCACTACTCACTCAAAAAATATTTAACGTTGGGTGACCTGCAGTATCATATATCTTATAATACGTATTTTCTCTCTCCCCTAATAAACTGTAAGCATTAGAAGAGGGATTATCCCTTATCAGGTATTTGACTCCCCAACTTTTACAGTAAGTCCAAAATAGAGTAGACTCTTGACAAATGTTTTGATGATACTATTATTGGTGGTGCTGTTAGTGTTGCAACTCAAATTCTGCTTCAGTCATCATCTCTAAAAATTTCCCCAGAGCCTTGAGGTGATGTGAACGTTAATACAACCTAGAAATATTGGGACTTCAGAAAAGGGATAAAGGGGGTGGAATAAAACTCATTTGTGAATATTAAATATACTTACACGATACAAAGAATTATAGTATTTAAAATAATCAGATTGTTTCAAAAGTCTAAAATAAAATTGACATTCTATGGCCTTATACATTTATACAGGAAATCTGAACACTAGATTTCCCATCATTTCATGTTTAGAGTCACTGGTATTGAACTTGCCTTCCACTCTAAAGAGCAACACACAACATATATGAGGCAAATGTCTTAAGACACTAAACAACAGGCAACAAAGGTTCATGATACTTGAGAAAAAGAGAAGACACAAAGTGGACTGCCACACACATTCTGGTTCTCTGTCAGGGAGTACTTCCTGTCATATAGCTGGGAGGGAGAGCCCAAACAGACCATCAATTTAGCGAGTTGAGAAAGGCAGAAATCAGAGGTCGTGATCTTGGTTCAGGGCAGGTGGTAAACCAACTAGGAGGTCACGGATTGAGAGATCAATAGAAGAGCTGAGATAATAAACTTCCCACACATCTGTCTGACCAATACACTATACATGAGTGTGGGAAAGTCATGAAGCACAGCAAAATTGAAAGCCAGGGGAGACATGAGAACTTGCAGACTTCCAGTATGCTCATCATACACAGCCCGTGTAGCAGAAAGCAAAAACATTACAGATTTAAGATGTCTGACGGTGCATAACCTCTGCCCAAGCCCAAGTCAGTGGCTGAGCATTCAACCACACAGATGCAGGACCTATCTCTCGGAAGGCAGAGAAAGAATTGAGCAGCAGCTACACACTTCTATGGGGAGATGGACTCTGTTTAAGTCAAGGCAAGTTAAGGAAACAAACAAAACCCAAAAACTTTTGGAAAAATTAAAAAAGGAATCCAAAGTTGCTCCAACATACTACTGACAGTGTTCAGTTTTCAATCAGAAAGCAGTAAGTGTGACTTATACCCATACTCAGGAAACAAAGCAGTCCATGGAAACTGGTCTGTTCTCTGCTTTCCCAGCTCAGTGAAACCACCTAGCATGAGAACTCAAAGCAGCTAATCTAAATACGTTCAAAGAATGTGTTGTCACTGAGTCAATAAATGGGGTTATCAGCAGAGAAACTGAAACTACGCAAAGAACCAAATGAAAATTCAAGAGCTTAGAAGTAAAGTAATTGAAGGGAAAGTTTCACTAGATGGGCCCAAGGACAGATTTGAGATGGTAGAAGTTAGCAACAGTGAACCCAAAGAGAAATCACTAAAATTATCCAATCCCAAAACAATGAATCTTGAAAGCAGCAAGAAGAAAGTACCACACATTACATACAGAAGAACAATAACATGATTAACACTCAACTTCTAACCAGAGGCATTGTAGACCAAACAAAAGAAAACTATCAACCAAGAATTATATATCCAATGACACTATCCTTTAATAAAAGTGAAAACATTCCCAAAAGTCTTGTGTGCACTCTCTCCCCACAACACACACACGTGCATGCATATATATATATATATATATATATATATATATATATGTTTTTTGTGTATATATTTTTTTCTTTCATTAATGCATTTTAAAAACCATTTGACTGTTTAAAGCCCAATTGTAACACTGTATTGTCAGGCTCATAACACAGATGAGGGAGGAAATTGTTATAAATTATATTTTCAATAAATAGTGCTTTTAATAAACAGTATTTTCAGTAAATATAGTATCTCAATAAATGGTGCTGGAACAATTAGATATTCAAGTGCAACAATACAAAACTAAACAAACCTCAATCTTAACTTCAGGACACAACCAAAAACTTCCTAAAAATGGATCACAGACCTAGTTGAAATGCCTAATATAAAACTTGCAGAAGAAACACAGTAGAAAACTGTGTGACTTGGTTAGGTGAAGATTTATCAGGTAGTACATAAAAAGCAGGAATTTTTGAAATAATTGATAATTTGAACTTTGTCAAAATTGAAAAATTTTGTTCTTTAAAATGTACTATTAACAAAATGAAAAGGTGAGCCCCATTCTGAGAGGAAACATTTTCAAAAAATATATTCAGTAGAGTAATTTTATCTAGAAAAATAGAGAACATATACAACTAAATAATAAAAAGACCAATAGTTCCATTAAAAATGGACAAATTATTTGAATAGACATTCCTCCAGAAAATATACAAATAGCAAAAAGTACGTGAAAGTTTGCTCAATATCATTATTCATTAGGGAAATGTAAATTAAAATCATAATGAAATATCACTATATCCCAATGGGATGGCTAAAATTAGAAAGACTAACATTATCAAGTGTTGGCAAAGATGTTGAAAAACTGTTACACCCATACAATGATGTTTGGAATGTAAAATGGCGGAGTCACTTTGGAAAACATTCTAGAATTTTTATTTAAAATTAAGTAGCTAACATACAATCCAGCAATTCTAGTTCTAGATATTTACGAAAGAGAAAAAGCAAACATACAGCCACACCAAGTCTCATGAGTATCCACAGCAGAAATACAGATAATACCTAAAAATTGGAAACAACCCAAATGTCCATCAACAGGTGAATGAACAAAATGAGGTACAACCAAACAATAGAAAACTACTCATCAATAAAAAATAATGAAGAATTGATGTACATAACAACATGGAAGTACCTCAAAATCATTATGTTATGTAAAAGAAGTCAAACACTAAAAACCACATATTGTATGATTCTATTTATATGAAGTTTCTAGAAAAGGCAAAATTATGACAGAAGACAAATCAGTTGTTCCTTGAGTTTAGGAGTGGGAGAGGAGTATTGATTTTAAAAGGATTTGAGGGGGCCTTCCCTGTTGGCGCAGTGGTTGAGAGTCCTCCTGCCGATGCAGGGGACACGGGTTCGTGCCCCGGTCCGTGAAGATCCCACATGCCGCAGAGCGGCTGAGCCCGTGAGCCGTGGCCGTTTAGCCTGCGCATCCGGAGCCTGTGCTCCGCAACGGGAGAGGCCACAACAGTGAGAGGCCTGCGTACCGCAAAATAGGAAAAAAAAAAAAAAAAGGATATGAGGGAAGTTTTTATGATGATGGGAATATTATAAATCCAGATAGCTGCTTGAGTGTACAAATGTACTAAAATTCACTGTACTCTTAAAATGGATAATTTTTATGGCATATAAATGATACTTCAACAAAATTTTGAATGAATGTTGAAATGATGAAATGTTGAAATGAAAAATGTTGAAATGATACTTCAACAAAAATGTTAAAAAAAAATCATCCAGAAGATATGAAAAAATTCTCAACGTGTCAGCACCTAATGAGAGCTTCAAAACACGCGAAATATATATGACAGATGAAAAAAGAATAGGCAAAACCGCATTCATAACTGACGAGATTAATACCCCTTCTTTATACCGATAGACCTGGTAGATAAAAAGATCAGTAAGGATATATAATATTTGATGGGAGTGTTGGTTACATAGTCTTTACATTTGTCAAACTTGAACTGTGCACTCTGGATCTGTTCATTTCTCTATAAGATTTATCTTAACAATGAAAACCTGAACCATTTATGCAGACCAAAAGAACTAGATAAAAATGATCAGTAAATAGGTTAAGTCAATGATGGAGAGTAACATGTCACAATATAGAAACAGAAGAGCAAATGAAACCCAGATAAGTACTCTAACCTTTCTGAGATACTTTTCTTTGCACAGCCATGAAATGCACGTAGAGTCTAAAGCATTCATGGCATTAACAACATTTCTATGACTGAAATGCTCATTTTTAAAAGAATATTGGAAAAGATGATAGATTTGATCCCAAAAGCAAAGCAAAATTTTGGTATTACAGAAATACCATACACCGTTTCACCAACTGATGCTAAATGGTAAACTGAATAAAACATATTTAAATCAATATAATAGACTAAGTATTAGTGTCTTTAATATGTAAAGAGCTCAATAAAATCGATGAGAAAAAATTAATAACTGCAATAAAAACTAGAAAAAAGATGATGCATAATCCCCAGTAGAAAAAAAATAGTGCCTTATAAATGCATGAAAAGATATTCATCTCTAGAGTAATCAAAAATAAAGTTAAAATATAATTGCATGACACTGAGTTAGTTCATGTATTACATATATTATTACCTACAGCTTTTTTTTAAGAAGTGCATTTAAATTGGCATTGTGTCTGTCAGAGGTCTAGCAGGAAAAAGATAGCATACTGAAACTGAATAATTAAAGGGAGGGTGGAAGGGAGGGAGACACAAGAGGGAAGAGATATGGGGATATATGTATATGTATAACTGATTCACTTTGTTATAAAGCAGAAACTAACACACCATTGTAAAGCAATTATACTCCAATAAAGATGTTAAAAGATAAATAAAGGGAGTTTACTTGCAAAGAGCAACAAAGAAAATCATCCCTACAATGGGAATAGTGGAAGAGATTGCCACATCTAGGCTGGTAGGAACAAGGGAAGAGAGCAGTTGCTAGTAACCCCTGGGATGAGGGAGAACTGTGTAACACAGGCCAACTGACAGGAGCTATGGCCTTTATCCTACAGCCACTAGCAACCGACCAGGAACAAAGAAAAGGGAATAAATACATGACCTCACTTTCTTCCTTCCCACTGATCTCCAGTGGATGCTTACTTTGCTTGAACTCAGCAAGAAGCCAGAGAGGAATGGAGATTCACAGGTCAGTCTTCTAGTGCAAAAGTCTTGTGGAGCACAGGGCAGAGTAGATATAGAGGGGCAAACATCAGATAACCTGCACAGACACACTCCTGCAAGGAAGGGTGGGAGGCGGCTGTAATTTTCAAAACCTTTCACAAGGTAATTTGATGATGCACATTAAGAGCCTCAAAAGTATTATTGTTTTGGCCTAGGATTTCTATTTCTAGGAATTTAAACTAAGGAAAGAATGTACACAACAATCTCTACACAATTATACTTACTGCAGAATTATTTATCATATAAATTTGAAATAACATTTCAACATTAAGTAAAAGCCATGTGATAGAACATCATTAAATATCATGCATGTTCTATAGAAACTATCTAAAGGCTTGGAAAACTGTTTACAAAAACTGTTAAATTCCAGAAACAGAAAGCAAAATTACCTCTATAGTATGTGAGTACCCTGTGCACAGGAGCTGTGACTATTTAGCTCTGTGTATTTTCCGCATCTAGAACAGTGCCTGGCATACAGTATATGATATATGCAAATATATATGCAACAGGGAAAGTTACAGAACATATTTCAAAAAGTTAACAGTGCCTTTTTCTGGATGGTAGAATCAAGGCTGATGTTTGTTACTTCATACTTTTACTTTCTAAATTCTCCTTTATGATAAAAAAAAATCCTTTAAAAAGGATCTTTTCTAGTTTTTGAAGCATTATTTAGAAACCCTGCAAAAGTCTTCAGGATCCTGTGAGGTCTGCTCTGTTTCATCCCATTGAGGTCACTCTATCATCAGTGGGAAATCCCCTAGGGAATTCCAGAGACAAAGATTAAAATCTCAGAAAAAAATAATTAAAAATCCACTTCATCCTTCCACCAGCATTGGAAGCAAGATTTTCATTCTTCCAGCAATTCTAGTTTCACATGTTTCCTGGGGCTGTACTGAGTCATCTTCTGTGGTGACAGGAGTCTTAGACTTGAATCTCTTTTCTGTAAAATGTTTAAAATAGTTCACAAAGATGGGAGTGAACTACCTTTGAGAGCAGTTAGTGTGTAATGGAACCATTATAAACACTTTCAATGATAAAGATTAAGAATTCTAAGAATCGTAAAAACCAAGCTCTAATTCTCCATATTACGGATTTGGAAAATGAGCTCATTTCACTCAGAATTTGCTCTATTCTCATGGGACAGAAAGGACAAGAAGATTGGTTTGCTGAGTCCTGGTTTAGTGTATTGCTATTTTGGGTATATAAAAACAAGTTTCAGTGAAGGAGTTCAGCCATGCCAATCTGACTGAAACAAAAGGGTTACTTAATAGTAGGAAAACGGAGTTGAATTGGTCATTCAGAATTAATTTGCTCTGTGCATACACTCTAATTCAAATTAATTGATATATATTTTAGATTGCCAGTTTCAAAATGTTCTTGGGAGCTTTTGGTTTCCTTGAAGGACCTGAGGGTTCAAAAGGGAGATATGTAAATCTAGGTCCAAGCAGGAGACAGACACCACTCAGTGATTTGAACAGGAAAAGTTCATTAAACAAATTATTAAACCATGATTACAGAGTAACTATAAGGTGTAAAGAGAATGCTAAAGGGCACTGCATTGCTGAGAGAGAGTATCTAAGGAAGGGAAACTTGGAAAGGAGGTCTTCTCTCTAAGGCTAGGATCAGACCTCACTGGAGAAGGCATGGTGGCAGCCCACTGGATGGCAGAGAAGTGCACTGGGATGCCCAGCTCAGAGGTGGCCCAAAGTCAATGAGCAAATAGGAAACAAGCCTGAAGCACAGCCGAGCCGCAGCTGGTGGAGAATATACTGCTGATTAGTGATGCAGCTGCTGAACCCACAAAGAAGCTCTTTCCTCCTGCAAAGTCCCTCCAACATCCTCTACTGAGAAAGTGCAACACTGTGCTCACTTTAAAGCACAGTTTAAAGGAATCCCATCCATTATTGCAGAGCAGTTATTAAAGGGTAATTTTAGGCTGAGGCAATAAATGGATAAGTGGGAAAGGAGGCCTAGTAGGTCGGCTCTAGGTCTTGTCCCCATTTCATTCAGAGCAGCTCTGTTATGCCATGTTTCATAAATAGTGGTTCCCTGCAATAGCTGTTTGACAGCCAAAAAATACTGAAGGACATTACAGAGAAAAAGATACAATGACATAAAAATTTTAATTTTAGATTTAAGGAAAACCATTAACAAAATAAAAAAGTAAATGGCATTTGCAAATTCTTATTACAGAACAGCCCAGACTAGAGGAGGAAAGAGGGCTGCAAGAAGAGGCTCCAGAAAATTTTTAAAAATGCAACTAATAAATGATTTGTGCTTAAGTTTTTGAAGAAAAAGAAGTATTATGTAACAAGTGAGTTAAGTATTTTAATGAATTTGATAATTCCATTGAAATCAAGCAAATAGAAAAGAAGGAATCATTTTTGAAGTTATATAAGAAGGAAAATAATCATTGTGTGGTCCTTGATTCAGTAGTGTAGTCATAGTAAATGCTGATTGCAAGAAAGATTGTGCTACGATTCCATCAAATTATTGGAGTGAGAGACAAAGAGAGAGATTTTACAAGATAAACTCTACTGAATCAAACAGACGAAAGATTTACTACATAATGCCAAAAAAAAAGAGAAATCAAGAGTTGCATAACATTTTCTTTGTTTTAGAAATACTGAAGCAAATTACCAAATGCCATGAGAAATGAACCAAGGGTGCAAATGTTTTGGGGAGTAGAACTAGAGATATAAGGAGAAGTGAAGGTTTTTATTATAATTATTTTAGCTTTATTGGATTTTTAATTTATGCACAGGTTCTACTTTGATAAGAACAGGCCAAATCTTATATATAACATGACTTGTACAATGCAAAATTCACAAGAAAAACATTGGAAGAAAATATCTAAAATAGTAACAGTGATTGCTATCCTACATGACTGTTAACTGTGTCTTTATATTTTTAATCTTTCAAAACTTTCTAAAATGAGTATCATCAGAAAAAAAATTACCATGGAGAGAGCAAGTAAAGGGTTAAGCAAAGTCATTAGATTTATGAGAATGGAAAGCATGAAAGATAAACGAAGATAAAATGAATGCAGAAGTATGATACCATGAGGCAAACAATATTTATTAAGTGACCATTGTGAGTCTGGCACTAGAGGTAATAAACAAACAAGCAAACAAAATGATAAAACATTGCCCATTCCCTTGAGGCACTTAAAATTAAATGGAAGAAAAGAATAAATGGAGGAAATAAAAGTTAGATATTGATTTTATTTTAATGACAATTTTTTAAAACAATAACAAAAATCTTAGTCGACAGCAAGTTTAAAGATGTTACTCAAAATCATTTGAAATGAAAGAATAATTCCCTCTCATATTCTTGCTCCTACCATCAAAGATAGTTAGTTGTAAATATCTCTCATATAAAATTATGAACATCACCATAAACTCCCTAAGTGTATTATTCAATTTGCAAAATGCAAAATTGAACAGGACTTTTCCCTAAAGATTCATCTTGTGTATTCTCAGGACATCTGCTTATCCTAATACCAGTGGTAATGATGATCTTTCATTCTTTTATAGCATTTACCACTTGCTTGAATTGGTTTCAAATATCAAGTCAAATATCAAGTCCCTTTCATGTCTGCCTTTAATTCAGATGTGAATTAACCAACATAGTAATTAAGCTTAAATGTCAGAGCCTCTTCCTTAATGGATCCCTTATAGCAATGCACTCTATATATTTTTGTAGGATTTGCAAACACAGGACACTTTAACCAAAATTGGTTGAAACTGCTGTCTCTTTCTGCTCCAATTTACTCTCCGACACACTGCTGCTTATGTAGAATCACGTTTGGAGTGGCTATGAAGTAGCTGAGCTGGGGACAATTGAGTTTGATTTAGTTAGGTCTACACATAAGGATCACAGTCATGTCTGCATATTTTAGCAATTCCTGGCCATTTTGGTACAGGTATGACTTCCAGGAAATTCTCACAGCCCACTGTATTAACTCCCTCATTGTTGACACCAAAAGATGCAGAGCAGTGATATTATGAAGCAATTAATATGTCCTACTGAGGTTAGCACTGAAAGAATGAGGATAATGGAGGGAAAAAAAGGTTTGAAATACATAGTAATGTAGCATGAAAAGCTAGCCTGTGCAAAGTTCCTCCAATTCTTACATCTGATTAAAAAAAAAAAATTTGATAAAACTTTTTCCCCATATTTGACAGCGATAGTACAGTATTTACCTGACATTACAATAAGTTGCGAAGCTGAAAGAAAATTTTCAAATTATCAATAACATAAAAAAGTTTTCAAAAGATAATCAAAAATTATCTCCCTACACTCTATAGAAAATAGTATTAAATTATACTCATATGAAATGACAATTGAAGTTTAAAGCCAAAAATAAGTAGTAAAGAAATACTATAGAGTTGTATTAGGCATTTAATTAATTAAAATATAATGATTTTCTTCTGGGTTTTGTAATTTTACCGGTATTGGTCAGCTTTTTAAAATTAGCAATTTGTTAAAATTTTTCTCATCCTAAGTAAATGTACACTTTCATATCTAATTCTTGATTTGATTTTTCTCTAAATTTTCCCAATCTGTGTACAATTGAGGTCTCATAAAACTGAAGACACCCTGGATGTTTTTATTTATTATTATTTATTATTATTATATGTAAGAAAATATATCCTCAGGAAGGTGTTGAAGCTGGGAGATGAAAAAAAAAATCACCTGGGCTCTCAGAGCCCTGCCCCAATCATGAAATTATATAGACTCACAATTTGTGGAAATACCCAGAATTAATTACTTGGGATAATTTTTCTTCTTCAGGTATTTGTATTTGTCTAGATTTTTTGTCTTCTATATTGTTAAATGTATGACATTTTGGCACTGCAAAGAATATTTTATATGCACGCTTCCATTGATAACAGCCTCTTAAAATCATGTACCATTGAACCACCCTCAGTAATTAAAAGGTCATGAATTTACTCAGTCATTTTAGATCTCTATCTGAACAATTCCCCAATAAAGACTCAGTTCCATTTTCTGACTTACTAAAACCCTTTTTTGAGCTGTAGCCTCACCGAAATCCTACAGATAGTGAGAACTCGTTGACAGATTTTGAATTGGTTATTAATCACTGTGTGACGTATTAGAACTCAGATTGACAGTGTGACAAAGCAAATGCGTCCCTCATCAGATCCTTTAGCAGTTACTGCTCAGATAAAATAAATATGAGTGTTCTATAAATTGCATTAATTGAAAGTTAAGCTGTTAGTTTTAATTTTATAACAATATTTAAGAAAAAAAGACCACAAATTATCAAAAGCTTAAGATGGCCACTTTCATAATGTCGTTCAACTTTATGCATACATGACTATAACATAATTTTGCTGCAGCCAAGTTAGGACAAGATGTGCTCAGGTTGCTTAGGAGCTGTAGTTTGCTCATTTCTACTGAATTTTACTGGGGCCATGCCTAATGCTCGGGCTCTAGACAGGTTACAGTTTCTACATGCAAAATTATGTCAATTTATTTTCATTTTGATAAAATTGCCCTTACTCTCCCCGTTTCTGAAAACAACAAAAATCCCAACAGATTCAACTGTTCACAATCGATTGCTAGAACACCTTACAGCACAACAAAGATTTACCTGAGTAATTCAAATTACCACAAGGCTAATTATCGTTTTTATCTTCATTATGTGAGTTGACTATAGCACTTCTTAATTCCGTCATTCCTTGGTGCTCTGGCAAAACAGCCAGCCACCGGGTGGTGTGACTCTGGCTCCTGGAATTCTGCCTGATCTCCATTTTTGTATGGTAACATTGCAGCCAGGAAGTAGATTAGATTATGCTGATGTTGAGCTACAGAAATACTGCTCAGTCCAGTAATCTTATAACAATGCAAAATGTCCACTTAACAGCAGCCTGGCAGTATTATAATTGAGAGTCAGTTAGAAGTAAAGCTTAGTTCCATCATATTATGAGGTGTCAGCCATGTGTAGAAATTAGTCATGTGAAGAAGGGGGTATAAAAAGGAATTTAAGTTATGCCACTTGTCAACAATATACAGAAGACGAAAGAAAGTAGTCAAGATTTTTATTTTCCTTGAGCTGGTATATCTTTCACTGCATACTTAAAGAGGATACAACTCTCTGAAGACCTGTTAATTGTCAAAGGAAGGATTGTGGAAATATGAAAAAATAAAAAAAGAATCTCCGATTGATTTCTATGACAACTATGGCAATACTCTATGCATGAAGAGAAGTCACTATCCTGATTTCTTGACAGGTTTACTTTGTGGTTCATGGATCATCTGTCACAGGGTATGGATCTGGAAACATAGGATGTGCACTGAATCACTCAAAGAATGAGTATATCACAGTCAGCATCTGCTAATTATATGCTGTGTTTCTTACTAGTCTCCTTATTACTCTGAAGGGAAACGAGCCCTTAGAGAAAATTCTTTGAATACTGTCTATGGTTCATAGACAGATAACAAATACACCCAGATTAGGCAGATCAGCTGAAACTGAACATGGATTGATCACATTTTGAGCTGGTTGCCTCCTGTGATAATAGTCAAGACATTAAATGAGTAAAAGCAGGAAAGTTTCAAATTCCAAACAATTAATCCTTTATTTACCAGTAACTTAAGTAGTAGTTTTCCTCTTTAAAAATATGCTTCAGATATTGTGATAGGCAGAATTCTAAGATCCTCCATCCTCTGGTATACATATCCTGTATAATACCCTTCCCTTGCGTTTGTGCAGGACTTGTCAAGATGATAGGATATCACCTCATTGATTGGGTTACTAATAAATTGACTGTGAGTTAATCAAAATGGAGATTATCCTGGGTAGACCTGACCAAATCAGTTGAGCCCATAAAAGAAAGTGAAGTGCCAACCGCTTCTGGCCTTGAAGATACAACCTCCATGAGTTCTATACCTGCAAGGTAATGACTTCTGCCAACAACTACACGAACTTCCAAGAGGCTCTTCAGCCCTAGACGAGACCCCAGCCCTGCCCAACACCTGGACTACAGTCTGAGGAGCACTTGAGCAGAAGACCCAGCTAACACTGCCCAAACTTCTGACCCACAGAAACTGTGACCTAATATATCTGTGTTGTTTTAAGCTACAAAGTTTGTGGTAATTTGTTACAGAGAGACAGAAAATCAATAGATTTGATGTTCAAAACTGACCTTTTAAAGAATATTTCTTTTTTGGGGAACATATTTCTGTACATATGATGTTCTCCACTTAGTCAATAGTATTCTCCAGAATCATGTTTCTCTGACTGAATCTGAATTGAATCTTGTTTCTAATTCTCACTCAGTTTCATCTGTCACAGATATCACTATAAAATCCTGACTTTTCAGACCAATTGTGAAACCTCAAATATTTCAACTCCTCTGGTTTAATTTTTTCAATCTTTATGTAAAATTCTTCCTACATTCTAAAGGAAAATGGGAGAAGATAGGTGTTTTTCCATTCAATTGATTTCAGTCAGCTTTTTGTCTTCCTAACTATGGAGGAAAAACAAATACAATTTTGAAAAACAATAAAAACCCAATTATATGTGTCATATTTTATACTTTATATAGTTACCTTATATCATTTTAGAAAAATAATTTAGAAAATATAGGTTTGATGTTTAAAGATAGTCAAAGGAGATCCAAAAGCCACTCAGCAATTAACCTTGAATCTAAACATCTTCACCTTCCCCAGCATCTCACATAGTGTCTCAGGTATAGTAAGTACCAAATAAACATTTGCTATCTGAATGAATAGAAATAAGAAACTTTAATTTGTACAAAATGTCAATTGCCGTTTATCTTTTCAGTGTAATAAATAAATGATGTATTTTCTACTTTAGATTCCACAATTCTATACTGAAAAAATAACACATAAAGAAAATTCACAATGCACTGAAGAGCAGATGGGTGGAACAGACATCTCTTTATAATGGAAACATAGGTCATTATTTTTAAGGTCTGTACACTCTCCAGGATATGTCTAGATAATAGTTTCATAACATAAAGGGAGAGCTTCTGATTTAGTTTGAAAATCTTTCTTTGAACGCCTTAACAAAACACTGATGTATAATTAACTATACAGTGCATGAGCTTTCTCTCATAATGATCCTATATGACTCTCGAATTTCACCCTGTCAAACCCGTACTGTGCTGCAAAGCTGGGGAGATAGGAAGGAGATAGGACTATCCTCGTAGGGGGAAAAACCTTTCATATGTTTTCAAGATATGTTTTATAAAGTGTCATAAAACTCAAAATATGTTTTATAAAGTGTCAAAAACTCTAGTACTCTGCTGGTACTAGAGGATTATGGGCAGTGGACTACCACCACCACTGAGAGAACATGAGGTTGCATTGTGTAGAGAAATAGCATGGAAATCTCTGTACTTGCTCACACTATTTAGAACTTTTGCCCTAAGATCTCCACTTTCTCTAGACTTGCCACAGCTTCAGACATCCACGTGGCGGCAGAAGTGGATCCTCCAGGAGCCCTCTCCTCCTCTTGCCTTGTTCATACTGCTCGGCAAATTTTCTGAGAATAAGGCATCTACATACAGAGCTGTCACGTACACCTAGCTTTCCCTGCAAAGAACTTCTGAAAAGCTACAAGGAAACGGATCCTTCCTGCTGCTTCTCCATTTAAGAGACTTGGATATGGCTTGGTATTCATGCTGTAGGATTGTGGCTTTTCTTTCTAAGGGGACTCTTATCTGGCTGACGTTCATAATAATCTTTCCAGTGTAGAAAAAGGCTATCACCAAAACTGCCTTGTCCTGATCTGAAAACATGAAAACTGAAAGCACCAATGACATGATTTTCAACATGTTTGAAAGTAAGAATTATATGATACACAATCCATAGCTCCTTTTTTAACAACTATAGAATATTTTATGTACTACCTTAAAGCCTACACAAAAATACTGAAACATGTAATACTGAGCTTCTCTTGTGTGATGTGGATGGCAAGTATGGTCTCTTTGGAAGTAATTCCGTTTCACAACCACAGAAAACAAAACAAAACAAAAAACGCATTGCACCTTGATCAACCATCAGGAGAGAGGGCATGAAGTACAACCAAGGAGAACACTTATGAGAATTGCAAGTTGTGAAGTTCAAGTGCCTTCTGCCTACTCTGAGAGCAAAAATCTCAGTCACAGAAAATAATAATATTTAACTAAGGCCGACTGTAGCTAAACAGGACAAATATTGAATCATCTGGGACTTTTAAAAGAAACAGATTCCTTAGGCCCCATCCAAGTGTTACTGAAATACACTCTTTGGGGATGTAGTCTAAGAATCTTTATTTTTAGAAAGCTAACTCAATTGATTCTATTATTATCCAGCTTCAGAAACCAAATCAAGTGGATGCTGTGGTTTGTTGCTCAGATTCTCCCTTCGGGAAGCGTCAACCATCCCACAGTTGCCACCTCCCTGGGTGCAGCCAGCATCCAATGACTGGTTGATGTGACAGGTCAAAGACCTCATGTGTACCTTGGTTTGAGATAACGCTAAAGGAATCAAAGCTGCAGAACCTCCCCTGAGCTTGAATGCCACTCTCAGTCCCTCACAGGTGTTATTCCCAGAAATAACAATAAAATTCCTGCATGCAACTTTTCCTTCAGAATCAGCTTCTCCAGAAACCCAAGCAAAGAGAGCTGGTGCTTAAGTGATCTTTGAATGTGGACTCTCAACTAGGCAGTAGCTGATAGTGAAGCAAAATGAGAAAGATATATACATGGGGAAAGGACCAGGAGTCCCAAGGCACTGTGAATTAGAATATGAGCAAGGTAGGAATTCAACAAGACACTCAAGCAGAGGGTGGCACAAGGGGGACAGTCAGAGACTCAGTGGAGTGAGGAAGGCATCAGAGGGGAGGTTGGCCTGCACAGAGTCTTTGAAATGGGGAGCGATTTTGCTTGGAGCAGCGGGAGGTCAGCCCCATGACTACTGAAGTTGGGGGATGGTAAGAAGGAAATCCCTCCAGGGCTACAGCAGCAGTTCAAGCCCAGTAATGGCTTTACAGTGAGGAGGCCTCCAGAGGCCTACAATGGCCTCCAGTGAGGAGGATGTTTTTATAAGGGGTGAAGCAACAGCACCTTGGAGTAGGGAATCAGCCAAAGTGAGTTAGGTAGGGTGTCTGCATGGGGATTGTTGAAAGGAGGCAGGAAATTGGTTATATACAGAGAGATTGATCAAAAAAGTAAATACACTGAGTATATCAGTATGTATGTAATACTATACATATGTTTATAATATTATACATATTTATAATTGAATATTTATATCTAAATATATATTTCATATATTTACATACACACATTCTCTAGCTCTGTGCAGTAAGAGGGCCTGATAGCAGTGATACCCCAATAGCAATGTGTATAATTAACAGCCACATTTTTGCTTCTAAATTTCATTCTCCACTTAAAAAAAAAACAGAACAACTTAGAGAAATGACTAACTCCAGGGCTGAGGGAGAGGAAGTACGAGATGAGCGTGGAACATCTTTCTGAGACAAAATAAGGAAGTGATCAAGATGATGAGATATCTCAAGAGAACATCTTGAAGGGGCTCCGCTGGTCAAATCTGGAACAATTTGAGCATCAACGTGAGTAGTGATGGTAACAAATTAAAACCAGAGAATAAAATATGAATTCATGAGTATATAGTGGTATAATTAATTAATTAAAAGTTTGGGTTTCCCTGGTGGCACAGTGGTTGAGAGTCCGCCTGCCGATGCAGGGGACACGGGTTCGTGCCCCGGTCTGGGGAGATCCCACATGCCGTGGAGCGGCTGGGCCCGTGAGCCATGGCCGCTGAGCCTGCGCGTCCGGAGCCTGTGCTCCGCAATGGGAGAGGCCACAACAGTGAGAGGCCCGCGTACCGCAAAAAAAACAAAATTAAAAGTTTGATTCAAAGATATAGGGATAAATAAATAGGGATAAATAAATAAAAAGGTATATTTATTTAGATCAAAAATATCTCCTAACGAAATACTTAACACCAAAGAATAAAAGAGTAACTTTACAGTGAAGACTCTTTTAAGATGTCAAATTAGTCAACTAGCAATGAGACAAATCAAATATATGTGCAACTTGGTATGACATATGAATAACAGCATTATTTCTTTGACATTCCTGCCAAATGACACTATATAAGCCAAATCTAACCAGGAAGAAGCATCAGTTAAACCCAAACTGAGAAACAACCTACAAAATAAATTGCCTGTAACCTTGAAAAATATCAATATCATGAAAGTCAAGGAAAGACTGAAGAACTATTCCAGATTAGAAAAAACTAAAGAGATATGACAGTAAAATGCAATATGTCATTCTGTATTGAAAACTTTTGTATAAGGGCCTAATTAATGGGACAATTCATAAAATTTTTATCGAGTTTGAGGATTAGATAGTAGTAATATTTCAGTGCTAATTTCCTGATTTTGATGGTTGTATTGAGGTTAAATAGGAGGATGTGTTTCTTTGTAAAATAATACACAAAGTATCTGGGGGTGATCAGACGTTCTGTTGGTGACTTGTTCCCAGAAGTTTCAAGAAAAAGAGTTCGTTTAATTTTTCTTGAATCTTTTCTTTCAAAATTTTTATAAAAAGTAAATTTAAATGAAATATATGAGATTTGGGAACTCTACTGCCTTCCACATTGCACATAATGAGGACCCAATTACTAGTGGCAAGGAAAATACTGTTAGCTCCTGGCATGCTGTAACCATGAAATTGTTAAACTTTCACAGAAGTTGAGCTGGGATGGTCTGTCAGTTGAAGGTGGATGGATGTACTATCTCAGGCATTCTAAAGATTCAGAAACGATAATTCCAAGTGTATTGGAATTGGATGGCTGTTGTTGAATACTGTGATTGCACTGAATAAAAGGAAGGCTAAGAGTGATTAATTATCAACTTAAGTATAAGTGTGACAATCAGAGAGACCAGTAAAGTATTATAGTCTGACCTGAGGGCTATGTCAACTCTCCCAACCTAAGTAACAATATAGTACAAAGGGATCTGAATTATCTGAATATCTCACAGAACATCACATCGGTCTACTACTCAGTAGAGAAGACATACACCGTTTGAAAAACAGTTCTTGGCATGTTACTGGGCCCTGACAGAGAATCTGAAGGTTGAACCTAAGATCAGGAGCAGGATTCTATTAGACAGATGTACTAAGTATAAGGTGATGGGCCCATCAGCATGATGGGGAAGAATGGTGGAAGAAAAAGGCCCAACTTGTACCATGTATAGGTCAGCAAAGTATGTATGTGCAAGTCTCAAAATGACTGATTCTAAAATATAGCTCAACTCAGGATGCCTTTGAAAGACAATGGTAAGGAGAAATCCTCCAGTGGGCAGTATTAAGCAGATTAATAAACTTGGACTACTGGGCAGTAGGGAATAGCTTAGCTGGATGGTCAGAGTCCTGAGAAGAAAAGATCGGAATATTACAATCAAGGGTTTCTGGGAAAGACCATGTGATGCACTTATGGGGCGGTGCATGAAGGGTGAAGATTATTGTGTCACATGTTAATGCCACCACAGAAGAGTGATTCAACCATTTGCTATCAGTCAGCCTCTGCCACTGCCCACCCCAGTGCTTGCACAATGGGCTTGTGAATATAGGAGCCATGGTGGCAGGGTGGAGGTTCTTCATGGGCTCAACAGCATATACTCCTCACCAGTGCTTATCTAGCTACTACTGCTACTGAATATCAAACCTTTCAGCAACAGAGACTAATGCCAAGTCCCAGATATAACACCATTCTTTCATGAGTACAACTAGGCACCTGGTGGCAGGTTGACTACATTGGACCCCCTCTACTCCAAGAGGGGCATCTATTAATATTGCTGGGGTTGAGCTATATAATGGATATGGTTTGCCTTAGCCAGTAATACTACCCAAGATCTTACAGAGTTCTTGATCCACCTACATGGTTTCTATAACATTATCTAACCTTAAATGAAAGGATCTATATTATAAGTCAGTACAGGAGTAGTACCATAATCACGGGAGCCACTCATACCATCAAATTCTATACCACCCAAAGGTGCCATAACGAAAGAGCAATGGAACAGCAACTTGAAGGCATATCTGTAGCACCAACGTAGAGAAAACACACTGCAAAGATGAGGCAACAAACTGCATGATGCAATATATTCCTTAAATCTGAGATCATTAACAGGGGCTGTGTCTTCAATAGATAGAATACCTATTGGTTAAGGAATGAAGGGTTGAAAATAGCAATGGCTCACTTGCCATAACTCCAAGTCACCCACTAGGATTCTTTGTGCTTCCCATCCTTTCAGTTGTAGGCTCTATGGATTTACAGGTCCTTGTTCCCAGGGGAAATACTTCAAACAGGGGACACAGTAAATATTCCATTAAATTTTAAGCTATGACTGCCACCTGGTTCCTTCCGAAAGACTAGAAGGTAAGGAAATGATGACTACTTTGGCAGGACATGAGGCTACAACAGCCTCCAATGGGGGCAGGTGATCCAGAAGGACATCTTTAGTAACTCCACTGTTAGAATTTGATAAGTGCACAAGGACAACAGCAGATTCTTGATCCCTGAGAGACCAGGAACTGTGTCACTCTACTATTTAAGCCATGTAGTTCAGTGGAGGTACTGCTGGTGAAGAGAAATTAGAATGAACAGTAGAGAAGGGAGATGATGAATGTCAGTCGCTGGCCTGAGACTGGCTGCAGCATCAAGGTTATAATTCATCCTGTTAACCTTCCTTTCCTGAGATTCTCCAGGGAAAGGGAACAACCAGAATCCTAGAGGAGCTTTCCCAGATAAGTTGAACTTACTATGTGAAGCAAGGTAATGGTGGTATAAGAGTGAAGTATAGTTGATACTAGGACCACCTAGGACCCCTTTAGGACCCAGACACTCATTCTCCCAACTCTGGGGAGTGCTGGTGACTGATGGATCACAGATGACTCCCTTTCCAGGAATCTACCCCTTCACCTGAGCAGCCCACATTTCTTGATTGGTGGATGCAAAGATACAAGAGTGATTTTGTATCTTTGCATTGAGCATTTTGCTTGAATCTAGGATAACTCTGAAGAATCATCCCAACTTCAGAACTACCCATGGGATTTTGGCTTAGGCCTCTGTTGCATTTAAATGGCAGTTCAACTTCTCCCTCTGCTATTCTTTCCTTCCTTTCTCCCTCACAGGTATTGTTTCCGAGAACTCTTTCCAATAAAATTCTTGCACACAAACTCTGATCTCAGTGTGCTTCTTGAGGAATGTGACCTAAGATACTAAGAGATGGGAAGCATCTAATTCAGATGTATTGAGATGGGGCATAACTATTTTTGAAAATCTTGGTTTCCTTCTAGTATCAGGCCTTAGAGATTTGTGAAACAAAACACAAATAATAACAATGAGAGGGAAAGAAAGTCAGAAGCCAGAAGGAGAGTGAATAAAATAGCAGGAGCAGCAGCTATGTATGTTGGACACCTAATATTCTCCCTACTATAGAGGCTTTACACACTCAGTCATATTTGATTCTCAACAACCACACAAAGAAATGATCATCCCAATATCATGGTGGAGGAAGTAAAAGTAAGAGAATTTTAATAACATACAGAACTAGTAGTATCCATATTACCTAAACCCCAAACTGACTGATTTATTCTCTCTAGAACTTCTTCCTCCACTTGTAAGAATAAGGGTTAAAGGAGACAGAGTTGGGAAGAGTGGCAAAGCCATATTAGGTTCCAGGCAATCAATAATAAAGGGCTCAAGGGTCAGAGAATAACAGCTAGTAAGAATAACTAAGATGTATTGAATAGTTCTTCTGTGCCAAGCACTATATTAAGCTACTTACATGGATTTTTTTCACTTAATCCGTAGGACTACTGCCTGAGTAGAGGTTGTATTATTAACCCCTTTTTACCAACGAGGATGTGGATTTACTCAAAGGAGTATAACTATCTTATTCAGGCTGAGACACACAGTGTAGTCCAATTGTTCTCAAATTTTATCATGGAGGAATATCTGGAGAACTTGCTACAACAGAATATATGTTTCTACTTCAAGAGTTTATGATTTAGAAGATTTAGAGTGGGGGGGTCTAAGAATTTACACTTGTACAAATTCCCACATGATGCTGACAGTGTTGGTCCAGAGCCCACATTTCAGAACCACTGGTACAGTCCAGGACAAGGTTCAAAATCAATCTCAGGCATCCTAACTTCAGAGCCCACAAATTCCCTGCTAAATACACATTTTTAGCAGAACCAACCAACCCAAGTTCCCTGGGTTAGGAATGAGAGCCACTGTACCAGCCAGACTCACTTCACAATGCTAAGCAAGGCATTTTATATTTCAATGTCTTTATAAAATAATAATAGTCAAACCTTCTGCCAAACCCATGAAATATTGTGAGACTTAAGATTTTTCCTAATATAAATATGAATTATCATAAGGGGTATAATCAGTAAGGAAATAACAATTTATTGTACTTATTGGACTGTAAGCAGTCCAGAGACTTAAGCACCCGCCAAAGAAAGCAAGTGAGACACACTAACAGCCCTTAAGAACAAAGGTATGTCAGGAAGCTGCTGGGCATCAGGCAGGAAAAAAGAGAAGCACCAGGAGACAGAAGAGATGAGGAAAGAGAAAGTGATCAGTAAATATTTCACTTACTGCGATTTCCCCTTAATTTGGCCTTAAAAGGGAGCAGTGGTTTTTCCACATTTTTTGGAATTGGAAGAGACGAGTAGAGGCCCTACTGTAGGAGGGCCTTGTAGTCACTTAGATCCCATTCCCTGGCTCTACAAAGGATGGATAAAAAGTGCACCTCAAGTGGCATACAGTGTTTGAGAAAGACATGGCTTACAGTCATGTAACAATTAGAAGATAGCACCAAACAGGTTATGGTCAAGTACTTGCACCTCTGGCACGGTTAGTGTTAGTAGAAGCCACAAAGAAACAAGTAGGACGACTTCAAGGTAGAAGCATCAGCACTCAGCCCTGGGCCTCCTAGACCCCAAGACAATAGAATTCAACAAAGGAAATGACTGAAGTCATCTCCAGGCAAGTACTCCAAAACGGAAAAAGCTTAGCACTCTCCAGCATATTGGATAAAGCCTGTTCTTATGGCCTAGCAACTTTATTCTATTTTTTTAGGTTTCCTCCAATTTTTACTTTTTTAAAATTGAAGTATAATTGATTTACAATATTATATTAGTCTCTGGTGTACAACATCATGATTCAATAGTTTTATAGATTATACTCCATTTAAAGCTAAAAAATATTGGTTATTACTAGCATACTAAGCATTTGTATACAACTAGATATAAATGACTGAGTTTATTTTTAAAAAAGAAGAAGCAGTATGTGTTTTACAACATAATTCTTCTGAGAAACTTCTTTGTATCACTTGGAGGAGTGAGGCAAATGTAATTAAATAGAAATTATCTCCATCAGTTTTAAAGTGAGATGACTTTGGGCCCCTTTTCCAAAATATTCATGTATTATATTGTCTCTGCTGTTTCAACATCATTTTCTTCCCCTTAAAATTAATATATTTTCTTTTTTTATTGAGATACAGTTGATGTACAATATTATATAAGTTACAGGTATACAACACAGTGATTCTCAATTTTTAAAGGTTATACTCCAATTATTGTTATTATAAACTTTTGGCTATATTCCCTGTGTTGTACAATGTATCCCTGTAGCTTATTTATTTCATACATAATAGTTAGTACCTCTTAGTCCCCTGCCTTTACTGCCCCTCCCCCCTTTCCTCTCCCCCACTGGTAACCCCTAGTTTCTTCTCTGTATCTGTGAGTCTGCTTCCTTTTTGTTATAGTCACAAGTTTGTTTTAATTTTTAGCTTCCACATATAAGAGATATCATATATTATTTGTCTTTCTCTGACTTATTTCACTTATTATATTTTCCCACCACACCATTTAGGGCTAGTTCCCTAGTGTGTGTTCAGGGAAATAAAATAAGCAAAACTTGAAAACAATGCAAAAAGAAGAGTTCTATAATTTTTTTTCAAGAATTCTATAATTTTTTAAAATGTTATACTACAGTATTCTCTGACAAGACTGCCTGAGGGTCATTTGATTCTCTCATGGGATATAATTTTGATTTACTATTCACAGTTGATTAAGGCTCATATGTCATAACTCTGTAAAGTTAGAGGTTGATTTGTGGACAATGAACCATGTGTGACTTTCTCTTTTTTTCTGTTTGATGGAGAAGATATCCCCTAAAGGTTAGAGCTTATTGCCTTACAGGATATTAATGAGTTTTTTATCAGACCAAGCAATCTCAACCCAAATTTCTTTTTCCACTGACCTTATAAATCTGAATTTCTCATATCCTCATTAAATCACCTTTGTCATCCTGTATTAATGAACTGAATAAAATTTTGAAACGTGCTAACTACTTGTATGAGTATTATTTTATAACAATTTGAGAATCACACATTTTCATGTATAATGGATGCGTTGATGTTCAAATCTCTTAACTAGATTTTTTTCATATCTCATCTTAAACTTGGCTGGGAGGCAATGGTTTGAATGGAAGCGGAAATGAATACAGTAAGGTCAGTAGTCATATAATGGGTATCAGGAAACAAGACAGGTTTCTTACTACCTTATCCAGGGCTTTGGAAATAATTGGATATTAAAGAATATGTTTAGATATAAATGTAAGACGTCTTAGATCAGGTAGATCAACTAAATTTGCTCCCTGGGAACAGACCTATACTCTGTCTTATCATGGACCTGTGGATATTTGTAGCTAGGTTCAAAAAACACTCTGATTGATAGCGGAATAGAAGAGGAATAAGGCATAGTCCATGCTCTCTTGCAGACTTTACAGTTCCATCCATTCATTGATTGATTTAGTATGTATTTATGGAGTGCTTCCTAAGTTTCCACTCTTGCTTGATATAAGCAGTAAACTTTTTTTTTTTTTTTTTTGCCTTTCACTGAGCCTACTTTCAGAAAAGTGGGAATGAGAGACAAAAATAGATGCATAAAAAAGTTAGGTGCTGATATGTGCTATGAAGAAAAATTAAGGGGAGTAAGAGAGTAATAATGATGGAGGCTGCTATTTCGTATGTGGCTGGGGTGTGTACATATGGTGGGGAGGGTTCCTCTGAGGAATTTACATTTGAAGCAGGGACACAATGAAGTGAGGGGATATTGTTAATTCTTAATTTAAATTGGTCCAAAACAAATGATGTTATAAATATTCATTGTTCATCTTTCAAAAACATTCTAAGAGAATATTTAAAATATGTAAACCCCTGCTAAGTGATGAATGAGAGATAATCAACCCAAAGTAGAATTTCTATTATAACACTGTCTATAAATTGATACTAAAAGTTAAAAACAAAATGAATCTTATCTTCTTTAACTGTAAAAATAGTTAACTACACAGCAAAGGATAATAGAATTTCTATTTTCCTTGTCAGAATCTCTTTGATTCCTAGCATCAAAGTCAAAATAATTATCTTTTCTTATTTTCCTTCAATTCCTCAAAATCATGTCAAACTTACCTTGCTTATAATGAGAAGAGGAGTCCTAAAACTTGGCTGCACATTGGAATTACCTGGGGAATTTCAGATACATGTAAGTTTCCTGGATGCCAACAACCCAGTTCTGACGTAATTGGTCTGGGATGTAGCCTGAGCTTCGGGATTTTGATACCACTCCAGGGACCCATTCACGGCAGCCAAAGTTATGTAGCATCCATGTAAACCATGACTTTACCAGGCAGTTCCCCTCTCTGTCTACCCCACCACATCCACTTGCAGTTTCTGTCTTTCTTTTTATTGTTGACGGAAGAACCATAACTTGTTCATCCCATTAATGTCTTCTCTTACTGGCCCTTCCTATTGGCAGACGCCATTTCATTCTTCATCTGTGGAGACTTTTTTTTTTGCCTTAGAACTAACAGGTTTCCTCTTTTAATTGAACAAATCACTTAATAGACCTATTTGTTGCTATCATATAATTAAATATAACAATACGATAATTAAATTTCACAACTAAAACATAATTAAAACATAATTCATAATTTAGCTGTGTATAGAATTTTAGGTTAAAAGCTATTTTCCCTTGAAAATTTAAAGATATTGTTCCATTTCATTCTAACACCTAATGCTGCTGACGAGCAGTTCCTTTGCTCCTGCTAGGTTGATTCATTCATACCTTGAACAATTTTGCCATATCTTGTTTTTATTTTATAGTCTACATGATTGTATTATCTTTACTTTTTCTAAACCTTGTACGGAATAATGATAATTTTAAATTTCTACATTATCTTTATTATTTTTTAATGGTCCTTTCTCTTAACATCCTGTTCATGTTCTTTGGGTACAAGGTCATCTTCAATTACTCTGAGGATATTTACAGGATTTTTTTTTCCTCTTCTGTCCTCTGAATTTTCACTTTTTCCCTGGGATCAGGTCTGTTTATTTGGGTCTTTCTTTTTCATATTGCTGATTTTCTTCAAGTACTTAGTGATCCATTGTTATCCTTTCAGGGTTAAAAATTAGGTGATAGAAAGGTTAACTGAGGGTTCTGAGTATAGGGGCATAGTTTGACTTGGGGTATTTGGTTTACCTCCAAATGGATGAGTAGTTTTTCACTAAGTCCGGGCTTCCCAAATGTCAGACTAAGGAGGGCATCACTTTGGAGATCAACACCCACCCTTCCAGCCCTAGTCCTCTTTGATTAGCTGACTTAATCTCCTTAGGAAAGAGCCCTCCCTTTTACCAGAGAGGTCCATATTAGGGTGCTCATAAGCTAGTATGGAAGGAGGAGGCAAGAGAGATCTCCAGTGCATATGCTCCCTGGTTAAGTTTTCAGTTAACCACCTATTTTTAGCCTCTTCTCGCATTACCATATGAACCCAAATCTGGAGGTGCTGCAAGAGAGATCACCTTTCTCCCTTCTCAATCCCTTTGAGTATTCTGGGCTATAACTCCCTCCTTTCCACTTGATCTGTTAAAACCCTATGATTTGATCTCTGTCTTCCAAAAATATGTTGAAATCAGTCATCCACTAATAACCTCATTCCATCATAATTTCTTCATTGGTTTGAATTTATTTCGTTAAAATTTTTTTCTCTGCTATTATATTAATTGGGTCTTAGATGAAGGGAGACCAGTAAGCATGCTTACTGTATCATCTGGGGGTCAGAGAAATCAAGGCTTCATTCTTATATCTACCTGTTTTTATTTAAATTTGACCTTAAGAAAATTTCAAATAGATTTTTTTCTTCAAGTAGATTTTTTTGATGAACAGTAGTCCGAACATCTACAAGTGACAGATGAATTATATGAAGAGATTCACCCTGTGGTGAACTGTACCCAATTAATGACATCAAGTCCAGATTTTCTTTTATATAACGCAGATGCTAGGACCAGAAGAGAGCTGTTTATATTGGATATGCAGAGGTCAGCCTGTGAGCCAACATTTGTAGAAAGGACAGGAGAAGCCTGCTTCTTAATGTTTGTAAACTCAGTTCTCCCCACAGACAAGAACCACTAGAACTCCTTCTATAGTCTCAGCTTCACTCTCAGTTCCTAGGACCAATTCAACATGAGCCAGGAGGAACTGAACCACTCCAAATTCCAATTCCACAGTTTCTCCTGGTCCAGCTCTGGGCTGCTATTTGATCCAGTCCTTCTACTGGGCCTCTGCAATTCTCTCTCTCCAGGAATCCTTTCTCTTGTTGTTTATTCTCTCTGGATACAGACAGGGGTGGGGTTCTGCTTGGCTGGGTGCCTCCTTCTCATGGGCTGGACACCTGAGCACCTGCTGGGCCATCTGCCTGATGCCGTCTGGCCTGCGGGCCCTTAAATCAGTTACCTTGGATTCCACACTCTTGGCTCCTATTGTTGGCACAGAGCTCCCCCACTGTCAGTCTCCATGTCACCATTCACAGTGCTCTGTGATTGTGTTCTTTAAGCATTGTGTTTGGCCACCAGCTGGCACTCTTTTGTCAGCATCTTCTAATGGTTACTTTCCAAGACTTGTCTAGACCCATAAGCAAGATGCAAGTCAATTTATAGACAATTTTCAGATAGGACAAAGATGACAAATTTTTAGGGTGACGAATTATATGAAACAATACTGAAGCTCCATTTCTAACAATCTTTACTGCCTCCTCGCCAACTCTAATCTTCTACCCTTTTAATCCTACTGTATTCCCATCTGTGAGGCAGAATGATAGGAGCTAAGAGTGCGGGTTTGGATAGAATCAGGGGTCTAGTAACTATACATTCTTTATGGCAGAGTGTTTGTCTCCCCACCCAAGAAGGGAGAAAATAACATTACTACTTCAGACAGGTTTTGAGAATTACTGGAAATTATACACTGTTGGCATCTAGAATAATCCATCTACTTCTTTTGCCACTCCATAGTGCCTGCCTCTTATATCTCTTGTACACTTATGCTGATCTCACTTAACTCACTGAATTTGCCTGTGAAAATCTGAGTGTGTGACCTTGGCCTGATCACTTAGCTTAGCATCCCAGATTCTGAATTTTACTCCCATCTTAAAAGAAATACCTAAGAACTAAATAACTATTTCCAAATACTGTGCCATTTTAATCACTGTAAATTTAGGTATATTTATACCATAATTTAATTTGTGAAATATAAGTTAAGCATTTTAGGAAAAGATAATTTCTTGTTAGTTTGCATAAACAGCAACTGAATATTTACCCATGAAAATATACTGGTGACATGATTTTGGGATGAAACAACAGTAGAGATTTAGAAATTTCCTCATTTAAAATTTGAACATTTCATATATAATGCAAATAAGTGTATTTATTTAGATCCTACTCTCCTACCACAGCTTGTCCCGAATAGATGAAGAAGTTTCCAAAATGAGAATGGTATTGCAACAGTTTTTCAGTTAAATTATGTCAGCACTGAATAAGCCTTGCTCTAAAAAAAAAAGGAAACAAGGAACAACTTGCATATGTTTTAGTGTAAGCACTTCTTATACCAGTGGTTTGTACCATGCAGTCAGTCAGTATCCTGAGGAGGAGATGGCCTCCAGTCACCAGTATTTTTTAAAAGCTCCCAGGTGATTCTAATATGCAGCCATGTTAGAAGACTACTCTCTGATATAAATGAGAGAATGTCAACACTTGGATCACATTTTAATTTTTTTTATTTTTTTGCGGTATGCGGGCCGCTCACTGCTGTGGCCTCTCCCGTTGCGGAGCACAGGCTCCGGACGCACAGGCTCAGCGGCCATGGCTCACGGGCCCAGCCGCTCTGCGGCATGTGGGATCCTCCCAGACCGGGGCACAAACCGGTGTCCCCTGCATCGGCAGGCGGACTCTCAACCACTGCGCTACCAGGGAAGCCCGGGTCACATTTTTAAAGAGCATGTCTAACTCTAATCCCAAATATAATGCAAGTGAACATGGCAGAAGTTAAAGCAATATTAAAGTAATATTTTCCTGTTCATAGGAATCACCTCAGATAGTGGTTGAAAATGTCAATTCCCTGGGTCCTTTCCTGATTCGGGTCAGATTTAGTAGGTCTGGGGCAAGAACTAGGAATCTGCATTCTAACTCCAGCTGATCATAGATGTATGATCATATATATGTATATATATATATATGATCATACATGCATAGCAAATACAAGGTATAGAGCTCCAAAAATTACATAAACTTCAAGGAAGTCTCAAATACAGTGTTAAGGTCATGGGCATGTGTCACAGTTCTCATGTGTACAACACACTGAAAGTCGTTTTTTTGTGGTGTTTTTTTTTTTTTGATTTGGGTGTCAGAGGCCGAGGGAGGAAGGAGGTGTGGGAAGATGGAAGTTCAGAGCGGAGACTGACAAAGGGTGAGGAACCAGGCTTATGTGAACTTAGAGTCAATTGAAAAAAGAAAATGTGGTAAGGATTTGGTGGCCTTGTTTTACAATGGCTGTAACTTTTACTTAATACTTTACCAGGTACCTCCCCCAACCTCTCTCCTATTTATAATAAACCCCTGCTTTGGGATTTTGCCAGAAAAAAAAATCAGATTAAATAAATCTTATGAAATTAATATGATTTAGTATAACACAAAAAAGAAGGCAAAAATATACAATGGAGAAAAGACAGTCTCTTCAGTAAGTGGTGCTGGGAAGACTGGACAGCTACATTTAAAAGAATGAAATTAGAACATTCTCTAACACCATACACAAAAAAATAAACTCAAAATGGAAGTCTTGACATTGTCTTGGATCATAGAAAAATGTGTAGTGAGGTTCCAGAAAAATTCTTAGAGGTACAGGCATTTGGATAACAAGATCATAGAAATTATCTCACCAGGCTGGCAGAGAGCAGTCAGCAGCATGTAAAGGAAGTTTCACTGAACAGTGCAGGTGACAATGGATCTCAGCCCTCCTTGGCCCTGTCCCCATCCTGAGTACGGAGAATCACAATGGTGAAGTTCTCCTTACCCTCCGCTGCTTTATGCTAAACACTGTTTCATTACTTTGTGTTTAGTGCTGGGATGAGTACCTAAGTATGGGGTCCATGACTTTTATATACCTCTAGGCACAGTGAATCACCTTCTTCTGGACAGGGATGAGAGATGTAAAAATAGGTACTGCCCAGGGTTGTGCACTGGGTCAGCAAAGTATAACTGCTTGTTTTTGTGAAGAAAATTTTATTGGAACACAGCACACCAATCATTTATATAATATTTGTGGCTGCTTTGGCACTGCAATGTCAGAGTTGTGTAGCTGTGACAGAGGCCATATAGTCTACAAAGCTGAAAGCATTTACTATGTAGCACTTTACAGACAAATTTTCTGGCCCTGTGTCATCTCGCCACTGTCAAAGTACCTGGGATTGTGTCACCTCAGCATAAAGCACAGTATGGGACAGTGAGAGGCTGAGCCCTGAACACCGTAGGTACCTGAAGCTATTCCTACCCCTGGGCTTCTCAGCTTGAGACTATAAATGATTATCTTTTGCTTTGTTTTTGTTTTGCTTTACTTTGCTTTTACTTTTGTTTTACTTAAGCGATTGGAGTTGGGTCTTCCTTTACTTAAAAAAAAATAGCTCCAATACCAATTATGATAATTAAAAATACAAGCAGAGGAGAAAAAAAATAACATAGCTGGAATCGGTGTAGTAAATATTTAAATATCTGACCAACTTCGAGTGAGGTTGAGAAACTAAATTATTTTTGCAACAAACAAATACTCCTCCCTAAAAGTTGCAAATACTGGTAGGAACAACTGAAGACAGACTAATAAGAGAATGATTCCTGTGAAGACCAAGACAGAGACAACATGCTAGCTATCCTGTGAGCAGGTCATCACCAATAACCTGGAGAGCTGAGGTGAATGGCACGTGCATACATCACACACTAGATAACAGTGTTTCACACTTTGCATTTTTAGGCTTACACTAGCTGCTAGTTGAACCTGATATAGCTATACAGTTTAACTCTTTTGTTAGTTTAATTCAGAACTGGCTAATGTTCGCCTTTAACTCCTTACTTTCTAGCACAGGATCTGACTTACGGTAGATTCTCAATGAAAGGAACAAAGGAGCCGGAATTAGATGACCCAACATTTTCATTTTAGGATGCAGATCAAGGGAGTATGTAATAAGAACTTAAAGAATTAGTCCTCTCAGAGTGCATCCTTATCTGAAAAAGTCCCCAAAACACCTCTACTCTTTTCTAAGTGGATAAATCTCCCTAAAATGTCCAGTGTGTCTTATAAATTCTTAATTGTAACGACCTAAGCTGACCAATGCTCTTTACAAACATCGAGTCACTTTATTCATGATCCTTGATCATGTTTGCAGTTGACTATTGCTGACTCTTAACCTTAAAGAAATAAAATATGCATGAGACCTTGGAGATTGAGTTAATTTTCTGTTAGTGAACAGTATTCTCTTGAAGGATATGCCCATGTTGGATTTGTTGGGAGGGGTAAGACATGTTGTGTGAATCAATAATGTTCCCTATTATCGGTCAAGAATATAGTGAGCCCTTATCTATGCAAAGAAGACGTTTCTGTGTTCCAGGCTTCACTTGTAAAAATTATTTTTGTGAATCTAGTGCTTAATCCCTTTGTTTCTGTTAGGATAAAACTTGCTTTATATAAGTCCTTAACTGAGAACAAGAAGCCTAGGTTCAGATTTGTCCTAACAGTCTGAGATTTTTCATCTCACTGATAACAAAGGGTGATACAGAACTGCTCTGTTTAATGTAAGTCTCACTTGAAGATTGGAGAATAAGATTGCTAGTTAATCTTCTAAAATTCAAATAAGGCTTGAATTCATTAACTGAAGCACCTACATTTTAACTGAGGTTCTTTTTCTTAAGAAACTTCTTCTTAAACTCACCATGCATCTGGCTTACACCTTGTTCTCTACTGAAAGCAATCAAAGATAAATCCCTAAAACAGGACAGAAGTCCACATTAGTTATCTCTAGCTGCATAATATATTACTTCAAAACTTAGTGGCTTAAAGCAACAGTATTCATTATGTCATAGCATGTCAAGAATCCCAGCACAGCTTAGCTGATCCTCTGGCTCTGATCTCTCACAAGGCTGCAGTCAAGGAGCTGAACAGAGCTGTTGTCATTTTAAGGTTCAAGTGATAGAAGATCCATTTCTACAGTTGCTCACCTTGTTGTTCCAAGATTTAGTTCTTCATGGGATGTTGGACTGAGGGGCTCAGTCTCCTCCCAGATACTAACCAGAGCCCTCCCCCTCCTTGGTTCCTTGCCACGGGGATCTCTCCAAGGGCAGCTCACAACATGGCAGCTGATCTCATCAGAGTGGGCAAGTGGACAAGCAAGAAAGAAAGTGCTAGAAAGATGGAAGTCACAGTCTTTTACAATCTAACCTCAGGAGTGGCATTCCATCACTTTGGCAATATTCTATTTATTAGTAGCAAGTCACCAAGCCCACGCTTAGGTTGAGAGGATTAGACAGGGTGTAAATATCAGGAAGTGGGGATCCTTGGGAGCTACCTTAGAAGTCTGATTACCACAATGTTTTTATAACTGAAACTGCCAACGGGGATTGGTATCTTAAGGGAAACAAGGCTGAGCTGTAGGAGTTTATTTGCTAGACTGATAGTATTGTCTTGTCCCATGCTTATCAGGCACAGCTACTTCAAACTTACTCTTCACAAATCTCTCCAACCCCTCCCCTCCACCTTCCTCTTCAGTTCCTTACTCACAGAGAAAATGCTCTTTACAGAGACATTGTTCCTTATTCGCAGAGAAAATGACAGCAATCAAACGAGACTTTCCAAACTGTAGACTGTCAAAAGAAAACTAGGTAACTGTATTTTAGCTCATTCTTTCATTTATATTCTGATTTCGGAGAAGGAGATATTCCTGTTTTCGAGTAATTCCTTGCTGATACATCTTTCCTTTCTACTCAAGGCCTTTACTTCCCATTTCTTCCTTATCCTGTACCCTCAACACAAGTCCTTCTTACGGTTTCAGTCATGGCATGGCATGTGCCCAGGTTTCTCCCATGTTCTCTCCTTGTCCCCTTCAGATAGCGCCTCACTGCTCTTCAGTCAGCTACTTACTTGACTGCGGCCTACTTGATGGTGGTTACTATTTTCACCAAGGCACTAGTCGAGCTCTTATCAGGGTTTATAGCTAAATTCAACAGCCTTGAATTTATAGCTAAATTGAATTTGTAGCTAAATTCAGCTGCCTTGAATTTATAGCTAAATTGAATTTGTAGCTAAATTCAACTGCCTCTTTTCAGGCTCTGGCTTAATTAGCTTTCTGTATCATTTAGGACTTTTGATTGTCCCCCCGCTTCTAGAGATACTCTCCTCCGCTGACGCCCATAATACCACCCTCTTATAGTGTTGCTGTACCTGTCTGTCCGCTCTTCCTCAGTCTTCTTTGCAGAGGATTCAGTCTGAACCTGGCCCTTTAATGCTTCTCTTTTCATTTCTAGGTAAGGCATTCTCTTTGTATTCTATAAGTACTCCTAAGACCGTAGCCACTTCTCTGATTTTAATTACCGTCTCTATGTGAACAACTCCTAAAGTTTTACCTTCACAAATTTTTCTTTCCTAAGCCTCATGTTCCTATTTAACTATGTAAGAAAAATCCATTTGGTAATTTAAGTTCAATTTCAAACTGAACTCCTCATCCCTCGCAACCAAATCTACAGCTCCTAAGAGGTTCTTCCTTTTTATGAGAACCCCCTCCATTCTGCTACCCAGGTGAGAAGGCTGGACTCCTCGCTTTACATAGATACCTCCAGCAAATCAACTCTCAAGTGTCAATCAAGAGAAAGAAAAGATTAGGTGCTAGGATAATCCCAACCCAGTACTTCACATCCCCCGTGCTCCACCTTTAACCTCCAAATTGAATAAAAATGAAATACATAAATAAGTGACCTTAAACAAAATCAAGATGGTGTATATGGTAGGCAGAATCATGGCCCCGGCAAAGATGCTGATGTCCTAATTTTCAGAACCTATGAATATGTTCTGTTATACGGTATGAGGGAATACCATTGCAGGTGCTATTAAGGTTGCTAATTAGATAACCTTAGAATAGGGAAATTTATCTTGGATTATTTGGGTAGGCTCAATGTAGTTACAAGGGTTCTTAAAAGTGGAAGTGGGAAGAAAAAGGATAGTATCAGAGTGCTAACATAGAAGAAAGGCTAAACTACCTATTGCTGACCTTGGAGATGGAAGGGAGCAATGAACTAAGAAATGAGGACAAATTTTAGAAGATGGATAAGCAAGAAAATGGATTCTCTTCTAGAGTCTCCTGAAAGGAACACAGCCCTGTCAACACCTGAGCTTTAGCCCAGTGAAATATTTTTCAGACTTCTGATCTCTAGAACTGTAAGATCATACATTTGCTTTGCTTTTAGCCACTAAGTTTGTGGTAATTTGTTACAGTGGCGATAGGAAACTAATACAGGCTACCTTCTTTAAGTCACATTTTATTTTTTATGTTAGACTAAACCAGAGATTAGCTGCTACTAAAATCAGAAATGACAGTGCAGATATTACCGCCAACTCTGCAGAAATAAAAAGATTATAAGAGAGTATTATGAACAATTTTAATCCAACAAATTGGATAACCTAAATGGAATTTTAAAATTCCCAGAAACACAAAAACATACCAAGACTAATCTGAACAGACTTATAACTAATAAGGAGATTGAATCAATCATCTAAAAATCTCCCAACAGACAAAAGCCCTGGATCAGATGGTTTCATTGGTGAATTTGACCAAACATTTAAAGAAGAACACCATTCCTTCTAAAACTTTTCCAAAAGACTGAAGAGTAAATACTTCCTAACTCATTTTCTTGAGGTTACATTACCGTGATATCAAAGCCAGACAAAGATACTATAAGAAAAGAAAACCACAGACCAACATGCCTTTTGAACATGTGATGCAAAATTCCTCAGCAAAATACGGGGATACCTCATTTCACTGCACTTCGCCTCATTGCACTTTACAGATATTGCATTTTTACAAATTGAAGGTTTGTGGCAATCCTGCATGGAGCAATTCTATCAGCATCATTTTTCCAACAGCATTTGTTCACTTCATGTTTCTGTGTCACATGGTGGGAATTCTCACAATATTTGAACCTTTTCATTATTATTATGTTTGTTCTGATATCTGTGATCAGTGATCTTTACTACTACAAAAAGATTACAACTCACTGAAGGCTCAGATGATAGTTAGCAGTTTTTAGTAATAAAGTATTTTTAAATTAAGGCATGTACCTTTTTTAGATATAATGCTATTGCACACTTCATAGACTAAAGTATAGTGTAAACATAACTTTTATATGCACTAGGAAACCAAAGAATTCGTGTGACTTGCTTTATTACAATATTCATTTTATTGCAGTGGTCTGGAACAGAACCTGTTATATCTTCAAGGTATGCCTGTACTAACAACCAAATTCAGCAGCATATTAAAAGAACCATGTGAAATCTATCACAAACCTGTCCTCTCTCATAACTGGTATTTAACATTATACTGCAAGTCTTAGCTAGTAACAAAGATAAGGAAAGGAAATAAGAGGTATACAGATAGGGAAGTAAATCAAACTTTGTTTACAGATGACATTAGTGTCTATGTAGAAACGCCTCCAGCTGACCCCCCCAAAACCCTCCTGAAACCAATAAACAAGGATGAAAGTCAATTATTTTTGTATTATTATATATACCAGCAATGAAAAACTGGAATTTGAAAAATTCTTAAAGACTTACCATTTATGATAGCACCCAAAAAAGAAATACTCAAGTATAAATAAAACAAAATTTCACAGGATTTTTATGCATGAAAATACCAAAACTCTAATAAAAGAAAATAAAAATCTAAATATCACAATAAGGGTTGCCTGGGAATCAGAGTCACATTCACCAAAGGAGGCAAGACCTCACTAGAATCCTGACCATTTCTCACAGGATCTCAAGGATGCTTGATCTTTCTCTTTATTCTTCTACTACTTCTTTCAGTCACCAACTTTCTCACAACCTTCTTCAGTTAACATCTTTTCATATCTCTAATAAAACTATTAAAACATCATTTGAAATGATTGCTAATGTCAATTTGTGTGTGTATGAATACACACTCCAGTGTGATTTGTGTCTGTAAACATTTATTTTTGCTTGGAGAGAATAGTGCATTTGATTTAGTGCAAGATTTTTTCTCTGCAGTGTCACACCTACCTTGTGCTAGTTTTCTTTTTTTTTCTTTTTTTTTTTTTTGCGGTACGCGGGCCTCTCACTGTTGTGGCCTCTCCCGTTGCGGAGCACAGGCTCCGGATGCGCAGGCTCAGCGGCCATGGCTCACGGGCCCAGCCGCTCCACGGCATGTGGGATCCTCCCGGACCGGGGCACAAACCCGTATTCCCTGCATCGGCAGGCGGACTCTCAACCACTGCACCACCAGGGAAGCCCTAGTTTTCTTGTTTTTAAATCTATATGCATAGTAATTATCAATGTCATACGAATAATTAAATTACGCTACTCTGCTTCTGTTATACCTATTTCATCAATGAGATTTAACCTTAATCAATGTCCTTTAATTATATCATGAGATAAACAACTTATTAAATCAATGCCAATAGTATACAAAAGTGTTCCTTTTCTCCTACTTTTCTAAAATTGGCTCCGTGCAATTTTCAGACACTATAAAGAAAACAAAAATAAAGTTGGAAAAACTACCATAACTTGACATTGTACATGATAGTTATTAAATATAAGCTACACTCTCACTTTTTTACATGATAAAAATTATTTTTCACTCATTTAAAAAAGGAAGCTCAACAAATCTGATGACGACACTGGACAAAATAATGCATGTTATATACTTCTCCTATGGTTTATAAGCAAAGTTCAGAAAGATGTTACAGACTCAAAGAAAGTAAAATAAAACATCCCGGTGACTTTTAGGGACATAGAGTGGAACAGAATTTATCTACTATTCCAAAGGTCAAAGGGCACTAGTAGGAGATGAACCACAACACTGGATATTTTGAACAGCGTTATTAAGTCTTAAATTTGTTCAAATCTAGGAGCATTTTTGTATGATGCATCAGTTTTCATGGAGCAAGAGAAATGATACTGGTTTGAGTGTCTTCGCTAGTTTAGAACTCCAAAATAAAGGCTGGAAAATCAGAAAAGAGCAAGTGTGAATTAGAAAAATAAAAATACTTTTCACATCTAATAAATTTCCAAATCGCACATATACCCTGACAATCTTGTGGCACTGGCTCACATACAGAAACTATATACTTGTTAAGGAGTGATTGAAAAATTGCACAAAGTGCTTTATTGGCTTTATGTCATTCTTTGAACAGTGGCAAATAATGAACTCCATTCTTGACGGAAAGAAGCCACTTGTATTCAAGTGCCAGTCACTTACTTTCCTAATCAATTGTGTCATTCTTCACATTGCCTTCTCTCAAAAAACGTGAGCTTGGAGCTGGGAAAAAGTTAAAGTGATGTTTTCCACTGTCCGAATTACAAAAGAGCATATTTTCATAGATTATGTCCACGTGTGCTGAAGATATTATCTAATGTGGAATAACAGTCGCATTTACTTGTCAACGCTAACACATAATTCCAAGTTTCTTTCCAAATCCTGAAGCAGTTCACTATCATACCACCTCAATCTAATACAGGTCTTAATAGTTGGCATTAGCTATGCACATTTCCCTGTCTCCATAGAGACTAAAGAATAATCACTCTTGTATGTAAATACATTTAGTATAACTACCCTACAGACCACAGTGGCTGCTGCAGTTATTAATGAAGCTGCCCTTAATTTGATGCTCACCGAAATTACTTTCTAGGAAAAATGCAAGAGGCTAAACATAATCTGAGCTCAGACTCCACACTTGCTGTATTTGATAAACTAGGAGAGAACTAGTAAAACTGTTTGCATATTAAAAATGTGACTGCTTTTCTGGTTGGGATGTGAAATGTGCAAGTCTTCCGTTCTCCTCCCAAGGTCAGCTGGTATTTTGTTCTGAGTATGTTGCTTGAATCTCCTCAGGTCCTTATCTCCAGAGTCTGTGGTTAGTCTTTCACCATAAAACAGCCAACAAGAGGACTTCCCTGGTGGCTCAGTGGTTAAGAATCTGCCTGCCAATTCAGGGGACACAGGTTTGAGCCCTGGTCCGGGAAGATCCTACATGCCTCGGAGCAACTAAGCCCGTGCGCCACAACTACTGAGCCTGTGCTCTACAGCCCGCGAGCCACAACTACTGAGCCTGTGTGCCACAACTACTGAAGCCCATGCACCTAGAGCCCGTGCTCCGCAACAAGAGAAGCCACCTCAATGAGAAGCCTGCGCACCGCAACGAAGAGTAGCCCCTGCTCGCGGCAACTAGAGAAAGCCCGCGCGCAGCAACGAAGACCCAACGCAACCAAAAATTAATTAATTAAAAACAAAAAAACAAACAAAAAGAGCCAGCACGAAGCTCAAATCAACAGTAAAAGCCAAAGCAAGGAGGGCAGACTGCTGCTGGGGCACACATTTGCGTGCGTTGTCACCCGTGTTGTTTTGCTATTTGAAAAACTTCCACCAAAATACACATATTTGCATTGAATTGTGCATTGGAGTAAACTTGGAAATTTTGGTTGGCTAAGTCTTAGCATACAAATTGTTAGTTTATAGGCTCAGGGTACCTGAAGGCACCCCCTGCAGACTGTGCTGGGACTGCTCAGATTCTGAGGAAATGTACAGTACTAGCCTTTAAATCACCAAACCCATTAAACTTTTTAGTTTAGCCCCCTTTTGTTACTTTATGTGACCTCTGGTTTCTTACCTCTGAACCCAACCTCTGCACACACAGACATTTCAAAATGTATCCCGTCAAAATCCTTCAAGTACTCTACTTCAGAATATCCATGAATCAAATTTTCTCTATGCCTTTATACATGTTAAGTGACAACCCTTAGTTGGTGTCTTTCAGACATCTCAGCTGAGAAGAAGGGAGTTTCACCATATTACTCTTGCCCCTTTTTCTTGATAGCAACAGGTCTGTTGATTTTTGAAGAGTTCATCCTCTTAAGAAATTACGAACCTAGGGGCAAGACGGGAATAAAGACACAGACCTACTAGAAAATGGACTTGAGGATATGGGGAGGGAGAAGGGTGAGCTGGGACAAAGCGAGAGAGAGGCATGGACATACATACACTACCAAACGTAAAATAGATAGCTAGTGGGAAGCAGCCGCATAGCACAGGGAGATCAGCTCCGTGCTTTGTGATCACCTAGAGGGGTGGGAGAGGGAGGGTGGGAGGGAGGGAGGGAGACGCAAGAGGGAAGAGATATGGGGACATGTGTATATGTATAACTGATTCACTTTGTTATAAAGCAGAAACTAACACACCATTGTAAAGCAATTATACTCCAATAAAGATGTTTAAAAAAAAAAGAAATTATTACTGAATTCAGAAGAAAATTCTGCTCTCTACTTTCACCAATGTCCACTGTTTGCTGACTTTCAGATGCAAAGTAAAACTCTTTACACTTCCTATTTATAGTTCATCTTCTCTAGGCCTGTAATAGTCTTGAACAAAGCACCAAAACAGAGGAATGGATACAGAGCTTCCCTCACGTACCTTAAACCCTGCTTTCTGTGAGATTCTGGGAAAAATCAGGCAGCTTATTTATCAAACTAATCTGTACCAAGGCCACACTCTACAAAATATAGATACTACTGGGGCTCCTTCACAACACAGAAGTGGTCTTAGAATTAATTTTTATAACATCTGGGATATTCTCCAAACCTTTCAGCAAAAGAAAAACAGATCCTATTGAAATGCTATAAATTATTAAGCAGTTAAGCATTTAAAATGTCATTTTCATATGCTAGCTTTCATTAACCAATGTCCTTTTGTCACTTGAAAAATACAAGTGTCCCTAATTCTCAACTTGGAATTAAAGTTGATTACCAAATGACATTATCAACGACCTAATTAAAAACAGAGATTCTGAAAATCCAACCTAGCATTTTATTCCCTTGTCAGCCAGTAATTATGAGATTCATGATTTAGCTGGGTTTCTTTTTTGTTCTTTATCAAAACATATGCCTCGAGTCCTGGGGAAGATGGCGGAAGAGTAAGACGCGGAAATCACCTTCCTCTCCACAGATACACCAGAAATACATCTACACGTGGAACAACTCCTGCAGAACACCTACTGAAGGCTGGCAGAAGACCTCAGACCTCCCAAAAGGCAAGAAACTCCCCACGTACCTGGGTAGGGCAAAAGGAAAAAAGAATAAACAGAGACAAAAGAATAGGGACGGCACCTGCACCAGTGGGAGGGAGCTGTGAAGGAGGAAAAGTTTCCACACACTAGGAAGCCCCTTCGCGGGCGGAGACTGCGGGAGGCGGAGGGGGGAGCTTCGAAGCCGCGGAGGAGTGCACAGCAACGGGTGCGGAGGGCAAAGCGGGGAGATTCCCGCACAGAGGATCGGTGCCGACCGGCACTCACCAGCCCGAGAGGCTTGTCTGCTCACCCGCCGGGACGGGCGGGGCTGCGAGCTGAGGCTCTGAGGCTAGGGTTTCGGTTTCGGACGGAGCGCAGGGAGAGGACTGGGGTTGGCGGCTTGAACATAGCCTGAAGGGGTTAGTGCACCACAGCTAGCCGGGAGGGAGTCCGGGGAAAAGCCGGCACCTGCCGAAGAGGCAAGAGACTTTTTCTTCCCTCTTTGTTTCCTGGTGTGTGAGGAGAGGGGTTTAAGAACGCTGCTTAAAGGAACTCCAGAGACGGGCGCGAGCCGCGGCTAAAAGCGCGAACCCCAGTGACGGGCGCGAGCCGCGGCTGAAAGCGCGGACCCCAGAGACGGGCGCGAGCCGCGGCTGAAAGCGCGGACTCCAGAGACGGGCGCGAGCCGCGGCTGAAAGCGCGGACCCCAGAGACGGGCGCGAGCCGCGGCTGAGGGCGCGGACCCCAGAGACGGGCGCGAGCCGCGGCTGAGGGCGCGGATCCCAGAGACGGGCGCGAGCCGCGGCTGAGGGCGCGGACCCCAGAGACGGGCGCGAGCCGCGGCTGAGGGCGCTGACTCCAGAGACGGGCGCAAGCCGCGGCTGGAGGCGCGGACCCCAAGGCGGGCGGGAGACGTTGGGGCTGCTGCTGCCGCCACCAAGGGGCCTGTGCGCGAGCGCAGGTCGCTCTCCACTCCCCTCTTCCGCGGAGCCTGTGCAGCCCGCCACTGCCGGGTTCCCGGGATCCGGAGACGACTTCCCCGGGAGAGCGCACGGCGGGCCTCGGGCTGGTGCAGAGTCACGCCGTACTTTGCCGCCGCAGGCCCGCCCCGCATTCCGTGCCCCTCCCTCCCCGCCGCCGGCCTCCGTACGCCAGAACCCCCGAATCAGCGGCTCCTTTAACCCCGTCCTGTCTGAGCAATAAACAGACGCCCTCCAGCGACCTACACGCAGAGGCAGGGCCAAATCCAAAGCTGAGCCCCTGGGAGCTGTGAGAACAAAGAAGAGAAAGGGAAATCTCTCCCAGCAGCCTCAGAAGCAGCGGATTAAAGCTCCACAATCAACTTGATGTACCCTGCATCTGTGGAATACATGAATAGACAGCCAATCATCCCAAATTAAGGAGGTGGACTTTGGGAGCAAGATCTATGATTTTTCTCCCTATTCCTCTTTTTGTGAATGTGTATGTGTATGCTTCTGTGTGAGATCTTGTCTGTATAGTCTTGCTTCCACCATTTGTCCTAGGTTCTATCCGTCCATGGTTTTTTCTTAAAATTTTTTTTTCTTAATAATCAATTTTAATTTTAAGAACGTTATTATACTTTACCTTCGTCCTTTCTTTCTTTCTTTCTTTCCTTCCTTCCTTCCCTCCTTTAGACAACGAATCATCCCAAATTGAGGAGGTGGTCTCTGACAGCAAGATTTATGATTTTTCCCCCTTTACCTCTTTTTGTGAGGGTGTATGTGTACGCTTCTGTGTAAGACTTTGTCTGTACAGCTTTGCTTCCAACATTTGTCCTAAGGTTCTATCCGTCCTTTTTTTTTTTTTTTTCTAATTAAGAATTTTTTAATTCAATAACTTTATTATACTCTATTTTATTTTTACTGTATCTTCTTTCTGTTTTCCCTTCTTTCCCTCCTTCCTTCCTTCCTCCCTCCCTCCTTTCGTTCCTTCTTGCCTTCTTTCCTTCCTTGCTTCTTTCTTTCTTCCTTCCTTCCTTCCTTCCTTCCCTCCTTCCTTCCCTCCTTTAGACAACGAATTATCCCAAATTGAGGAGGTGGTCTCTGACAGCAAGATTTATGATTTTTCCCCCTTTACCTCTTTGTGTGAGGGTGTATGTGTACGCTTCTGTGTAAGACTTTGTCTGTACAGCTTTGCTTCCAACATTTGTCCTAAGGTTCTATCCGTCCTTTTTTTTTTTTTTTTTCTAATTAAGAATTTTTTAATTCAATAACTTTATTATACTTTATTTTATTTTTACTGTATCTTCTTTCTTTTTGTTTTTACTTCTTTCCCTCCTTCCTTCCTCCCTCCCTCCCTCCCTCCTTTCGTTCCTTCTTGCCTTCTTTCCTTCTTTGCTTCTTTCTTTCTTTCTTCCTTCCTTCCTTCCCTCCTTCCTTCCCTCCTTTCCTTCTTTCTTTCCTCATACGTCTACTAATTCCCTCTACTTTTTCTCCCTTTTATTCTGAGCCGTGTGGATGAAAGGCTCTTGGTGCTCCAGCCAGGAGGCAGGGCTCTCCCTCTGAGGTAGGAGAGCCAACTTCAAGACACTGGTTCACAAGAGACCTCCCAGCTCCAGATAATATCAAACGGCGAAAATCTCCCAGAGACCTCCATCTTAACACCAGCACCCAGCTTCACTCAACGACCAGCAAGCCACAGTGCTGGACAACCTGTGCCAAACAACTAGCAAAACAGGAACACAACCCCACCCATTAGCAGAGAGGCTGCCTAAAATCATAATAAGGCCACAGACACCCCAAAACACACCACCAGACGTGAACCTGCCCACTAGAGAGACAAGATCCAGCCTCTTCCACCGCAACACAGGCACTAGTCCCCTCCACCAGGAAGCCTACACAACCCACTGAACCAACCTTAGCCACTGGAGACAGACATCAAAAACAGGAGGAACTACGAACCTGCAGCCTGCAAAAAGGAGACCCCAAACACAGTAAGATAAGCAAAATGAGAAAACAGAAAAACACACAGCAGATAAAGGAGCAAGATAAAAATGCACCAGACCTAACAAATGAAGAGGAAATAGGCAGTCTACCTGAAAAAGAATTCAGAATAATGATAGTAAGGTTGATCCGAAATCTTGGAGATAGAATGGACAATAGAATGGACAAAATGCAAGAATCAGTTAACAAGGACCTAGAAGAACTAAAGATGAAACAAGCAATTATGAACAACACAATAAATGAAATTAAAAGTACTCTAGATGGGATCAATAGCAGAATAACTGAGGCAGAAGAACGGATAAGTGACCTGGAAGATAAAATAGTGGAAATAACCAATGCAGAGCAGAATAAAGAAAAAAGAATGAAAAGAACTGAGGACAGTCTCAGAGACCTCTGGGACAACATTAAACGCACCAACATTCGAATTATAGGGGTTCCAGAAGAAGAAGAGAAAAAGAAAGGGACTGAGAAAATATTTGAAGAGATTATAGTTGAAAACTTCCCTAATATGGGAAAGGAAATAGTTAATCAAGTCCAGGAAGCACAGAGAGTCCCATACAGGATAAATCCAAGGAGAAATACGCCAAGACACATATTAATCAAACTGTCAAAAATTAAATACAAAGAAAACATATTAAAAGCAGCAAGGGAAAAACAACAAATAACACATAAGGGAATCCCCATAAGGTTAACAGCTGATCTCTCAGCAGAAACCCTACAAGCCAGAAGGGAGTGACAGGACATACTAAAAGTGATGAAGGAGAAAAACCTGCAGCCAAGACTACTCTACCCAGCAAGGATCTCATTCAGATTTGATGGAGAAATTAAAACCTTTACAGACAAGCAAAAGCTGAGAGAGTTCAGCACCACCAAACCAGCTTTACAACAAATGCTAAAGGATCTTCTCTAGGCAAGAAACACAAGAGAAGGAAAAGACCTATAATAACGAACCCAAAACAATTTAGAAAATGGGAATAGGAACATACATATCGATAATTACCTTAAATGTAAATGGACTAAATGCTCCCACCAAAAGACACAGATTAGCTGAATGGATACAAAAACAAGACCCTTATATATGCTGTCTACAAGAGACCCACTTCAGACCTAGAGACACATACAGACTGAAAGTAAGGGGATGGAAAAAGATATTCCATGCAAATGGAAACCAAAAGAAAGCTGGAGTAGCAATTCTCATATCAGACAAAATAGACTTTAAAATAAGGACTATTAAAAGAGACAAAGAAGGACACTACATAATGATCAAGGGATCGATCCAAGAAGAAGATATAACAATTGTAAATATTTATGCACCCAACATAGGAGCACCTCAATACATAAGGCAAATACTAACAGCCATAAAAGGGGAAATCGACAGTAACACATTCATAGTAGGGGACTTAAACACCCCACTTTCACCCATGGACAGATCATCCAAAATGAAAATAAATAAGGAAACACAAGCTTTAAATGATACATTAAACAAGATGGACTTAATTGATATTTATAGGACACTCCATCCAAAAACAAAAGAATACACATTTTTCTCAAGTGCTCACGGAACATTCTCCAGGATAGATCATATCTTGGGTCACAAATCAAGCCTTGGCAAATTTAAGAAAATTGAAATTGTATCAAGTATCTTTTCTGACCACAACGCCATGAGACTAGATATCAATTACAGGAAAAGATCTGTAAAAAATACAAACACATGGAGGCTAAACAATACACTACTTAATAATGAAGTGATCACTGAAGAAATCAAAGAGGAAATCAAAAAATACCTAGAAACAAATGACAATGGAGACACAACGACCCAAAACCTGTGGGATGCAGCAAAAGCAGTTCTAAGGGGGAAGTTTATAGCAATACAAGCCCACCTTAAGAAGCAGGAGACATCTAGAATAAACAACCTAACCTTGCACCTCAAGCAATTAGAGAAAGAAGAACAAAAAAACCCCAAAGCTAGCAGAAGGAAAGAAATCATAAAAATCAGATCAGAAATAAATGAAAAAGAAATGAAGGAAACAATAGCAAAGATCAATGAAACTAAAAGCTGGTTCTTTGAGAAGATAAACAAAATAGATAAACCACTAGCCAGACTTATCAAGAAAAAAAGGGAGAAGACTCAAATCAATAGAATTAGAAATGAAAAAGGAGAAGTAACAACTGACACTGCAGAAATAAAAGAGATCATGAGAGATTACTACAAGCAACTCTATGCCAATAAAATGGACAATCTGGAAGAAATGGACAAATTCTTAGAAATGCACAACCTGCCAAGACTGAATCAGGAAGAAATAGAAAATATGAACAGACCAATCACAAGTACTGAAATTGAAACTGTGATTAAAAATCTTCCAACAAAGAAAAGCCCAGGACCAGATGGCTTCACAGGCGAATTCTATCAAACATTTAGAGAAGAGCTAACACCTATCCTTCTCAAACTCTTCCAAAATATAGCAGAGGGAGGAACACTCCCAAACTCATTCTACGAGGCCACCATCACCTTGATACCAAAACCAGGCAAGGATGTCACAAAGAAAGAAAACTACAGACCAATATCACTGATGAACATAGATGCAAAAATCCTCAACAAAATACTAGCAAACAGAATCCAACAGCACATTAAAAGGATCATACACCATGATCAGGTGGGGTTTATCCCAGGAATGCAAGGATTCTTCAATATACGCAAATCTATCAATGTGATAAACCATATTAACAAACTGAAGGAGAAAAACCATATGATCATCTCAATAGATGCAGAGAAAGCTTTTGACAAAATTCAACACCCATTTATGATAAAAACCCTGCAGAAAGTAGGCATAGAGGGAACTTTCCTCAACATAATAAAGGCCATATACGACAAGCCCACAGCAAACATCATCCTCAATGGTGAAAAACTGAAAGCATTTCCACTAAGATCAGGAACAAGACAAGGGTGCCCACTCTCACCACTCTTATTCAACATAGTTTTGGAAGTTTTAGCCACAGCAATCAGAGAAGAGAAGGAAATAAAAGGAATACAAATCGGAAAAGAAGAAGTAAAGCTGTCACTGTTTGCAGATGACATGATCCTATACATAGAGAAGCCTAAAGATGCTACCAGAAAACTACTAGAGCTAATCAATGAATTTGGTAAAGTAGCAGGATACAAAATTAATGCACAGAAATCTCTGGCATTCCTATATACTAATGATGAAAAATCTGAAAGTGAAATCAAGAAAACACTCCCATTTACCATTGCAACAAAAAGAATAAAATATCTAGGAATAAACCTACCTAAGGAGACAAAAGACCTGTATGCAGAAAACTATAAGACACTGATGAAAGAAATTAAAGATGATACAAATAGATGGAGACATATACCATGTTCTTGGATTGGAAGAATCAACATTGTGAAAATGACTCTACTACCCAAAGCAATCTATAGATTCAATGCAATCCCTATCAAACTACCACTGGCATTTTTCACAGAACTAGAACAAAAAATTTCGCAATTTGTATGGAAACACAAAAGACCCCGAATAGCCAAAGCAATCTTGAGAACAAAAAAAGGAACTGGAGGAATCAGGCTCCCTGACTTCAGACTATACTACAAAGCTACAGTTATCAAGACAGTATGGTACTGGCACAAAAACAGAAAGATAGATCAATGGAACAGGATAGAAAGCCCAGAGATAAACCCATGCACATATGGACACCTTATCTTTGATAAAGGTGGCAGGAATGTACAGTGGAAAAAGGACAGCCTCTTCAATAAATGGTGCTGGGAAAACTGGACAGGTACATGTAAAAGAATGAAATTAGAACACTCCCTAACACCATACACAAAAATAAGCTCAAAATGGATTAAAGACCTAAATATAAGGCCAGAAACTATCAAACTATTAGAGGAAAACATAGGCAGAACACTCTATGACATAAATCACAGCAAGATTCTTTCTGACCCACCCCCTAGAGTAATGGAAATAAAAACAAAAATAAACAAATGGGACCTAATGAAACTTCAAAGCTTTTGCACAGCAAAGGAAACCATAAACAAGACCAAAAGACAACCCTCAGAATGGGAGAAAATATTTGCAAATGAAGCAACTGACAAAGGATTAATCTCCAAAATTTACAAGCAGCTCATGCAGCTCAACAACAAAAAAACAAACAACCCAATCCAAAAATGGGCAGAAGACCTAAATAGACATTTCTCCAAAGAAGATATACAGACTGCCAACAAACACATGAAAGAATGCTCAACATCATTAATCATTAGAGAAATGCAAATCAAAACTACAATGAGATATCATCTCACACCAGTCAGAATGGCCATCATCAATAAATCTAGAAACAATAAATGCTGGAGAGGGTGTGGAGAAAAGGGAACCCTCTTGCACTGCTGGTGGGAATGTGAATTGGTTCAGCCACTATGGAGAACAGTATGGAGGTTCCTTAAAAAACTACAAATAGAACTACCATATGACCCAGCAATCCCACTACTGGGCATATACCCTGAGAAAACCGAAATTCAAAAAGAGTCATGTACCAAAATGTTCATCGCAGCTCTATTTACAATAGCCCGGAGATGGAAACAACCTAAGTGCCCATCATCGGATGAATGGATAAAGAAGATGTGGCACATATATACAATGGAATATTACTCAGCCATAAAAAGAAACGAAATTGAGCTATTTGTAATGAGGTGGATAGACCTAGAGTCTGTCATACACAGTGAAGTAAGTCAGAACGAAAAAGACAAATACAGTATGCTAACACATATATATGGAATTTAAGAAAAAAAAAAAATGTCATGAAGAACCTAGGGGTAAGGCAGGAATAAAGACGCAGACCTCCTAGAGAACGGACTTGAGGTTATGGGGAGGGGGAAGGGTGAGCTGTGACGGGGCGAGAGAGAGTCATGGACATATACACACTAACAAACATAGTAAGGTAGATAGCTAGAGGGAAGCAGCCGCATGGCACGGGGATATTGGCTCGGTGCTCTGTGACAGCCTGGAGGGGTGGGATAGGGAGGGTGGGAGGGAGGGAGACGCAAGAGGGAAGAGATATGGGAACATATGTATATGTATAACTGATTCACTTTGTTATAAAGCAGAAACTAACACACCATTGTAAAGTAATTATACCCCAATAAAGATGTTAATTAAAAAAAAAAAAAAAAAAAAAAAAAAAAACATATGCCTCAGTTTATAAAACATGATTTAGAGTGATGCAGCTTTTACAATTTTACATCATTTGATCACTATCAGTAATGAAATGTACTGTAATTCAAACCATGAGTTAGCCATTAATCCTTAAAACAATGATCACTGACATTTAATAAAATATGTGACGATCATGGTTTAATTCTACTTCCAATATTCTCTATCACATCTGTTCTCCTCTGTACTCTCGCTTACGAAATAAACAAGAGAATTACTACTCTTTGTGGCTGATAGCTGGTCCAAGAAGATTGGTAGTGTAATTGCTAGTCTGCTATTATAAGTCATGATCTAGTAGTTTAATATAAAAGAGTTAAGCAATTTCAGTTACATATTCCCATTATGCAACTCTCAATGATAAGAAACTTTCTACGTGAGCAGAATGCCTCATGTTATTGGACTCAACCTTTTTTTTCTTTCTTCATTTTGCATCATATATTCAAGGCTAAATTAATCACATTTCTCCCCAAATAGGCCTTACCTCTTGACTTTCCTATTTCTTTAAATATGAGTACTTTTCTCCTAGTTATTCAGGCTTGGCCCCTAAAAGTATTTCTTGACTTCTCTCTTTTCTTAACCCACTATATTCAATCATTCTAATTCTTACGAGTCTTTCATATCCATTTTTTTTTGTTTTTTTTCTTTTGTATTAAATATATATTTTTTTACTTCCACTTCCCAAAACGTTGATCCAAGTCTTCACTCCATTCATTTGGACAATTCCAATTACTTCCTACCTAGTCTCTTTACTTCCAAGCTCTCTGCCCTCCAATCCAAACTATTTACAAACCGCACATTCACTTTCTCACTATAAAGCTCACATCACTCCCCTGCTATTTTCAAGCCCTCACAAGTTCCTCACTGCTTAAAAATAAAACTCAAATTTCTTAACCTAACACTCAAGGTCCTACACAATCTGAACCCAACTCCTTCTTCATACTGTTCAAGATTCAAGTCACAATGACTTTTCCTTTAACATGTCCCTACTTTTCCTTGCTATCTTTGTTCTTTGCCATCCCCTATATATTTAATACTCTCTACGCTCTTCTTTTACAATCTGTTCTTCAAGTTATTTTGTTTAGATCCTCCTTTCTCATATGACCATATACTCTAGAAGAGATCTCTCCCTTAAACTTGTAAAAAGCTTTATGTTTGCATTAGTTATGAAACATTATGGCTTTTTCTCTAGTCTTTCATGTTAGATTTATAACCCCCCAAAGCTACTGATATCATCACATTCTTTTCTAACTAATACAGAGCACTGCATAGGAAATAGTTCAACAGAAGTATGGAGATGACATGGATGAAATAATAGCTTACATGTAAGTGAGGGGGCAGCAAACTCTGGCCTGTGGGCTAAATATGGTCTCCCACCAGTTTTTATAAATTAATTTTTGGGGTGACACAGCCATGTCTAGTTGCTTATGTGTGTCTAGGCTGCTTTTGCCCTGCAATAGCAAGGTTAAGTAGCTGCAACAGAGACTCCATGGCCCACAAAGCCTGAAACATTTTAGGCTTGATAGAAAATGCCCTTTAAAGAAAAATTTTGCTGACCTGTGATATAATATAACTGAAGGAATATAATACAATATAACTGAATATAATATATATAATATATAATATATATAATATAAATATATAATATAAATATATATAATATATAAAATAATATATACTATATAATATAATATATATAATATATTATATAATATATAAAAAATATATAATATAAATATAAATAATACATATAATATAACTGAAGGAAAGCCGGAAAACATAATCTTTCTTTGGGTGCCTGAAGATATTCCACAAGGAGTGTCCACTCTGATCCTGTTTCCGTTTTGTCACTGCCCTCCCTTTACTGCCAGCATACCCATCAGTTCTACAAGTAAGACTATTCTTGGCTAAGCCATCTGAAGCTGGGTTTTTGTAAAGTGCTTCTTAGGAGCGTACCTGTTTAAAGGCAACTTACATTGGGGCACCTTAGATAAGCTCTGCAGTCAATATTTAGGACCTATGCTGATCCTCGCATACAGCCACTGACAAGTGACAGCTGCCAGTCAGTCAGAACTCACCTATAGATTTCACCACCATAAGACACAAGCGCAGAAGGAGGTGCCAAGCTGTCTCAACCATGATGGAAAATGTCTCAACCGTTAGAAGCCATTTTAGTAAGAAGATTCTTCTCAATATTCCAGAGAATACATTTAGCTGACTCATTTTGTCAAAATAAAAGTGGTTTTGGCCATTTTAAAACTTAAAAAAGTCTTCTCTAAGAATTGAAAGTAGTATGTTTTATACAGAAACTGAAATAATTATTTCTGTACTTTGGAATTCATAGCTCCCCAGATATAGCACTGCGTGTTCATATACATATTTATACATCTATCATGTTGAGTATTCTCATTTCAAATCTAAAAATTCATAGGCTTACATACATTACAATTTAAATTCTGAGTAAAAACTACATAGGTTCTTCTGGATTATCCTAGCTACATATAGTTTGGTACTTATGCATTTATTCAGTGACTATTACTTAGGAACTATCATGTTCCAGGCATCACGGAAATAGTACGGCATAGCAAAAAGAGCACCAGATTTCTAGCTGGCAGAACAGGGTTTGAATCTCACCTCCACAAGCTGAGTGAATATAGTTATTTAATGTCTTTGAGACACAATTTTTTGTAAAATATGGAATATGATATACTTGTTGAGAGAGTTGTTATAAGAATTACGTGTGGTAGCTGTGTTAGTCTACCTGGCGTATACCCAGTTCAGGTTCTGCCTTCTGGGAGCTAGCCCTGTGTGCTAAATTTAGAGGTGATCACTAGACCCAATCTGCACCTATTGCAGGGGCCTCATCTTCCTGGTAAATTTCCAGGGTGGGGCATTTGTCCCAAAGTCAGGACAGTTACTGCTGGGATAAATGTTTCTTTGTCTATCAGACCATAAAACTTCAAGACAACAGATCTGGAGAAGCTGGTAAAAATGCTCCACCAAGTAGAGAAAGACTGCGTGTAGCAGGAAAGAACAAAGCTAATATAACTGATGGATAGAGAGAGACTGAGGTCGCTCAGTTCTAGTCCCTTGGTCACTAGGGCTGTCCTGGAACCCTTCCAATCTACTCCCTTTCTGCTAAAGCTGTATTCTGTATACAATACAAAATGGCTTACCAAAGAACAAAGTAAGTGCACAACAAATGTCAATTTCCTTATTCTACCTCCAGGCACATGGGAATAAGAGGATAAACAGTATATGGTCCCTGACATCAAAATGCCTCTGGTTTAGCGTCTTCACTTTTTAGACAGCAGGGACCTTGTTTCTTTTATTTATTTCCAACACCTAGAGCAGTGTTTGATACATAGTAGGTAAACAATAAACATCTGCCAAATAAATAAGTTCGTGGTTAAATAACTATAGTTTTTAGTTATTATAGTTAAATAGTACTGACATAGTGAGTATTATAATAGACACATGAAGATATCTAAGAAAATCAAGAGAAACTTACCTAACAAGGTTTTTGCAAGTATTATAGATAAAGCGTACATGAGAACATAATAGGAAACTAATGAAAATGTTGTTGTTAATATAGCAGATATTAGTTGCCCCACAATACCCCAAGAGCAAGAAATGCTAATGTTCTCCGTTTTTCTAAAGTAAAGCAAATCTGGCTCTAACAGCCTATAAACCAAGATCAGCACAAAGCCCAAACTCAGGCATTACTGGAGCTCCTTTTCCTCTCTAACCAATCACATAGATTTCCTGGACTTAGACTATCCTGGAAAACTAACAGAGAAAGACCCTGGCTTCAGGCCACAGTGTTGCTGCATTACTTGAGGCCCTGCTATGCACTGCCTCTCTTGGACTCTTGTCCATTACCATCTCCCGGACACTATCTCTCTGAGCCGTTGCCACAATGCCCACTCAGCAATCCCTTGCAAGTTATGCAAAAAGTACTTTTGGCATGGTGCCCAAGGTCACGTTATTTAATTGCCAGGTCTCCCCAAATACCCACCCAGCATACTTAGTCATCCATCTCCAGGGTGCAGCAGTTGGCCAGGGTTCTAATCTGTACCAACTGAATAGTCCTACAAACTGCCCTTTCCCCATTCTGACAGCCACCTCCATAGAGGAACACACTTTTTCAATTTAATATATCATCCTTTTTCCTTCTATGTCTTAGGTAACATGATGACTGATTTCCCAGGTATGCTTTAGTTAGACCTTCAAAAATGGCCTGTTACCTCTACTTAGAATGCAAAGCCATACTCCTTAAAGGAGGAAGAATTTCCTTTCTTTTTTTATTGTGATTCCACTGGTGATCAAATAAGAAATACTTCCTCAGCCAAATTTTTTGGGTCCATTCTGTTTGTGAAAAGTTGCTCTCCTACATTAATGTGGTCACTGTTATCATTGTGACGGTGATGATGATGATGATGGTGATAAATAAACTAAGAAAAGCTGAACATAACTGAAGATCACCCATTTTTAGTTATATATTTGGAAGAAACTTCCTATTGCAATGCATTTTCCCCAGGAGAAATATTGTTCTAAGGGATTATAATCGTCAGTTTGAGTTCAGTAAAACAAGAAGATTTCTCTCGCTATTTCAAAAATTTGAGACAAATGTGCTCATGTTCTCTTCAGGCACAGGTAAACATCATTAGTCCAAACCTTCATAAATAGAAGGGAAAAAGGCTTGAATTCATCAAAATAAAGGAGGCATGAGCAGAAAGCATTAAACATATGCACAGAGAATCTGTATGCTCCTTGTTCAGTCCAAGTCTGACATAGTTGAGGGCTTTCGGGTGTCATCCCAGCTTTAATACATTTTAGCTGGAAGCTTCTTTACCTGGAGGCTCAACTGCCAAGCCACTGTCAGTCCAACTATTTTTCATGTCAGCTGGTGATGAGCAATTACTGACACATTCGTAGGTATCGCTCCCTCTCAGTCCTGACCCTTCACTGAGTTTCAATAGCATTAGATGAGCTAGATGCACTATTCCCAGCCTACCTGTGGTAAAAGAGACACACAAGGACTAGAATGCATTGAAAGAGACTACAGCCTTTTGGGTCATAATTTATTAGGATCAAAAGAGGCATTAACACTAACAGATTTAATGCTGACTTCAGAGAAATATATTTCAGAGAAAGAGCTTTTTTCCTCTCTTAGAGCTAGGCAGAGGTATTTCCCCAGAGTAAGAAACATTGGCAACTGACTCAATAATTTTAAGTGTAGGTAATTCACTGACAACATCACAGATTCCCTATCAGTAAAAAAAAAAAAAAAAAAAGAGCTTCGTGTCCAGATGTGTGGAAATTCCCAAACCAGCCCAGAGATTGAAAACCTTTCTTTTAAGCTAAATTTAACTCATTAGTTATCTCGCTATAGCAATGAAACAAGAATATCTAATCCACAAAGTGATGTACCTTTTCTAAAATGATCATGGACTTAAAATAGCGTTGGCCATACATACCATCCTAATGTACTATTTTCTCATTTTATTATAGTTAGAAATTCATGATATGTGACTAATCCTCAACTAGTTTCTGTTCTCTTCAACATACATATCACGAAATGAACCATCAGAGATTGAAGTATGTTTTGTACTTTATAAAGGATAGCACCTGCTATTGTTTTGTCCCTTAAAACGTTTTGTCATTTTATTGGTCAGGGAGGGGGAAAAAATGGAATCACTGCCCAATCCTCATTTAGAATGCATGAATACTTTAGCAAGTTTTGTACTTCACTAAACATGCTAGCTATTAAATCTCTCCATCTTGTTATTGTCTCAAAAGTGGCAATGAAAGCATAGAATTAGTCCATCATCTGGATAAGATTTAGAAGAAATGTAGAATGATGTAAAATTGGCTTACTTTACTAAAACTTGTAAGACAACTTTGAAAATAAAAAAAACACTTATTTGCAAAAATTATACCCAAATTATCTAGCATGCTGGATGATGATCAAAGTAATATACATTTGGGGAGTAATTCCTTAAGAACAACCGACTGTAAAGTCTATGAACCAAGCGATTGTATCATTTTAATCTATGATATGCAGGAGAAAGTGAGTCATTAACAAATACCCCTGCTATTGTAACAAAGTTTTATATGCACTCTTTTTATGCGATACAAAAATATGTCTATAATTCACACAATGACAAAATAAAATAACAGGCATCTCCTTTATCCAGTCACATACCTGTCTTAGGTTACAACTGGAGATGTTTACTCCTTGGTAAACATGCCTTTATGAAAATGTTAGCTTGAAGCACTGGCAATAAAACATGTATTTACTTTGGCCACTAATAGCAGAGTACTCGTTTGGCTAACATTTCCACAAACTATTGTCAGTTGCTAAACCTCGGCTAGGACTTTTACAACTGCAGTGAGAAGGGCAAAAACATTTGCAAAATATTTGCCTTATAAGTATTATTTGCCATATGGATTTGACTCAAAAGGTTATGAATCCACTTGTACACATTTTAAAAATATTTTGCCTGTCACTGCAGTCTTTCTTCTTAATATAACCTCAGCTGAATAAGATGCATGAGTGTATGTGTGTGTGTATAGTAGTGTGAATGTACTTGTAAAATAAATGTTTAGTCACAAATAATGTTTCACATAGGCTTATTAAAGCAGGTTTTAATTTAATCAAGAGTATATTTGTTGAGGTCATTTTAATAAATTAAATTGTTCTAGCTTCAGAATCAGAATTTAATATGCCTCATAACATATATAAATGGGATCTACTGCTTTACAGATTGATTTGCAACTTTCTTTTGAGTTATAGTTGATTTACATTATTAATTAGTTTCCGGTGTACAACATGACAACATTTTTAAAGATTATACTCAATTTAAAGTTACTATAAAATATTGGCTATATTCCCTGCATGGGAATATATCCTTGAATATATATCAATATATCCTTGAATATCCTTCAATATATCCTTGAAGTTTATTTATTTTGTACCTAGTAGTCTGTACCTCTTAATCCTCTACCCCTATGTTGTTCCTCCCCCACTGCCATCCCCACTGGTAACCACTAGTTTATTCTTTCTGAGTCTGTTTCATATTCGTTCGTTCATTTCATTTTTTAGATTCCCCATCTAAGTGGTAACATAGAGTATTTGTCTTTCTCTGTCTATTTCACTAAGCATAATACCCTCCAGGTCCACCCATGTTGTTGCAAATGGCAAAATGTCATTCATTTTATGGCTGAGTAGTATGACCTGCAACTCTTAGTTTCCTGGGTGGGATGCAGAAACTCACCAGATGGAATGGAAGCAAAAAGATGCCTCCCTCCAAGTCCTCAATCTCCTGTGCTTTCTGTCAGTGAATTTCCAAGTGTTTAGGAGAGTTCTGCGAAAGAGAGCATATAGGCTGACGTGGTCTTATGTCAGTGCCTTGACTATGAAAGTGGCCATCGGCTGCTGAGTAGAAACCGGTCTCGACAGACCATAGCTGAAGCACAGTAGTTAATCCAAAATCCCCTTCCTCTGCTGCTATACTTGTGGTACAGTAGCATTTCACCCACAGAAGTAGGTGAATTCGTCAGCTTTAGCTTCAGTGAACATCACTTTGGCACACTGATCAGTGCACTCGAGATCAAAGGTCTTTAGACACCTTCCTTTAGCCATGCTCACAAGTCAAGAGAGGCAGTGGGACCAAGCAGATTCTTTTAGAACCAGCTAGAACATAAGACCCATGTACAGGTAAGAAAGCCTCAAGAGGGCAAGGATTTGATCCGTTCCGCTTTTTTGTTATAACTTCAGCATATAAAGCAGAAACTATAAGATAGTGGACACTCAAATATTAGGAAGGAAGGAAGGTAAGAAGGGAGGAAGGGAGGGAGGGAAAAACTTAGCATGTAATGCCCTGATGACTGTGCTCTACCCACTAGGAAATGTATTTCTAATGATCAATTGTAAACAGTGTGGCTCTCTATGAAAGCTGATTCTGGAACATAATAAGTGGGATTAAATACCCTTGTTCCATGCATTATGAGGAGTGCCAAAACATTACACCCCTACTTATGCCTACTTATTTCTGTCATGCCCCCCCAGTAGAGGTGATCCAGGGCCCTTTCCAGTACCTACCATTCTGGCCACCTAACACACTGATTCCCATTCATCTCATCCAATTCTGTGCAAGTCACTCTGCTGGCCTTTATTCCCTTTGCTCTTATCAAAACATTCAGGGACTCTGTTGTATATAATGCCACTAGGCTATGAACAGGGTAATACCAGTGTACCCAGATAAAACTTCCTAACTCTAGAGCTCATGGAAAAGAGATGAGCTATATGATATCATTTCCTTTCCTCCTAGAGAAACCCTGATTTCCACAAACAATCTGGCCAAACACCTCTCGAGATATTTATATGCTGAAACAGGCGGACTGGTTTTTTTAATTGAGGCAAATTTTTCTCTTTCATTTAACATCTTAGTCAGTTGGCATTCCCCCACCTGTAATACTTGCCTACTGCTACATTGGAAACTACCCCAAAACTTAGCAGCTTAAAACAACAAACATGTATTATATATCACACAGTTTCTTAGGCTCAGGAGTACCTTCATGGCATAGAAGTAGATTCTCTCTAAACCTGGTAAACTGAGCTTTCAGATGAGACTGCAGCCCTGGCCAAAGCTTTCCTCCAGCCTCAACTGGATGATCACTCACGCTGTTATTGCCAGGTCATGGTCCCTTGCCCCATGGGCCTCTCCACAGAGCTGGTCCTCAAAATTGCAGCTGGCTTCCTCCAGGGGGAGCAATCCACAAGAGAACAAAAGAAAGCACTCAGGATGGAAACTATAGATATTTTAGGATCTCATCTTGGAAGTGACATACAATCACATCATCAGTTCAAACTTCAGAATCATCATCTAATCAGTTCCATGTGCGAAGAGACTCCTTGGGTGGGACTCCTTGCATATAGCTTCGATCTACCTGCAGACCCGCACAACTAAAGAGATAAGTCGTCTTGCTACACGCACTAATGTGCAACAGAGGGACAGCGAGAGGATAACTGCTATAGATATTCCTGTTCAAAAAGGGAGAAAGTAGAAGGCACAAGGGTGTCACTGCTCCACAGAAATTCTGAAATCCAGGCAAATCTTGGAAATTCCTTAATTAGATCTCAAGATCCAGGAATAATTCTCTATAGCTCTTGGCTCTGCCCACTGGACTCTTATTTTTGTCCCCTATGTCACCTTTCCTTTTTCATGAAAGGTGTCATGTGTCGGTAGCTGACCAGCTTTCTCAGCCTGCTCCTCGGCAGCAGAATTCTAGGGTTTCAGGATCTTTCCTCAACTTAACATTCTGTCCTCCTCAATCCAAGCTGGTGGATATTTCTGCAGCATTTCTTAAACACTAAGGGCCTCCTTCGAATCCTCTTGAGCTTCACGCTATTAAACAAAAGCCACAAATTTCTTTAAGAGAAGCCCTTTATAAAATCTCTCTTGCTTTACTGAGATCTGTAAAGAACACTTTCATTCTCCCTTGAGGGCCTTTTGCCTACAGAATATGCTGACACATCACCTTAGATCTGAGATTTAAAAAAAAAGGATATTTTAAAGTTACACCCTTGGCTGCATCTTTGGAATGTGCTTTTCTGGCTGGGGCCTGGGTTTGATCCTTCCCTGGAAGCCATTTCTTAATTTAGCATCATTTGCCATCTGTAGAAACTAAGAATTTTCAAAACATCACTTGCTGACTCCTCGTATTTAACAATCCTTCCCTCAAGTTGCCTCTTTTCTCTTTCATTTTACCAAAGGCATCAAGGAGAACTAGACATCACCTTCACCACTTTGCTTGTAAGTCGCCTTTGCTAGATCATTCAGTTCATTAAGCACATTTTCTACTTTCCAAGTTACTGCACACAACAGTGTTGTTAAATTTCTGCCACTATGTAAGAAGTGCCCCCTTTTCTCCAGCTTTCAATAACATCTACCTCAATTCCTGCAAGCCCTCAAGAGCAGCCTCACCAAAGACCATGCACCTCCTAGTTAATAACTTCTTTAATTCACTTTAGACTTTCAGTAATACTCTCCTCAAAGCCAAATGCCTGTTTCAAAACCACTTCCACATTTCAGGGGTTTTAGTAGCACCCCACTTCCAGGTACCAAAATCTGTTTTATTTATCTATTTCTCTATAACACAAATGATTCCCCAAATGTAGCAGTTTAAAATAAGAAACATTTCTTATCTCACAGTTACGTGAGTCAGAAATCTGGATGCAGTTTAGCTGGGTACCTGTAGTTCAGGATCACTCATGATTGCAACAGGTTGCGATCAACCCGTTGATTCTGGCTTCAGTTTCATCTGAAGACTCAACCCGGGGACCTTCTTGCTTCCATGGTTGTGGACAGGTCTCACTAGAGGGCTCCCTCATGAATAGCAGGTGCCTTTTTCTTAGACAGGTGACAAAAGAGAGAGTGCCCAAAAGAGAAGCCACAAATTTTTATAACTTAATTTTAGGAATGACATCCTATAACTTCTGCCGTAATTGATTCATGAGAAGCAAATAAGCCTCACCCACATATAACAAGAAAGGATTACACGGGGAGTGAGGCCAGGGATGAAGATCACTGGGGGACATCTTAGAGGCTGCCTACCACAAGAAGTCAAAGATCTTCAAAAATCACTAAAAAGTGGATTGATATCTTAATTCAGGAAATACCATCATCAAAGAGTTTGAAGAACTTAATAATAGAAAGATCAGTCAAGAAGAAAAGAAAAGCATTGTAAAAGAGTAAAAATACCATTCAAGAAGGAAATGGTCCAAATGACAAGCAGATTATAATTTTGAACAAATACAGTGTTTAGAGGAAAAACATACATTTGAGCTTGACACTGAAATACTCTCATTCATGTAGCACAGGTTTAAAATGACATATGATTAAAATTTTTTTTCCACAGGATCGATCATACCATTTGGTTCTGAAGAGTGACACATGATTATAATATGTTAAACAACTTTATACACACCTCCCCCCAAAAATTTTAGAGTCAATATATTATAACAATGAGAAGTGAAGACTTAGTTATATTTATAGACAAATTGAAGATTTTACCAACCTTAAAATGTAAAATAGAGTTCATTACTGTAAAGTATAATAATGTTTGAAATGGTAAAGTATGATAATTTACTCCATTTTGGTAATTGTGAACCAAGAAATACCCTGTACTTTTAATCACGCATGTAATAAAGAGTTGAATATATTGTTAAAAATTATGAAAGCAATAAAATAAACAAAATTAAAATATAGTAAAATTTGTTTGGAAGGGAAATGAAAAAAGTATAAAGGGCATCAGTTTATCCATTTTTGAAGACAGGAGCTTGAATCTATTATCTAAAGTGATAAATCAAGCAACAGAATTGCTAACATATAATTTTGTTTTATAATGACAATGAAGAATGTAACCAAAAATGCTTACATAGGATGTGGAGATGGGATTAAGGAAGCTGGTAGTGTTAAGATTTATTTTTCATTCAACACCGTTATAAAATGTTTCTATTGTTTTTGTACGTGTCTATTTATTATTTTTAAAATTAAACAGTCTGCAAATAAATAAATATCCGTAACACAAAACATGGAAGTTGTTTCTAGGCTAAGTGCCTCAAGAAGTTGCTCTAGCTTTTAACCATCTGTTGTATCTAATCTCCAAAGATGAGCCTCCAATGGGCTTTCTCGTAGTTCCCTCATTACAAATCTGGTTTGGCCCATTGACTTCTCTCTGACTCACAGAATATAACACAACTGATGCTGTATTCACTTAGTCATAAAAAGTCTTGCAGCTTCTGCCTATATCTAAGCAAATTCTCTCTCTGGGGAGTCAGCAGCCTTATAAGATGTCTGACTTAAAACCTGAGACTACCATGCTATGAGGAAAACCAAGCAAGATGTGGAGAAGTTACAAAGAGAAAAAGATGCTCAGCCAGCCCCCAGGTGAAGTGTTAGACGTGTGAATAAAGAAACTATTTTGGACATCTAGTCCAACTGAGCCTTCAGATGTCTCCAACCCCATCTACCATGAGAGACTCCAAGGGAGAACTCCCCAGCTATTCCTGATCAACCAATAACACCATGAGAATTAATTAGCTGTTGTTCTAAGCCATGAACTTTTGAGGTAGTGTACCATTAAGTAACAGATAACCAAATTCTTATCCAATTTTACTTTGTACACACTGAATCACAACAGTGAAGATTCACGGCACTATTAGTGGCCCAGGGCATCAGGTTATGACAACGAATTCACAGTACTGGGAGCAGGCATCCCTGCCACTAGAACATGCACGTCCAGGCATTTTGTCAGTGACCCTTTCTTCTGCATGTCACCGAAGAGCAAGTCAACACACTAATCTTTGCTGTCATCTTCCTTAGATTGCAACTGACCATTTCCCTCTTTCTGGATTTATTCTTTCTTTGGTTGTTAATGTGGTCCCTCATTAGAACAGAGGGAAACTTTTACTACTGAATCACGGCCTAGAGAATGCTTGGTCTTTGAAATAACCTAATCTTGCCCTGTTGAGTCTCTAACTTCAGGTATCATATGTTAATCGTGCACCTTATCCTCTGAGTTTGAGAGGTGTCCTGCTGGGATATCTAGGTATCAATGCTACGAATATTGATGCACCCACCAAATATTCTCATTTTGGATACATGACTTCCAAACTTAAAGCAAAAATACAGTAATATATTAATAAATTTCATATTCATAGAAGCAGCAGAAAATTTAAATAAATTGACTAATTCAAATAGATAAATAAATCCCAAGTGCAAATTTGTGAAGAAACACATTTCTATTCAGTCAAAAAAAATAAAATTTCATTAAAACAAAACTGTTGTTTCTTAAAGGTATTTATTTTATGCATCCCTAGTGTGAAATAATTTATTAAACTGGGTAGTGGAAAATCAGTCTTGAAATAATTTTGTTTCAATATTCAGGGCAATGTATTTCATTTATTTGAAACAAGGGAATTTGACCATTAAAGTGATGTAAAACATCACATGATATTTACAATATAGTATCCCTGAATTCAGTTATTGCAAGACTGATGAATTGGTACTGAAAATATGATTGTATATTTCTTCCCAACTTATCCATAATCACCTAAGAACCTCTTCTCATAGGAAAGTAATCATGAAGTATAACCTACAAAGCACCAACATCATCAAGGTCTTATTTTATTTCATTTTTTTTTTGCGGTACACGGGCCTCTCACTGATGTGGCCTCTCCCGTTGTGGAGCACAGGCTCCGGACACGCAGGCTCAGCGGCCATGGCTCATGGGCCCAGCCGCTCCACGGCATGTAGGATCTTCCCAGACCGGAGCACGAACCCGTGTCCCCTGCATTGGCAGGCGGACTCCCAGCCACTGCGCCACCAGGGAAGCCCCAAGGTCTTATTTTTTGTTTGCTTTTCTTTCCACGTGTGATATTTTGGGTTTGGCTTTCTGTTACACTATGTCATCTGGTAATATTTGAATGAAGAGTTGATCTACATCCTGAACCTGAGGGATCTTCACAGTTTTCAAGTCTCAGGAAAAGCCCTCTGCTATCCACCCCAAGAAAGGATGGTGCTGAGAAGGAACTAGCCTAGAAAATTCCTTATTCTCAGACACCTTTATAGAGGAAAAGACAAAACTGAAGGAAGAAAGCCAGTGCCTGGGGATTCACATCATTCCAAAGAGTCTTAGTCCCTCAGAACCCAGCACAACAGAAAACTTAGAAATGATGCCAGAATGGTGACCAAACTCAAGGTATTCTGAACTTTAGATGGCAGCTGTAAATCCCTGAGAGAGCCATAGGATCCCATAGTGTCCCCTAGTTAGAAGTTCATTCATTCATGTATTCATTAATAATTTTAAAAATATCTGTTGAGTACCTGCTATATGTCAGGCACTGTTTTAGAAGCTGGGGATAAAAGAATGAATAAGACACAGTGTTTGCCTTTAAACACTAAGCAGTTTAGTATGTGTTATAAGAAAGTGAGCCATCAACTACGACTCAGTGAGGGTTAAGGGACCACACAGAACACAGTTTAGTGGGTAAAGTACAGATTACTGGAGAGTTGCCTGAAAAAAGTTGCTGAAGTGATAACATTAGATCATATATTTTGACCTCAGAATGGATTTAGACATGGCCAACAGGAACATGAAAAGATGTTCAACATCATGAATTAATAAAGAAATGCAAATCAAAACTACAATGAGGTATCACCTCACACTGGTCAGAATGGCCATCACCAAAAAGTCTACAAACAATAAATGCTAGAGGGTGTGAAGAAAGGGAACCCTCCTACACTGTTGATGGTAAGGTAAATTGGTGCAGCTACTATGGAAAACAGGATGGAGGTTCCTTAAAAAACTAAAAATAGAGTTACCATATGATCCAGCAATTCCATTCCTGGACATATACCCAGAAAAGATGAAAACTCTAATTTGAAAAGATACATGCACCCCAGTGTTCATAAGCCACACTATTTACAATAGCCGAGACGTGGAAGCAACCTAAGTGTCCATCGACAGATGAATGGATAAGGAAAATGTGGCAAATACACACACACACACACACGCGCGCGCGCACACACACACACAAACATACACATATACACAATGGAATATTACTCAGTCATAAAAAAGAATGAAATAATGCCATTTGCAGCAACATGGATGGACCTAGAGATTATCATACTCTGTGAAATAAGTCAAAGACAGACAAATATCATATGATATCACTTATATGTGGAATCTAAAGACACGAGTGAATTTATTTACAAAACAGAAACAGACTCACAGACACAGAAAACAAACTTATGGTTACCAAAGGGGAAAGGGAGGGGAGGGATAAATTGAGAATTGGGGATTAACAGATAAATACTACTATATATAAAATAGATAAACAACAAGGACCTACTGTATAGCACAGGGAACTATATTCAATATCTTGTAATAATCTATTATGGAAAAGAATCTGAAAAGTAAATTTTCATTATTTTTCCAGATGAAGAAATTCATTTGTCTCACACATCTATGTCTCCTGCCCCATGTAAACACCTTTACACTTTCTATCGCCTCTACCTGAAATGCTCTTAAACTGCATTTCTTCTCTACATCCCTACTTAGAGCATTTAACATCTCTTCCCTAGAATATCCTAACAACCTCCTTTGTAACTGTCCTGCCCATATCCGCTCCTCACTCCGGGTCAGTTCTCCATACTACTTCCAACTTTAAAAATGTAAATTTGGTCACCCAATTTTCCTGCTTTAAAAAACTTTCTAGTGCCTCAAATAGCTAAAGAATATAATCAAAGCTAGGAGCTTTATACATAATGTCTTTACTTCAGCTAAATGTACTCAATATCCGTCCATCCAACCATTCATCTATCCATAGACCTATCTGTCCACCTATTTCAAAAGCATGAATTTAAGTGTCTAGTTCCCTGCTAGGCACTGACAATATAAAGATAATATGAAGTTTCAACTTGAAAGTGTGCCTGGTTCTGTGTCCTCACATTATTTCTCCAGCTTCATCTCTCATCACTCTCCCCAGCTTCCAATGACCTGATTCACACACAAATATCCACATCCTATGTTCCAGCCACACCAACTTTCTTCTCTGTCTCCAAATACTCCACACTCCTTCATGATTCTGCATCTTTTAAAACTTACGTGGTTTCATACCCTGGGATATCCATATCCATTTCTCCCTCCTAGGGAATACCTTAGAATTCCAGATTATATATAACTTCTAAAAATCCAGCTCATACATGCTCCTTGTATGAGTTGGATGTTGTTGTTTTTAGGAACATTTTACAGACTGAAAAACTGAGACCCACAGATCAAAGGCTGGTCCAAAGTTGCACAGCTAATATAAAGCAGAGCCAGGATTTGAGCACAGTTTCTCAGATTTCAGTGCCCCATCTTATACAACCTTTTCCAACCCAATCTTTTACACTCTTAAATTTGAGTCATTTGTTTGAGGTGCCCAAGAATTTCTATTTTTCCCAAGCCTCCCAAGAAGGGGTATTGATGAGTGTCTCTAGATGCTTTCAGTCTATTAGGGAAATCAAGTTTCAAAGGGATGAACAGTGGGTTCACACCCAAAGACCTGTGTTCTGCTTCAACTCTCGTAATAACTCTCCACAAAAGTGTAAGCATGTTTCCTCTCTGCATCTGCTTCTCCATCCATAAAATGTGCCTGGTAATAACTATGTCATAATTCAGCCAGACACAATTACGTGAAGTTTTGTATGTTTCTTCTCACTTCTAGTCCTTTGCTCAAAGTGTTCACTACCCATAATAGTCTGTCTTGTCCAGTGCCCTCCTTCTTCTGGCTAATGTTTACTTCCCCTTCCCATCAGAGCCTAGCACAAAGAACAGTTTCTGTGAATATATGTCAAATGAATGGATTAATGACCTCAAAAGTTTTCATGTGGCGTTTCAACCTTATTCTGTGAAAAATGCAAGTGCACCTTCTGACTTCTCCTTCAAATACACTGACAAGAGGTGAAAGAGTCCCTTATGAAAATAAACAGGGATGAAGGGGATAGAGGTCTTTTCTGTGTAATCTATATCTATTAGAAAACCCTAAATTTTAAACAAGAACATAACTTTCTAGATAAATATTTACACCTAGAAAATTTCAAGTCCAATTTTATTACAACTGCTTTCTGCAGTTTAATGGATGGCTTTGAATTTGTTCTTCAATTTGTCTTGTAGAAAACATGAGGAAATTTTCATATATCTATAAATAGAATTCTCTGAGGAGAAAGGCGCTTTAGGAAAGATATGACTGCATTTTATGAGCCAGCACAAACTGCTTAAGGGAAATTCATTAAAATTTACTTGTAACTTAAGAGTTTTTGCTTTGAAAGCAATTAATTTTACCTCAGAAATTCCTCAGTTATTTTCCTTTCTAATTCCACTTAACATTTCTATCCTTAGTGGGAGCTGTCTAGGGCAATGCTATGTGCTCGTTTTCTGCAACGATGGAAATGTTTCATATCTGCACTGTCTGATTGGTTGTGGCTATTAAGCATTTGAAATATGGTTAGTATGACTGAGAAACTGTGGCTTATATTATTTAGTTTTAATGAATTAAAATTTAAGTATAAACAACCACAGGCTAGTGGCTAGTGGCTATCACACTGAACAGCACAGAGCCAGTATATACCCTCTGTATCTCCAAATTTCTGAACCTGTATTCAGATGCTATCTTTGGGTATGGTTTTCCACACTGTTAAGGAAGCAGGAGCCCTTCAAATAGGAAGCATTATGTTTTGCATTCATCACACTCCAGAGGGCCTATTTATTTTATTTTTACTCCATCTCATTTCAAAAATGACCAGAAGTAACTCTATTCAAATACATAATTTTTATCTTGCTACAGATAATATAATGTTAACAGAACCAACTTGCCATCAAATTGCTTATAAATTCAGAAAAAACTTATGTATTGAATTATTTCTCATGTCTGTCAGAATATTAAATTTAAATATATATATCAAATTTACAACTATTAAAAGTGTTATGACATAAAGGTTCATAATAACATGGCAACCTATAATAGGGAATTTGACCTCACCAGGAGAAACATGAAGGATGAGGTAGATTTATATTAATTAGGCAAAGAGGAGAGGTAAAAGCATTCCAGACAGAGAAAACAACATGTGGAAATGTCCTGTAATGGGCAGGACCATGATAAGTACAAGGAAATGAAGCAGCTAACTGTAGCTTTGAGGACCCAGACAATAAAGGGCCCTGTGGGCCATTTTAAGGAGTCATCTTTCCTCAACACTGAGAGTACCAAAAAGCCATTTTGAAGATTTTAGCATTGAAAAGATCACTTAGACTTCTGTGGATTGCAGAGTCCAGTGTCAGACCTTATGTTTGTAGGCAAACTAGTTAGGAGGCTATTTCAGAAGTTTAGGAAAGTTCTGATAGATACCTTGAACTAGAGTGTTGGTGGTAGGCATAAAGAAAAGTGGATGATTTCGAGAACACTTCAGAGATGAATATAGGAAGTGCAGTAAGGAATGATAAGAGTTGGGGTTGACATATATACACTAATATGTATAAAATGGATAACTAATAAGAACCTGCTGTATAAAAAATAAATAAAATTAAACTAAAAAAAAAGAGTTAGTATGACTTCTAATTGTTTGGCTGAGAAATTGGGTGAATGGTTGCATCAACCACTAAAAGAGGACCATGATTTTGTTTTCTTTCGTTGGAGGATATGGGTAGAAATAATGAGTAAATTATTGAAGTTCCATCAAGAGATTTCTAGGAGATGGATGAATGTATTTGTTTTGTACTCAGAAGAGAAGATGGAATGAGAGATAATAAACTATGGATAAGTTGTATTTCGGTAGAAGTTAAGGCTGTGGAAAAGGAACAGACTGCCTATAGAGTAGGAAGTGGAGACTGTCTCCAGCCATGTGAAAATCTACTCTCAGTGGAAGTTAGAAGCTGAGTCTGCAGAACATCTAGATAAGTCATTAGAAGTTAAAAGAAAACCCAAGAAGCTACTGCATCACAGAAGCCAGTGGAGGAAACGGTATGCGTTTCCCACCTCATAAATATGTGAGGCGGTTTAAAAGTACACTAAAAAAAAAAAAAAAAAAAAAGCAGGATAAAGTTTAAATAAACTGGGCCAGAAGAACACAAGAGTAGGACAATAAATTAACTCTAGGAGAAGGTCATTTTTCATTTTATACAGTGCTTTGCACTTGCTAACTATAGACAACAAATTTGGTTCTACGTTGCTTTGTCTCCTATCGCATTCTGTCATGTGGAAAATAGGGACAAAATGGTACCTATCTCAAAGTGCAGCTGAGAGGAGTGAAGGAGTTAAAACCCATTAGGCATGCACAGCCTCAGCGGCTGCTCCAGGTCACCATGGCCATTAGATGTGGCAATGCTCGAGCCCTGGTCACGGTGCTAGAAGATACGTTGTCTCAAGGATTGTCATGAAATATTTTGATTGTGTGCTGTCTTTGAGAAAAGTCAACCTATCGCATTTGTCTTTATATTTCCAGTGCTTGATACACTGTCTGGCACTGAATAGACTCAGTGATGCTATTTAATTAACTCTCCTCAAATGTTACTTTGGATTTGTTTCTCAGTAATTTAGAATACCTGCTCAGAAATTACAAAGAGAGACTGGTAATGATGCATGAGCTAATGATTTATTTTCGATATAGGTGGGAAAGTTTATTCATAAATGAGTGTGCTTTTCTAAATTACAGTCTGTTGGTGACAGTGAAGCAGAGCGGATTGGATGACCATTTCACAATCACTAATTAGTTCTTCCTCAGGGACCATATACAGGGAGGTGAAGTCTTTTTACCAGTGAAAAATCCTGAAAATCACCCTAAGTCGTTTCCTGAAGGTAGACAATTAGATAAGCACTTGATTAACCTAGAATTGTGTTTTTAATTAACGGTCCAAGCTTAGGTCCATATGACCAACTTTTCCAGATAATCAGGGCTGAGATATTCAGTAGTTTTACATTCTCTACTGCATACCCACTTGTTCTACTTCCATTTCTTTCTTCCAGTGAAAAATTGGCAGCTTTAATGAAAAGTACCCTGTAGTCATCATTCATGCCTCCTAACCTGGAATACTTGAACTTCAGCAATCTGTGTGGGAACTAACCATCAGAAAGCAACACCCATTGGCTTCTACACTTTTGTTGCAAAATGTGAAAGTAGCCAGTGCAAGCTATAATCAGTTGATCAATTAATAAGTATTGATTGAATATTCAGCCTAATATTGAATAGAAAATAACCTGAAACTATAAACTAAAAATGCATATTAATGTTATCATTTACTATTTACACTATTTGAAGTGCTTTGCAGGTACTATGAATTTTAATTCTAAAAACAAAATATCTAAAAGCTAGGTACTGAAGTGTAAAGTAATTGAGTAACCTGGCTGGAGTTAAACCTTAGTAAGGGGTGGAACCACGAGGCACCCTAAGAATTCTGACCCCATGAAACTCACTTTTAACCACTGCCCTACCAATGCTTGAGTACCCAATCACATTTTAGCCTCAAAAGTCATGTTGCACCTTTTTTTACTACATGATATAAAGTTGTAGGTCAGAAAATGTTTACAACACTTTGGATAGGCTTTGAAAAATTGTATTATTTCATCTGTCCCTTCTGAGATACACAATATCGAGTATTTTCCAAATCACATCAGACAGGTTTTTTTGTTTGCTTGCTTGCTTTCTTTCCAAAGGTAGCAAATCTTCAAAGTAAGAACAATTTTTTTCTCTTATATTTGGCTCTGAATTTGAATTCAAATTACAATAACAATGACAAATATCGGTCTCCACCTGTGGCCTAAACCAGAAGCATATATATAAATCTTCTAGCATTGCTGAAAAATAAAGGCGTATAAATGGTATTTCTACAATAGTGTTTATCCAAAGTATAGAATGTATACTACTGATGATAAATGATCCTAGGTTTTATAAAGACAAATATTTTTACTTTTTAAAGCAAGTGACAAGTTATTTGTGCTAAAAGATATCTATGATATGATCTTGGCAGTATGTACGTGTGTGTATACATGTGCATATGTTTATGTATATATAAATATATACACTTATATTCATTAAAATTCATTTAAGTAAAAAGTGAGTTAATTTTTAATTAAGTAATTGTACAACTGTTCATTTTAAATTCAATAATATATTTCTTTGGGTCACACATAATAAATGCTCTTTGCGGTATAAAGATTGCAAGCATCAATCGTAATTCGATTTTTTTCTACTGGACATCTTGTACAGGCACCATAGCATCACTTTACCTGTTATAAGGTAGTTAATGGCATTGAAACTTATACACCACACTATGAATTCTGCTTGAACTAGAACAAATTTTTACATTAAATACAAGGACAGAGCATAGTCTTTGCAGCAGTGTTCTCCCCAGCCCTGGAACCATCAGCTAAAGATATTTTATAAATGCAACAGCAACATGATCTGTGCACTATTTACTACCTGTATGTAGTCAGAAAAATATTCTTTGCAAGTCTAATTTAATTTTAAACTAAACTCACCCATGTCCTAAATGAGACACTATGAACAGAATAGGAAAACTCTTCAGCATTTGTAGACATCTAAAATTAAAGATAAATCAAACCTGAGAGTACTGGAAACATGAACAGTCCATTTAGAATTTTAAAAGTAATACAGGTTTTTCATCTAAATTAATAAATATTCTAGGAAGTGTACATTAGAATCCCATGAAGATTCCATCTTTTGAGGATGAGTCTCTTGAGAAATATGTGATCCAAACCTGAGTCCAAAAAAGATCTCAGTAAAAACGCACTTTATAAAATAAGCAGAGATTACCTTTTAAAAGCACTTTTTCTAAGAGATTTTAGTTATTCCATAAATATGCTTTAAACCATGAGTCCTTTTCCTGGCACCATGGATTGGCTTCAGAGGGTTTCATGAAACACTGACACAGAATGACATTATATATGCATGCATATGCATACCCAGAAAGAAATATTGTATGTTACTGTAATTTTTCTGTTTTGCGGAAGCAAATATTCCCCTAAAACTGTTAATATTACCTTATTCTCAACAATGGTAACCATATATCTATTGCTTTTTATGTTAAGATACTGATATTAAAATTGGGTTTTCTGAAAATAGAAAAGGTAGGTTTAAGGAAAGCGCCATTTACTATATTCATCTATCTCAGTTACCAGCAAAGGAAGAAATGCTGTGCTCTACCCTAAGCTAGTGTTGACTGATAAAACAAGTAATAGTACAAATAAGACACTTTGACACTCTCTTAGAAAATGTTTTTCAGTGTCACTCTTCATTTTCCTTATTCTCCTCCTGCAAGACCTTTCTTTTACCTTCAGTCCCACCATCATGATCCCAGACATCTATTAATCAATCTGTTGCTTAAAATATGACCCTTTTTACACAAAAATGCTTGATGACACTGATCATAGAATTTCACGTTCTTTGCCAGAATAGCTATTTGCACAAAATGGTATTTCTACAATAGTGTTTATCCAAAGTATAGAATGTATACTACTGATGATAAATGATCCTAGGTTTTATAAAGACAAATATTTTTACTTTTTAAAGCAAGTGACAAGTTATTTGTGCTAAAAGATATCTATGATATGATCTTGGCAGTATGTACGTGTGTGTATACATGTGCATATGTTTATGTATATATAAATATATACTTATATTCATTAAAATTCATTTAAGTAAAAAGTGAGTTAATTTTTAATTAAGTAATTGTACAACTGTTCACAATTATGGCAAAGAAGTGTAATGATGGCAGGAAACACCTACTTTTGTAAAGAACCACCATAAACCACATCATACTAGATTTACCCCGATCATATTACAGCCTAGAGTAGCAATATCTATAAACAAAATGTTGTTTAATATTTATTTAAAAATATCTAAAATGTGACTAATATTCTCTGGAGAGAACAAAAAGGGTACAGAAGAATGGAAAAATTGATCCTTGTTTCAAGAATAATATTTATTTAATCCTCATAGGTTTAATGTTATTATATCATCTATTTCTTTTTTTTATTGTTTGTATCTTTGTGCCCCTTTTATTTTTTGTTTGTTTCTTTGTTTTGTTATAAGGGTCAACAGTTGTATGAATTAAGTGATATAATACAAATGCAAGCATTTTGCTGGAAAAGAATGACTTAGAATAGATTTGTGAAGTCTTGAGACATTTTCATTTGCACACTAAGGATAAAACTATCTATTAGTTGTTTAGTATTATATTGTTGAATCTACTATTCCATAGTTTACTGGGATCTTCCATTTATGAAAGGATGCAGATGATTATTGCTGTTTTTGACCTCTGACTTTTGTGATGGTTGCAATGGTTAACTCAATTCAGTGGACTTTATTTCTTCATCAAAGTCTTCATCTAGCTGTAGTGTTTCAGTGAAGGGTAAAACAGCAATGAATCTATTCAAACATGAAGAAAAAAACAGAACTTCTGACCACCAAGTAACATAACAAGGTCAGGGTTCTGAAATTTGGAGCACAATTTTTTCCCTTTGACAGAAAAAAATAGAAAACTCAAAATTAATTTAATACAGTGAAAAATTGGCATTGCATAAAACTTGATATTTTATAGATTTTTTATTTCAGAAAATGAGTGAGTACATATTAAGCAACATGAAAAGCAAATTGGTAAGGTATATTGGAAAGAACATGACCTATAGCCTGAAGTAGACTGGGATGAAATTTCAAACCCATCACCAAAATGTCAAATTATACAACTCCTGATCATTGGTTCCTTAGCCACAATAAGAAAGTATTAATATTGACATTATAAGGTTAAAAAGGATGTCTATACCAAAGTCTGTTGCAGAATAAATGCACTAGAAATGTTAATATACTTCCTTTATTATTGGCAGGCTATAATGCAAGTATTCAAAAGAATAGCAAAATATATATACCAATATCACCCTGCCACAAAATAGAGAGGGAAGGTGAAGGAAAAATAGGACGTGAGTAACTGAATAGGCTTTTTTCTCAATTTATTTTGTTTAGAATTTTTTTGGAGGTGAGTTGGGCAAGAAAAAGGAATAAAAGGCATCCAGATTGGAAGGCAAGACACAAAACTATCTTTATTTGTAAATAACATAATATTGCATATGGAAAATACTAAGAATCCACTATGCAACTACTAGAACAAATAAACAAGCTCAGCAAGGTGACAGGATCCAAGATTAGTATGTAAAAGTCAATTTGATTTCTATATACTCTCAAATGAAAAAACTGAATATGATATTAAGAAACCAATTTCCATTCCAAACAGCATCAGAATAATTGCCTAGAAATAAATTTAACAAACGAGGTATAGGACTTGTACTTACATAACATTGTTGAAATAAAAGGGAAGACATTACATGTTCATGGATCAGAATATTTAATATTGTAAGATAGCAATACTCATTAAATTCATTTACAGATTTAACAGAATCCCTATCAAAAATCACAACTGACCTTTTTGAAGAAGTTGGTAAACTGATGCTAAAATTCATATACAAATGAAAGAACCAAGAATAGTGAAAATAATCTTGAGAAAGAACAAAATTTGAGGACTTGCACTTCCTAGTATCAAAACTTACTACAAAGCTATAATAATCAAGATAGCAGGTACTGACATAAAAATAGATATACAGATAAATGGAATTAAATTGAGAGTCAGAAATAACCCCTTATATTTATGGTCAACCAAATTGTAATAATGTTGTGAAGAAAATTCAATGGAGGAAAAAATAATCTTTTAAGAAATGGTACTGGGATGACTGGATATGCTCATGCAAAAGCATAAATTTGGATCCCTACCTCACACCACGTGGAAAAATAAACTCAAAATGAATCATAAACCTAAATGTAAAATCTAAAGCTATAAAACTCTCAGAATAACACATAGCAGTAAATCTTCTTGACCTTGGGTTAGGCAATGGTTTCTCAGACACAAGACCAAAAGCATTTTTTTTTAAAGTTAATTGGACTGCATCAACATTTTAAACTTTTGCACTTTAAAAGAAACCACAGAGAATGTCAAAAGAAAACCTACAAAGTGTGACAAAATATTTGCCTATCATATATCTGATAAGGAACTTGGATCCAGAATATATAAAAAATACTAACAACCTATTGGTAGGAATAGGGAGTGACTACAAATGGGGCAGTATTTCTTTGAGGGATGAATGAAATGCACTAAAATTAATTGTGGTCATGGTTATAAAACTCTGTAAATGTACCAAAAACCATTCAATCTTACATTTGATATAACCAAATTTTATGGTACATAAATTCTTAATTCAAAACTTAATAAAGCTGTTAAAAATATTTGGAGAAAACATTTTAACAGTAAATGGAATCTGCCTAGCATTGTTGTGGTACTATAAGTGGTAATATTTTTAGTATTGTTATTCAATTGTTAGTTTGAGACTGCTTTTTGTGTGTTGTGGGATAAAGAAATTGAGTAACTGTAATTGTAATTCTATCATCCTGCGTGCCCTTGAGAACAAGGCTTCTCAAGTGGAAAAAGATGGTAGAAATATAATACAGAAGACTTTAAATAAAAACCCTGTACTCCTAAACTTGATTAGAATGATCAATTCACAAAGTATCAACTCATGAAGCATGTCACATGCATATAGTTGTAGATATAGATATAGACAGATAAAGATAGAAACAGATTTATCCTAACTTAATCCAGTGAAGAGGCTCAGATATAATAAGCAACCAAACATCAACGGGCATCCCCAGAAACCAGACTGTCTTCTTGAAGTATCATTTCAAAGTTAAAAAAAAAAAAATAGGACTTCCTAGAGAAACTGCAGATTACAGAACTGGGGCAGGAAGTGTACAAGTTGACTCTAAAATTCTCAGTCCAGATACTAAGGACACACTCAATTTGTCAAGAGACAAATTGAAGAGGTCTTATATGACCAAAGATGGAGATTTCTGAGCTTCAAAATGGTATTTTCAAATGTTTAAATTAACACAATAATAATAATGATTTTTTAAATTAATTAATCACCTTTGGAGGACTATAGAGAATTCATTATCTTGAGAACTACTATTCATCCTACCTTACACAAATTTAACACTGGATAACCAATTAATAGATTGGAAAAAGAATTTCTTTATTAAAGTATTCCTACAAATAAGTGAGAACATGATAGATTTGCAATCCCCAATTAATTAGTGGATCTAGATATTGAATAGGAACAACTGTGACATCACAAAAAGATCACCAAATATTAAGTTCTCCCTGTTGGAAGAACAGAACATCACCTCTGCTTTTGCTAAAATGATAGAACCTGAGTTGGAAAATGCCTCTGGATCCAGCTGTCCATTTATAGACCATACAGAGGACAGAGAAATGTGTTGAACTGTATCACTAGCATGCAATCAACTAAATCTAGACCAGCCATCTCTACAGATCAAATGTCCTTTGTTCTTCAACAGATACAAAGAAAAAGAAATGAATGGAAAAGGAACTTATAGGTTAAAAGAGAGTTAAAAACATGGTTGGTTTTTCAAATTGGCAAGACTTAACTCTACTGTGTAAGGATACACACTTGAGCGACAGAACTATACAACAAGGAAGTGACTTGATGAAAGGAAGTGACTACTATAATAGTCAGACTAACAGCTAATTTTAGGTGGAGGAAGGGTTTCTGATCAGCACAGGACACATTGAGCAACATCTGTGGTGGCTGGCAAAATTCTGTTTCCTTTATGTGATGATTACAAGAGTGTTTACCTACTATTATCTCATTAAGCTATTTATTTTGTGTGTGTGTCTATTTCTGTTCCTTTTGTTGTTGTTGTTTCTGTTTTGTTTTACAATAAGAAGGGTAATAAAAGTTCTTAAAGAGGTAGCATTTGAACTTCCAACACAATGGAGAAAATAAAGGGAAATAAAATATAGTCAAGATGGAAAAAATAAGTTAAACAGCAAGAAATGGGTACAAAAGAAAGCATGAGCAGAATGAAAGATGAGGCCATTAGCATTAGTACTTTTAAAATCACTGTGATTACTCCAGCCTACCACACCTCACAAACTTCAGAATTAAACTGTCACATTTATTTATGCTTTTAATTTTGGTAAGGATTTATTCATTTGTTTATTTATTATTTTACTTTAATGTGTTACGTTGCATTTTTATGATTGTATTGTTTTTGTTTTACTGTTGTAGTTTTTAAGCTCTGTGAAATTTTATGGCTTGGTAGATAAATTCAAACCAATCATATGTACTATGCATCTGATTTCTTTGATTGTATGTCCATCATCTTGTTAAATCTTACATTCTTATTTTTTCTTTTCAAAGATTTTCAATATTTATATTCTTGTCTATAACTGTGATTTCTCCTGTTATTCTGTTTTAGTTCTGTAATTAAATGTATTTAATATATACCACAAGTTCTTGTAACAAAGAAACCATACTTTTCAATTTGCTATTTTAATTCACTACTTCTTTGTCTGGATTTTTCTCAATGAGTTGTTTTTTATACTTCAGACCAATCTAAATAAGATTTATCAACAGAGTCAGAAAAGAAACCTTTAGTATATGGTTTCAGAAGAAAAACAATTAAAATTGATTCTAAATGAAAATAAAGTATCAGTACTGCAGTGACCATGAAAGAATATGCAATTTTTTTGAAAAATTACCTACCTCCAAAATGTATTTGATTCCTAATTGTATTACCAGTGATGTATTCAAACTTTAAAGAAATAGAAAATCTGTTACATATATTGTTCTAGATCATACAAAAGAAAGCAACCTATTTTTTTTTAATGTTATAAATTTTTTTAAAATTATTTGTTTATTATTGGCTGTGTTGGGTCTTCGTTACTGTGCACGGGCTTTCTCTAGTTGTGAGTGGGGACTACTCTTTGTTGTAGTGTGTGGGCTTCTCTTTGCTCTGGTTTCTCTTGTTGCAGAGCACGGGTTCTAGGCACACGGGCTTCAGTAGTTGTGGTTCGCGGGCTCTAGAGCCCAGGCTCAGTAGCTGTGGCGCACGGGCTTAGTTGCTCCGCAGCATGTGGGATCTTCCCGGACCAGGGCTTGAACCCACGTTCCCTGCAGTGGCAGGCAGATTCTTAACCACTGAGCCACCAGGGAAGTCCCAGCAACCTATTTTTGAACAGTGTAGAATTTACAAAAGTATTGAGAGACAATAGCAATAGAATGTATAAAATAGCTCCCTTTTGATTACATGTTGCCATTTTCACCAGAATTCAATAGACATCTTTTGTTTGGTTGGTTGTGTCTGTGCATTTCAGTTTTTCTGAGATAAGATTGTAGTGAAGGTTAATGTTAGAAAAATTTATTTGGACTTGTTATAACTTAGTTTTTTCCCCCTCTAAGTGCATATTTTATGCAAAATTGCTCATTATTTAGTTGGTCTCTGAGAAAAAGTTACTTGCCTTTAATGCCATATTTAATTATGTAAAATGTCTAACTTTTAGAAGTTTTTGTGTGTATTACTTTGGTTTTATCATTTTGACAAATGGATAGAAAAATTTTGAACAGATATTTTGGGTTTTCTGTCCTTAGTGGCATCAGAAAACTTGAGTTTTATAAGGTTACAACTTCTCTATTTCTCAATTACATATAGTCTATAGTCTTAAATTATTTTAGAACTGAAATTAATATTTGACTTAAATATCCCAAATAAGGTAAAGTCTCTCTTAAATAGAAATTTATTTTACATTGCTAGAGAATTAGATCAAGTAAAGTGATTTATATTTAAACATAAATCTGTATTTTTCAGAATAAAATATATCTTAGATATATACTTTAGAAAATACTTCTAATAACTTCTATGTCATATGGTTATTAGAAGTGAATTCTGTCTTGAGACTCTATACTAACTAGTTGTGGGAAATCATTATGGTGCCTTAATTCTCTCATTAGTATGATTATCATGTGATCTTCCTTGTTCTTTACTGATGTGGCCACTGTATTTCTAAAGTAAATTATTTCCTCACCAAACATAAGTAAAAGTTGGCATCCTTCAAAAATTCTGCTTGCAAATTTCAGCAGTTGAAAATTGCTTGGCCTATGTTATCTAAACTGTTTCAAAAACCACTTTTATGCTTATCATTGACATTTCTCTCCTTTAGCTTACTGCTCTTTTCCCCTATATTCCTTAAAATGCTCTTAAATTGGATTTTTTAAAGCACCAATGTCCTCATCCTTTAAAATTTTTAACTTTCGTAGCTTCTATTACCTTTATCAGCTTAGTCAACACCGCTTTCCTAATTCTCATCACGTCAACTACTGAAGTAATTTTGTATTTTACTATGATCACCTGATTTTCTTTCAGAACACTTTAACTTCCAGATCAAATCCAAATACCTTATTTTCCCCCCAGTTTTCCCACAAATGGATATGCATCACAGGAGGATTTAGCTTGGTTAATTAGTATGAATTTTTCAGGCCATGTATTAATTAGTAATTGCATACAGCTGTTAGTAACAGAGTCTGAGTACAGTAATTTTTTCCCTTAATTTAGTGGTTTATTTTCTCGTATAAAACTGAAGTATATGAATTCCAATCTGGTATGTCAGCTCTACAAAGTCATTAAGGAATTAAGCTCCTACTATCTTTACTTTCCGTCACCATCTTAAGCATATGTCCTCTGCTCTCAGCATCATAGGATGGCTGATGATTTCCAGCCATCACATCCATTTTCCAGGAAGGGAAGGGGCACAACAAACAGTTCTCCCAGACAAGTCAGAGCCCTAAGAAGAGTTATTCTGGTAACCCCACTCAATTGCTTTCACTCATAGCTCATTAATCACTCCTCAAGGCAACTGAGGCGAGAAAATATAATCTTCCAGCTGAATACATTGCTGCTCCAAATGAAATCAGAGATCTATTATTACATTGGAGAGGGCAGTTTGTGCCCAAATGGGCAGCTCTACTTCCAGATTATCAGCTTAGATTCATACATATCTGATGTCTACATTCTCAAAAGCCAAACTATTTTTACTAACCTTAATTGCAGGGTTTTCCTTAAAAAAAAAAAGAGCATATCTGCTTTATAAACCTTTACTTAAAGTTTGTACTTTGAGAGTTTGTCACTTGAGTATTTGTTACGTAGTCTCTTTGTTATCAAGAGAGTGTAATATATGCGCTTCACCGAACTGGATGTGGAAGTTTCCAGTTGCCTACCTTTCCCCCTCATCACCATATGAACACACACACACACACACACACACTTATACACACATTCTTTACTATATGCATGAATCTAATTAGTGGGTCTTGATGCTTAGGAAGATGCAAATTGAGAAAGAAGAAATACTTTAGAGAAATGAATATAAAATTGGTATTTGAGAGTGCTATTTATAATATATTGTCAGTTTAACTAAATTTTTGCAAGAAAATTATTTTCCCCATCTAGAGTGTCCAGGGAATATTGCAGTTCTTTTCCAAAACAGAAAGTCTTTTTTTGCTTGGAAAAATATCTTAGAAAAGGACACAGAGACTTCCCTGGTGGTGCAGTGGTTATGAATCTGCCTGCCAATGCAGGGACATAGGTTCGATCCCAGGTCGGGGAAGATCCCACATGCTGCGGAGCAACTAAGCCCGTGAGCCACAACTACTGAGCCCAAGTGCTACAACTACTGAAGCCCACGTGCCTAGAGCCCGACTCTGCAACAAGAGAAGCCACCGCAATGAGAAGCCCGCGCACCGCAACAAAGAGTAGCCCCCACTTGCTGCAACTAGAGAAAGCCCACACGCAGCAATGAAGACCCAATGCAGCCAAAAAAATTTCAAAAATTAAAAAAAAAAAAGACACAAAAGGAATCTACCTACAATATTATCAAAGTTTCATAGCAAATATTTTAAGCTTGTTTAGGATTTTAGTTTGAAAACAAAAATAAAATTACATTAAACTAATTATATTTTATCAATATTGAATGAAATTTAGATTGCAATGGCAATTATTCACTTATTCAAAAGAAAAAGAATAGTTTAGATGTAATGTTTTACCTTTTATATATATTTTCCAAGAACATTTATGAATGCATGCATGATAAATACTGTTCACATAATATTTGACTTTCACAGCATAGCTATAAAGAGGAGTACTTTTGCAACAAGTATTTGAAGATTTCATAAACTTCGTAAAGGCTTCTTAAATATATATGTGTATATATATATGTCTGTACATACATATATATTTAACATTTTTAAAAGAACAGAAAAAAATAAGATTTTTAAAAGAGGCATGAACCATATCCCAGACTTAAAATGTTAAAATTTTGCCTTATTTGCTTCAGATATACTGTCAATGAATAAAACATGACAGATAAAATCAGAATCTTCCTTGGTTTGTGTACATTTAATATGTATGAATCCACCAAATGTATAATATGTCAGTGTTCTTTTTACACCTTTGAATAAATGTTTTATATTGTTTATATAATTCTGTAACCTACTTTGTACTCAACGTTATTTTTGAGATTTTTTTTTTTAATTGGGGTATAGTTGTTTTACAATGTGTGTTAGTTTCTACTGAACAGCGAAGTGGAGTTCCCTGTGCTATACAGCAGGTTCTCATTAGTTATTGAGATCTATTCTTATTAAAACGTCAATTTAGTTCATTTATTTTAACACTTACATAGCATTCCATTACATGAATATTCCACAATTTATTTACTGGCATGTTTTCTGATGTTGAAATAAACATCCTTTACATAAGTTTCTCTCAGGTACACATTCAGATCTAGTCTTGCTAATATATTTACTGTCATAAAATATTGACATCTTTGGTTTTGACAATGCCAAATTTCTAACATGGCTACACCAGTTTATAGTTCTGCCATGAGTGTTCTGATCTTCCAATATAATCACGAAGTCTTGGTATTGTCGTCACCCTTTTAAATGTCTGTGCCTCTGACGGGCCTAAAAATTATGTCTATCTCCTAGCTGTAATTTGTGTATACCTGAACACTGTTCACTTTCATGAAATTTATTTTTCTATATATTTGCTGTTGCATTTATTTTTGTCTTTTCTTATTGATCTGTAAAAGCCATTATTAACTTAGGATACAATTATTTGCCTATGGTATGTATCACTAATAATTTATCACAGATTGAAAAATAATAAAACTGAAGGACAGTGAACAATCTCATTTCTATTATATTTTTAAATATACACATAACATTATATGTAGAATATATATTAATTTGTGAAATAGAAAAATATAATAACCACCTGTGAATTCGTCACTAAAACATATCAACCGTTTCATCCTCTTCCCCTATCCCTACCTTGTCCTTTTCTCCAAAGCTAACTACTGTCTCATTTTTATGTTTAAGATTTCCTTACTTTTTAAAAGTTACTTAATCATGTCTGTAGGTATGCATAAATCGTATTTTTAAATTTTGCTTGTTTCTGTGCTCTTCCATTTACTTCATATATTTTTCTGGGCTCACCTTTTTCATTTAACATTATATTTCGAAGATGTATCCATAGGTTGAGGAGTTTGTTTCTGTTGCCCATTATTTCTGATAGTCCTTAAAGATAGTATCTTGTTTCCTTATGCGCCTGATTACCTTAGACTATGTACTGCACATTGTATTTGAAAACAGCATTTGGGAAATAATTTAAGATCCAGGACTGTAACGTCGTCTTCCAGAGTGTGCTTTTACTTCTTTCTGCCCTACTCTTAGAGGTGCTACTAATTCAGAGCCACATTATGGGGTGTGAAGTTCCCTGAACAGCCAGGTGGTGAGAAACCAGACTTCAAGTTCCTCTGAGGGCTGGTAAACATACAGTTAAGTATCACATGGAACATGTAGACATTGGGTTCCAGCTCAAAGTTAATGGTGGTCAGGTAGTAACAAGGCAAGTGAGGCACCCAGAGTGCAAAACTTTGGAAGGCACTCACTCTTAGGGGGTACAAATGCAGACAGCACCCTTAGAAGACTATAAGCTTCAGAAGTACTAATCCTGAAAAATTCCAAAGTGTAGCCTATATATGAAAAAGTATTATCAATTTTCCTATCATTATTTATTGAAGAGCCTAAAAGTTTAGTAATTTTAATGGTTTACTGTCACATGTCAAGTTCTGAAAAATATTTCAGTCCATTTTCAATCTCCTTATTTTCTTCCACTGATTTGATTTTTCCTTTGCTGTAATGTTTTAAAATATCATACTTTTTAACATATCATAATCCTATGCTTGGCTTGTTTTCAAAACTGTCTTCAAAATACTCTTGGCCCCATACCTTTACTTGTATTTAAACATTTCTCCAGAAAAACTATTGAGATATTGGTTGGAATTACATTGAAATTGTAAACTAATTTGCTGGGACTTATATTTTCAAAGTTGAGTCCTCCTATTCACGAATTTGATATTTCCCTCCATTTATTAAGATCTATTTATTCTATTTTTTTATAGTTTTTTGAGATATAGTGTACAGTAAACTGCATATATGTAAAGCATACAAAATGGAGAGGTTTAAATATATATATATATATATATACACACACCCATGAAACCATCATCACATCAGAAACAATGAACATTTTCATCATCACCAAAATCTTCTTTCTGCCACACTGTACAACATCTTTCTCTTCAAACCCAACTACAGGCAAGCACAGATCTGTTTTCTAGTTCTATATATTGGGTTTTATTTTCTAGAATTTTATATAAATGAAAACAATCACTGTGTGCTCATTTTTTTGTCATGTCTCTTTCACCCAGCATAATGATTTTGAGATTCACCTATGTTATCGCATTTATCAAAAGTTATCCCTTTATATTGATGAGCAATGTTCCATTTTGTGGCTACACTACAATTTTCTATCCATTCATCTACAGACAGTCATTTGGGTTGTTTCCAGTTTGGGGATTATTGAGAACAAAGCCACTATCATGACGTGGGTCTAAATCTTTGTTGGATATACACCTTCATTTTTATTGAATAAATTATCTAGGAGTAGAATAGCTAGGTTACATGTTAAGAGTCAGTTTACCTTTTATGAAAATGCTGGATTGTTTTCTGAAGATATTTTAACACTTTATATTCTCATTGGCAGCATATGATGGCTATAATTTCTCAACATTCTTGTCAATACTTGGTATACTCAGTCGATTCATTTTAGTGAATGTGTACTGGTTTTTCACTGTGGTCATTTTGAGCATGTGTAGTTTTGGTAGTTTATATATTTTAAAGAACTGATTATTGATTTCATGAACACAGTACTCTCTTAGATCCTTTTAATGTCTATGGGTCTGTAGTGATGTCCTTTCATTCTCTGATGTGGGTAATTTGTATCTTCTGTTTTTCTTGGTTAGTATGACTAGAAATTTACCAATTTGATTGACTATTTCAAAGAGGTAGCTTTAGGCTTCCCTGATTACTTTGTTTGCTCTCTGTTTCCAATTTCATCGATTCCTGTTTTTATCTTTATTTTTTCTTCCTTCAGTTTTCATTGGGTTTAACAGGTTCTACTTTCTCTAGTTTTTTAAAGTACAAGATTATATTACTAATTTGAGATCTATTTGTTCATTTTTAAAAATTCTAATTTATCAATTATTTACTCATCCTCTCTACTTCAATTACTGTTTACCAGTCCTATTCTAACAAATCTTCGTTTTTAAATGGTTTTAGTATGACTGAGGAAGTACTTGAACAGCATTTTAATTGGATTTATTTCCTCAGATGTTCAGTTAACTTTGCAATAGATTTTCATTTAATTTTAAATGTTTAGGATATATATTACCTTGACTTGATGGACAATCAGAGTTGCTACTGGTAAATGCCAAGGAATATTGCTGTCCCTTTTTTATCTTAAGATTGGATTATTTAGTAAGTTCTGCAAGCCACATTTACCTCAATAATTAAATGTTCTTTTTCCCCACGTGTCCAGGAAAAATGTATTATGGTAAAACTAAACTCCACAGTAATAATACACATGGACTAAGCCTGAGCTGAATGTGTTTATAAGTAGCCAGTGCAGTGTGAATACCCCTGACTGGTGTCCTAGAAGTTTATTTAACTGCTTCAGAATATATGAAGAGGACTGATTAGGCCATTTGGAAAGAATTTTTCAGCTCTCATTATATGGCCCAATGAATGTATCTATAACTTACACGATTTTTTATTTCACATTTACCTTCAATTCAAGGCAAGGATTAAAAAGTGTTCACCCTCAGCTAACTGATTTGCTTTTCTCTTGACCGACCTCTTCCCATGTGTACAGTTGCAAATAGCTCATATTATTTCTCCCGGAAATTTCACACACACACACACGCACGCACTGCATGGCATGGTTTACTCTTAAGTCATAAGTATAAATGAATACATACGCAGAAAGCATGTTTAAGACAAGTAATAAATGATAAAAGGCACAAATAGATAGCAGCAAGCACTATATTTAGCACATTATAGTAATTATCTTATTTAACCCTCATAATAAGCTTACAGATAGGTTCTATTTCATTGGCATTGTATAAATGAGAAAATTATGCTTAGGGAGGATAGGTAACTTGGCAAAACTAGCAAGCAGCAGGGCAGGGATTCCTTTGTGCTCTAAGTCAAAAATGCTTTCTGTTTTCTTTGACATTTATAAAATCCTACGTCACAATCTCACTTTTAGTTTTTCACTGGCAAATAAATACAAAGAAACTTCAATATAAATTAGTTAGTTTAGAACAGTGTAGTGTTAATCCACTGCTTTCTCAATATCAGATTCTAAGAAGATGTAAACTGAAGCTGTGCAATGCCCTTGGGCTTTCATATTAAAGGGAATATTCACAGAATATGAAATATCAGAAAAATTTAAACATGTTGACCTGACAAACCTCTTAATCTGCTCGTGTATTGCTGGCATAGTGAAATACATGAAAGAAAGAGAAAAGAGAAATGGAGCAGAGCAGAGAGGCTAAAAGGAATGAAACAGAGCAGAAGAGAAGGCAGCAAACGGCAGTCCTCATCAAATTTTTATGCTTTCCTTTCCTTTCTCATTTTTTTTAGCTCTGCACCTTTGGTAACTCTAATATATTATACTAACTTCATTCAAATCACTTCGTAAATTAAATCCTTCCCTCCCATCTCCCACCAGACACTTGAGGATTAACATTTTATTTAATAGTGCTACTTATGGATAAAGACAATGCGGGGTGGGGGATGGGAGAACAAGACAAAGAAAAAAGAAGCAACCTTCACAACTTTAAGACAGGTCCACCTTTTTATCTAATGTTTTACATTTTTCTTTTGATTGGACAAGCACAGAATATTTCTAGCCAGCACCTCACAGCCTGTCAACATTCTAATACTTCATAATTTATAAAACAGCTTTCTTCCCCCAAAAGCTCAATATGCTTTGCAGATATCTCACTGATGCTCACAATATTCCTTCAGGGAACTGAGACGACAAGAATTATTATGTGTTTTACTAGGCGGGGAAAAAGGGTGAAACAACAAGGATCCATTGTCACTAGTGAGTTACGGAGAATCAGGAACTTCAACTCTAATGCTGTTATTTCCCTGACTGCATAAACTATGAAGAGAGATGAAAATGACTAAGTCCTGACACTCAGGAGGTTAGGATTTTCCAGGGAAGAAAAGTAGGTTAACAAGTAGCTAGCTATCAAATGCCTTCCTGAGCTCTGCACTTGGATGCCTAGTAGGCAACCCCAACTGAACATGATGTCCAAAGAAATAAAAAAGAAAAAAATCCTTGACTTTTCCCTAAAACCACTTCTTTTTCTAGTGTTCTCAGCTTATAAGGCTATGATCCACCTAGTTGAGCAAGCAACCAAAGTGGTAATCACTCATTATTTTTCCTTCTTTCCCACTTCCTTCATCTCTAAGTTCTATTGGCTCTACTTCCAAGATTGATTCTAAACATATGCACTTCTACCCTTCTCTTTGATACAATTCTATCTATATTACCATCACCCATTCTAATGTCTGATAACCAGACAATATTGGAAACTTTCCAATACCTACTACTGCAATGCCCCAGTGTTACTGGGATTAAGGGCATTATCATCCTCCTGAAGACCCTCCCTTCTCCCTTTCTTATGTCTCTTCACTAAAATCCACTCTTAACAAAACAAAAAGAATAACAGTTTGAAAAATTTAGTCGTAACTTTTATCAGTTAAACATATGAGTGGTTAAAAGAAATCAAATAATTCCACCATTTACATTAGAAAAGAAGTCAGCTCATAGTCAGTTCATAGTCAGCTCCTCAGAGATAATCACTTTCAATTCATTTGGTATTTATCTTGTGTGTGTTTGTGTGTGTGTGTCTATTTGTGTCTATAAAACATGCTATATTTATATGATATACTACTTCTTGATTTTTCATTTTGCAGTATTATCTATTCACTTCCATCTATAGAAGATGAGGATTTGGCTCTCTTACCATTCCCTTCCAGAAACCACATATTCACTTCCTATAACTTCATCCTTATGACACATTTTTATTGTAATTTTGATTATGTAACTATGCAGTATTTACATTATTTTGATGCATAAATGCTACTTATAGCCAAGCCATCCATGTTTAGTTATTCTAGATATTTATAATAAATTTAACCCCCATTCTCCCCCAGCTGTGAGATTTTTCTTAAATACATTAAACATATTTTATAGTATCTCAATTTCATCCTTCCTTTCTACTATCTTCCCACCTATTCAATTTGGACTGGTTGAACTTTAAACCTGATACACAAGTATCAATCTGGCATCCTCCTCCATCATCATCCTGAATATTCTATTTGCTGTTGTTAATACCTGTGCTGTTTCATGGGCCCCATGCTTCCTCTTTCTTGATTTACTCCTCATCTTTGTGGAGTACATCCTCTAATAGCTTTCTGAGAAAGAGTGAGAGGTAAAACCTTTTAACATTTTGCATATCTGAACATTTCTTTGCCTATTCTTACTCTTAATTGATAATTTAGTAAAGTAAAATATTCTAGATTCTAGAATGGAAAGCATTTCACTCAGGATTTTGACAGCATTACTTCATTATCATCTACCTTTCAGGATTGTTGCTAAAAAAGTCTGAAGTCACTATGATTCTGATCATTTACATGAAACTTTATTTTTTAATCCTGGAAGATCTGTCTGAAATGTTCTGACATTTTCATCTACTGTGCCAGTTACATGGTGAATCCTTTAAGTCTGGCAATTCATAACATTTAGTTCTGAGAAATGTAATTCCTTGACAATTTCTACTCCTCCATTTTCTCTACTTTCTCTTTCTAGAATGCCTATTATTTGGAGGATGGACCTGCTAAAACAGCAGTTTTCTATCTCTTTGACCTTTTGCTCTATCCTGTGGGAGCATTCCTCAACTTGATCATCCAATCCTTTTAGTTGGCATTCTATTCCAGTGTCATAATTTTATGTTATAAGATGTCTGTTTTATTTAATTGATGTGAACATATTTTGGGGTTATTGGTGCAGTAGGTTCCAGTATCTAATTGAAGCTACATTAGATTGCTTAAGGTTTCTTTTTTACTCCTTGCATAGTCTCAGTTTCAACCAATCCATCACCCTTAAGATCTGCAGTGATTTTTTTTTTTTTTTTTTTTTTTTTTTTTTGCGGTACGCGGGCCTCTCACTGTTGTGGCCTCTCCCGTTGCGGAGCACAGGCTCCAACGTGCAGGCTCAGCGGCCATGGCTCACGGGCCCAGCCGCTCCACGGCATGTGGGATCTTCCCGGACCGGGGCATGAACCCGTGTCCCCTGCACCAGCAGGTGGACTCTCAACCACTGCACCACCAGGGAAGCCCTGCAGTGATCTTTTATAATGCTTAAATAATGCTCTTTTCCTGTGAAGGCCTTCTAATATCATCCTCTTGAATTTATAATAAAACTTAAATTTCATACCCTGGGCCAGAAGGTAGAACATAATTTGGCTACCTTTCCAAATTCACCTCATCTCATTATCATAGCTAATAGAAACTCAAATGTCTGTTAAATAAGTGATTGTGGCAAGATCCAAATACAAATTTATGTAACCTTAGATCCATGACTTGTCCATTCACCACACTTTTTTGCTCCTATAGACTTTCAATCTATTTCCCACTCCAAAACCTATCGCTGAAAGTTTATCTTCCTGAACTGTGGCCTAATCATGTACTTTTGCTTCAAAAACATTCTGACCTTTCCATGATAAATTAAAGGTATCAGTCTAGTAATCAAGGCTCTCAACCTAACTCTCCAGTTTGCCCATGAAAGTGGTCACTGCTTGAAATGAGTAGAATCACCTCATCTGCTTATTCAGTCAGTAAATGGGAACAAATTATTGCATTATCTCCAACCAAGTAGACTAAGCAAGATGGTCTTTTATTGAAAAGGCCATTTTCTAATATTAAGATGCAGAGTGTGTGTTCATTAAAAAATTTTAGTGTAGACAAATATTTGCTTATAATAGTACCAGAATCTCCTTGAATAGTAGTGCGAAGGTGGGAGTAAGGAAGCGGGAGGATGCTGGCAGTTCTGGGAGGTTTAAAGCTGAGTTTGGAAATGAGACTGCAGGAGGAGACAAAAGGGAAGTTGGGCTGGAATCTATGATCACAGGTTTAACCCAGAAACAAATGCAGTCCAGGATCAGTAGCTACACTAGAGTCCTGTTTTAGTGGCAAGTAAAAGGAAAAAAAAAAGAAGAAAAAAGGACTATACAGAAGGACACAGTTCGCCTATCCATTCTTTTCCCTAGTCCTAGATAGTCCTTGAATACACCAGGACCACCCTTATTCACAGCAATATTAATCTCTCATAGGCGCTGCTGAAATGGCCTAATTGATCTCTACACATCCAGTCTTGCCTAGGTCTAATCTATTCTTTACACAGCATTCAGAGTGATCTTTAAATTCGTAGCTGATCATATCACTCTCCTGTTGAAATCCTTTAACTACCTCCAGTTGCTCTTGGGATAAACCCAAAATCTTTACTCGGACTAGAAGGTCCTGCATCTTCCAGCCCTGGACTGAGTCTACAGTATTTTTATATAGTATTCTTCCCACTAGTCCTCTCTAGTCTGATAATTCTAATGCTAAATTCACCTTTTATAACACAGCTTAAGTGTCATCTCCAGAGGGAAACTTTCCCTGACCAAAAGATTACAATAAACCATCATCATATTTTCCCAAGGTACCTTACTCTTCTCCTTGGTAGCACACATCACTCCTTCAAGTTTTTATTTGATATCTACCATTCCCTGGGTTGTAAGATACATAAGATTCTTAGACTCATAGCTAGTATATAATATATACTTAATAATAATTATTGTAATAATAACAATAGCTATTCCTTGAATGCATAACATATGTCAGGTGCTCAGTGTTTTATCAACCTTAATTTATCTATCCCTATTTTAGGTTTGAGAAAACTGAGGTACAGAGTAATCACAGAAAAGCTTCAAAGCTCATGAGACAAGGAAGAGCAGTGATCCTGGAATCAGCTTACAGGGCTTAAGTCCCAACTCTGGCACATGCTGTATAATCTTAGGCAAGTGACAGGTAATAACAATACTTATCCAATAGGGGTTTTCAGGAGAATTAAATGAGGGCAAGAATAAATGGAATTATTTATCAGTGAAAATATTCAAATTATATTTCTACCACTGTGGTCCAAATATTTCAGTGTACTACCTCTAATTGTCAATTCCTGAGATTTTATACACCTCAGTCCCCAGTAGCTTGAGTGGTACCTACTTGGGAACAGAATGGAAGTACTGTTTCAGATATACATGTTGTAGCCATTAGTTACGGTGCTGGGACGTATGTATTACATCCAGAATGTAACCATTGAACCACTGTGCAGGAAATCTGAGCTCTCCTAAATGAATTGAGTATGTCACAGCATCTGGAGTCAATACACTAAGCGAAGCAGTGCTCACCAGTGCTAAAGTGAGAAGCAATATAATTTAGTATTTGAGCATCCCATGGGTGTAAGGTGTTTCCTTCCTCACATACTCCCCATGTTTCAGGTTGTCAGCATTTTAATAGAATTTTCTAAGGAGAATGTCCACAAAATGATCTTCCTGAGTTTGTTTTTCCAAATCATTTCCCTCAAAGAAGAAAACTTCCATCCATAATTCTATCTTAATCTGACAAAATTAAGAATGAAAATCAGTAATGTCATGGCTGTTTTCCCAATGTAGATGATAATGTACACTTCTACCGGCAGCTCTACCCTGGTTCTACTTGTGAAAATATAGCAGCAGAGGTTGGTGTGCCCTTCAATATGCCTGGAGACTATACTAGTTCTGAAATACTTAAGTGGCAAACAGCCCTTCACTGGCACCTGAAGAGAGTTTATTTTCTGCTCCATTAGCAACATGCCCACTCGAAGTAAAACTACTTTTAAGGGCCTTTTAGACATGCTCTTCAATTTCTTTTTACCCTCAGTACGTCATTATTTTCCTATTTTGAGAAGTGTTCACTTGAGACTTACAATCTGCTTAGGTGAAACTAGGTAATTATACTAGGTAATTATACATGTGCATAGTCAAGTTTGAAGCAGCTGTAAATTCCAATAGAATAGCATGAGTCTAGACTAGATTTTGCTTAGTGATTAACTGATAAAGGTACCAGAATTAACTCTATATCGAGGTTTGTGATGACAACCTAACAATTTGAGCTTTCTAAAATTTTAAGTCAGAGAGGATAAAGAAATAGATAGAGCAGAGGATTCTGAGGAAATGGAATGCAGCTCCATTTCTCTCCACTAATGATCCCAATAAAAGAGATGACTTGGTTCTGTGAAAGTCTACCTGAGACTGAGCTTGCAGCCCCTGGCATAGAACCTTAAAGCTTGAACACTGGGGAAAATTACGCATTATGAGATCTGTGCATGCCTAGGGAATATTTGAGATCAGCCTACTATTAATATGTTTTAATATGTCCTATGTCTGTATCCCTCACCTCCAACATACCAAAATGGTGCTGAAAGATTGGTATTAGACTATTCTTCTGCAGTATGTGAAGCTAAAAGAGTGTAACTATATCCACAAGTCGTAAAAAGGAGACTGCAACTTTAGAATTCCACACTCAGCCAATATATCATTCACCTATCTAGGAAAAATAAAAATACTGTGGACATTCAAGAATCCAAGGGAAACAAGAAAGGATTCTGACCAGATAACAAATGAATCAAAAACAGAGACCATACCATAGACGAAAATGAAGAAATCAGGGAATAACAGTAAACAATGGCCCTTGATATATATATATATATATATATATATATCTGTCAAGTGTGTGTGTATTTATATATAGTGTATATATAGTATATAATGTACTGTGTTTATATAGGGCATATGTTTTTATATGTATAATATATATTCATTATATACCCAAACACATATGTGTATGTTATACAATTAAATTTGAGTGTATAATCATATATTGTCTACAGGTATATAACTAAAGTATCAAATAAGGACACAAACTTTTTTTTTTTTTTTTTTTTTGCGGTACGCGGGCCACTGTTGTGGCCTCTCCCGTTGCGGAGCACAGGCTCCGGACGTGCAGGCTCAGCGGCCATGGCTCACGGGCCCAGCCGCTCCGCGGCACGTGGGATCTTCCCGGACCGGGGCACGAACCCGTGTCCCCTGCATCGGCAAGTGGACTCTGAACCACTGCGCCACCAGGGAAGCCCGAACACAAACATTTTAAAGGTTTACTAATAGGAATATCTTCATCAGTTTTCAATATTATGCATTTCTTCTTTTAACTGATCGTTGGTCTGTTTATCTGTGGTTCCTCTTACTGAAAAGAGGCCTTTTATTTTCGTATAATCAAATCAACTATTTTTTCCACAAATTGCACATTTTAAAACATCTATTAAAATGCAGATGCTCAAAGAATTGTTCTATAGCATGTAATTGTTCACTATTTATATCACAGCAAGAAATGACTCGCTAAGGATTCAAGGTGTGTGCTACAGATCACGGGGTGGTGGTGTGCTGTATCAAAATCAAGTGTGAAGATTTTTTTCCCTCTGAATTCCATTCCACACACGTACTATGAATTTTTATATACCTACCCCTGAAACCCAATCAAGAATCATAATCTAGTTAGCACTGATTACAGATAAAATCCATTATTCCTCACATTTGTCAAAACGGAAAAACAGAAGTTGCATCTGACTGGTTTGTGAGATGATGTCATAGTGTCCTAAGGGAAACCTACATGAGAAAGGTAAACAAATTTTGCTCACCAGAAAAGGAGAGTACATGGGAAAAGACACTGTATGGGGTGGAAGGTAGCATGATGGTGATGGCCACCGTGCAAGCTGCATGTTCAGTTCAATATGACAGCTAAACGAGCCACAGGAAGAAAGTCAGAAGCAAGGTGTTAAAAGGCAAGAGAAGCAAGAAACACTGAGAACTCACCTTGCTATTTGTCCTTAACCTGATCTTGACAGTTAAATGTCAATAGTATGTGAAGCCCATCAGGGGTACAAGAATTTTACTTGCTAAATGTTTTAAAAACTGAATTTTCTCTCTAGCTGGAAGTCCCATTTCATCTAGAAGTGTAAAATATAATCTTGCTAATTAAGGCTGAACTCGAACCCTTGAAAGTAAACTCAGTTTGTTCACATTGCATTTCCCTTCTTCTTCCTCTCTCAGTGTAGCATCTGCTTTGAGTGTGCTTATGGAGCACAGGGCCTAGAGGAAGAAATCTCCTTGGCAACTGTGAGAAAAGACCTCTCAGTTTCTCCAGCATCTCTTTCCAAGAGACCATTTTCAGTGCCTTACTCTTCTGTTCCATCTTTCCTCTCCCTCCTGAATTCAGAGGATCTTCATCTCTCCTGAAAGGAAAGGTGGTTCTGCTTGACTGCACAGTCTTCCAGTCTTTCTGTCTGACACCTGGACCACCGTTTTACAGCATAAAAGTAAAAAATGTGATATCTTTCTTCTCTGGTTATACAGTAATAAGTTTCCCTAAAGCAAAGGATCACTCATGTGTAACATCTGAAATGAGGAAGGGTCAAGGGACAAAAATGGAATGTGAAGAAGAAAACGAAACACCCCAAGTAATCCACAGAATATTTACACTATTATTTAGCCACATTCTCTTTACCTTCTACCTTAAATCTTTGCATCATGGTAAAGAAATTGTACTTTTCACTGAGATGTCCCCCTCTCCCACTGCCTCCCTTCAGAGAAAGTGGGGAAAGGGTCTTTCTCCAAATTCCATTGTTTCTGAAAACGCAATTTCCACACACAAACTAATACATAGCAGTATGGGTGTTAGGTCTTCCAGATTGCCCCCAATCATGTGAATAAGCCTGGATGCTGGCTAAAATGCATACTTTCCTCTAAGCATGCCATTCCAGGGGATGATACAAATAGCAATATGATTTGTCCATTGGAATAGACAATACGTACAGTAAGTTATGTTGTCATTACATAAAATGATGCCCTATGTAACATATTCTTTGTATGTTTCATTTTAAAAAATCAAATATATTTTTAAATAAAGTTTGATGAACTTTCATCAATTGCTCTCATGAAGCAGTCATAGTCATAGCATTTAGAAATTGGAAAAATTAAGGTAGGAAAATTAAATGATATCTAAAGAACAGTGTTGAAAGTAAAATTTAAAACCAGTGCCTAATAATACCTCGGGAACATTTGTATTAAATCATTTGGCTATTCTTGGGGAACAAGATGGAGAAATTCCAAAATAAGTCTGCATAATGACCATGTTCAATGTGAAGTATTTTTTTTCAGCTTGTAAAATGCCCTTGATAAAGAAATGTGGGTAATTTGATGTGAATAGATACACATAAATAGATTTTGAACAAACATCATGAACTTCCACAACGCTGTAATTTCTCTATTATGTTGTCTTTTTACTTATTCAATTGGTGTTAAGCCAGTCAACGATATATTACTTAAATGCCTAGTCAGAAAATACCATTATGATTCTTGAAAAAAATTCTCTTAATTTTTTTTTAGAACCAGTGTCTTTATATGACAATATGGTACCATTTTAATACAGGCATTTTTTGGAATAAAGATGACAAAATCAAGTCAAATTGTAAGCACTTGCTAAATGGGACTCAATTACCACATAGCCAATTTTACTTCTTTTATGCAGGACTCTGGGCCTGAAACTATCCGAAGCAGAATTATATATATCTAAAACTTGAAAGAACTCCATAAAGGAAATTCCCCAATGTCTTACAGAAGAGTATTCTAGCAAAGCTTAATTGGTGAAGCCAAGCCCATCAACAACTCAAACTCTAGTTAGTAAGACCACTATTTATAGAAACCCCCTGTCATCTGACAGCACTCTGAATGCTTATCTATATGAATGACCTTCTGGACTCTGGACTTTCTGACTTCTTTCAATTTTTATATATGCATACAGTATACTCTTATCTTCCAAATACTTCAAGATTCAGCCTGATTAAATCTTACAAAATTATAAATAAATAAATAGGTATGTAGGTAGGTAGATAGAGCAAGCATGGACATGGTAGTAAAGCTTTCATTACACAGTAATTATATAAAAACTAATCGTACATTGCATAATTGGTTTTTCTGGAAATACATGGAAAATAAAATACTATAACTTTGCAGGAGGTACACAGGTCACTTTTCTGACATATGCTTAAAATTTATTAAACTTAAATAAGCTTATTAAGCTTAGAAGTCCACATTTTTTTCAATAGCTAGCTTTTGTGAAACCTATTAAGTACCAGCATTGTGGTGAAGACAAAACATTCAAGACATGGTTCCTACTCTCAAAAGCAAGATAAGGAGATGAAGATGCAAATGAAAATAACTTTACAGCAAATCAAAATATGGCATTAAAATATTGGAAACAATAATAAAGTACTGTAAGAGAACAATGAGAGAAAAAGAGAAAGTGCAATTAATGCTACAGCAGAGGTAAAATTGAGTTGGGTCCCGAAGACCAGGTAAAATTTCAACAGGCAAAAACAAAGGTGGCAAATGTGCCCCTGGCCTAATGAAATCTTCTGAGCCAATGCACAAAGAATGCAAAATGAAACATATACTCTGAAACTACCAAGTAGTCCAGTGGGGGTCAGAGCAGATTTATATTTCTAGCTTTTGCCTAAATCTTAAGGGAGTTTTCATATGATAGTTAGTAGCCAGTCATGCCAAACTTCAAATTCTGGAAACAATTATGTAAATTATTTTGTGGAATGCTGTGGTGATAGGGCTGCTGGTAATTTTTACCCATGTTTCACTTATGACTCTCCCAACTATCATTTCTTCTCATCTGTTATCATTTTGTGATTCCTTTTTTGTTTCTTCAGATAGTGCTCATATTTCAGTGTAAGCTGCTGGAAGACCATGGTCATAAATTGCTACTCTTCTGAAACTTTAAGAAGAAAATAAAACCAACTGAAAACAAGCAAACACACCTAGAGTATTCATCCCGCCAGGCACTGCCAACAAACCACCAACATTCTGAGGTTCCTAGTAACTTATACCTTGATTCCTAAGCTTTGGACCAGAAGTTAAATATTATATGTTATGAATGATTCTTAGGCCTGAATCATTAAATGGTTTTAACGATTAAAACCATTAAATGGTTTTAACACCATTTCCAGCCCTGAATATCCCTGATGAGAAAGCATAGTGTATTATCTGTGTTCTTTAAAATCTCTATCTAGATGGATAATGGTAAACTAACAAGTCATATTAAAAATGTCACATTTATTTAAAAATCATAAATTAAGAGAGTAATAATATTTTAACAGTTTCCATACGCCGTGTAACAAGATGTTAAAAATGGAACTTATACTCTCTCAATTTCAACCAAAACCCCAATAGCCAAGAACAATATAAAGGATGCCAAGTACAACCACATTCTATAGCAAGGATCAGTCATTTTTCTGAAAAGGACTAAATAGTAAATATTTTAGACTTTTCAGTTCATAGCATTTTAATCACTCAGCTGTACCATCATATGGAGAATGCAGCCACAGATAACATGCAAATGAACAGGCATGGCTGTATTCCAATGAAAACTTAGACAGACATGGAAATTTGGATTGCTTATCATTTTACATATCACAAAATACTACTCTTTTCATTTTTCTCTTCTACTGTTTAAAAGTGTAAAACTCATTCTTGGAGCACAAGTCACACAAAAATACGTAGCAAGTTATATCTGGCCAGCAGGCTAAAGTTTGCCAACCTCTGTTCTACAGTGAGGTGCTAGACCGCCTATCTACAACATGCTAACAGACTATAAAATAAATTTTAACAGCACTTATGATCTCCCACCTCCAGAATATATGTGTTAGAGGTTTGACAGAGTGAGAAAATAACACACACACAATAGCCCCACTTACCCATCAGGGATATGTTCCGAGACCCCCAGTGGATGCCTAAAACTGCAGACAATATGGAATCCTATATAGATTCTTCCTATACATACATAGCTATGATAAAGTTTAATTTATAAGTTAAGCACAGTAAAAGATTAATAATAACTAATAAAATAAAACAAAACAGTATATTGTAATAAAAGTTATGTGAATGTGGTCTCTGTTGTTCCTAAAATCTTACTGTGCAGATTGAACGCCTTTTCGAGTTTAACTAAGCACTTATCATGAACCGTGGCTGTAACTTTTGCAGTTTGTGGGGCGACAGCAAAAGTAACATGAATTTTTTTTTCCTTCTTCACAATGTCATGGATAGAAGATTCATTCTTACTAGAGATTTTAGCAACCTCAGCGTACAATTATTTTTCCTTCCTTATTAAGTCAAGAACTTTCACCTTTTCACTTTGGGCTTCTGCTTAATGCCCTATAGGTTGCATCTTGTTCAATAAAAGAGTCAGAATGGTAATTGCCAAACTTCTTAAAATAATGTAATTATTTTTTCATTTGTACTTTTCTAATCCTTCATAACTGGCATGGAAATGACTGAAGTTCTTGAAATCAAGTAAAAAATTATCAAGTTATATACACAGTCCAACACCTTAATTGCACTTTGATTTCATATTGACATAACATGTTCCTCTTGAGTCTGGTAGTACACATTGATTATTTCAGAAGCAATTTCAATACTCTCTAAGTAAAAGTGATAAAAGAATCTAATGAGTTTCTCAAAAGCAGCCCATTTTTCAAAGGTGACTGAACTATCAAATATTTATTTTTCTGAACTTCACAGGTAGAAATGATTCATCCCTCACTTAGCATTACTGATGGAAGAAAATATGTAGCATTTTCAAGATCTTACTCTGACAATATTTTCAAACTATTAAATTTACAGTAAAATATAAATTTGCTAACAAGTTGTGACTGGCACAACTGTAGTAGTAATCACATTTTCCTATATTTTGAGAAGTTGCATAAATTCAGGAATTCTTACCATTCCTAAGAGAGCAAGTGTTTGTATGAGGGGTCACTTCACAACACGCCCTTCAAGGAAAATTAAGCTGATCGACTATCCAAATTCACAAGTAAGATTTATTTTGTCACCTGCCAGCCTGTATCAAATATAATGCACACTTTCTATACCTAAGTAAGATGAACACAGAATTAATCTTTTAAACCAAAGTGAAAGGAGGACACTACTAATTATTACATCAGAGACAACTTATGTAAATGGACTTTGCTGGACAAACTGTGTGTATGGTCACCTTGACTATAATGGACAGGCCATAAGTAAGTTTCCCAAATGTCTTTTAAACAACTCACAATCTGCCAATAATGATTCATAAATAAGCATCTTAAGAGTTCAGTTCATGAATTTCCAAATAATAAAACTGTGGACTTTATACATCTCACCACAGACATAAAATTTTGCCTTGACAAACTTTTTGTTTTGTGTTGGTTCTCTTTCTCCACTTTCAAACTCAGGTCTCCAGACAAACAGCAAGAACCTCCTGATGTGGGTTACTGCTGCTTTTTAATTCCCATAATGCGTGTCGGTAAATACAAGGAGATGGGAGAAAATACGCACTTTAGGCAAAGGGATGGGAGCTCTGCTGCTTCTGCAGCATTTTTCATTTTACTAGATGATTTGGGATTTGGGAAATTAAACATTTCAAAGATTAGCATGACTTGGGAAAACGATTTAATAATCATCAGAATCATTCCCACAACCTACTGCACAGCAAGATGTAGGTCTCATTAAATTCAGCCACAGATGAGTGAGCTGGAAAGACGTGGCTGAGCACCCAGCACAAAGGTGACTTGCTGCAGTTGCAAGCACACAGAATAAAAGCACTTTTCATCAGTTCCAAGTGAGCAACACTGAGACAAATTCCTTGCACTGAAATTGTGTCTAATTAGTTAATGGATACCTTGGAGGCTGATGTTACCAATTTGTTGATATAAATGGTTTTCCCATTTCCTCCCCCGTTGAAGCCCTTCCTTTATAACTCACAAAGTTTTCAAACTGCACTGAAGGCTCAAGGCAGTTTGAACCTCAGCAGGAAATCGCCCATCCAAACAGACTCCTAGAATTGATCTGTATCTTGTAGGAGAAACTCAGGATTCTGTAAACTGGGTGACTGGGAGCCCCAGGCCTGTGAAAGCCTTTTGATGATCTGACTATTTCAACCTTCAGCTTTTCCTCAATGCTAATGGGCTCCTTACCACCTCCCTAAATTTTAATACTAAATTTTAAAAAAAGCTAGTGTCACACACCGTTCTTTTCATACGACCCCATTCAGCAGCTTTTCCCATTTCCCAAAATGGTTGTTCCAACCATTCATTAATATACTCAAGCCTACCATGTCGGAAAACTCTTCTTTTTACTAAAGAAGAAACTGAGGCCCCAAATTCTTTTCCTGCTCCTACACAAGTCATTATGTCTTCACCCGCAAGCCTCCCTGTTGCTAGTGCCTTCTACATTGCAAGAGCAATTTTTTTTTAACATCTTTATTGGAGTATAATTGCTTTACAATGGTGTGTTAGTTTCTGCTGTATAACAAAGTGAATCAGCTATACGTATACATATATTCCCATATCTCCTTCCTCTTGTGTCTCCCTCCCTCCCACCCTCCCTATCCCACCCCTCTAGGTGGTCACAAAGCACCGAGCTGATCTCCCTGTGCTATGCGCCGGCTTCCCACTAGCTATCTATTTTACATTTGGTAGTGTATATATGTCCATGCCGCTGGGACGAAGAGCAATTGTTTTGCCTTTGCTCAGATCCATACCCTCTGAGACTTACTCTTGGTTACTTTTTCCATCTCCTATAATTTCATGCTTTCTCTCTCTGCTATATCCCTCACCTCACACCCCCACCACCTGTAAGCATGTGCAAATTTCTTCCGTCAAAAATTTTTTTAAAAATTAAAGAAACACATCAACTGAATAAGCGAAATCTCTCTTAATTTTGTTGACTTCCTGGTTCTCTTGCTCTCTTCCTCATAATAATAAAACTACATTTTCATACCTACTCTTCAGGTCACCTCTACCTTAACTTCTAAAATTTCTCTTGTCTAAGTCTAATTTCTTTCATTCATTTATTAATTTATTCATTGCTCAAGCCATTGTCTTCAGTGTCAAACATTTCCCTTGACATCTAGGACGGCATTCTCCAGTCATTACATTTAATCTCATTGGTTACTGCTCAGTTTCCCTACAGATTCCTTTCCCTCTTATCACTCCTTCAATGTTTGTGTTCCTTAGAATGCACCACTCTCCATGTATATGCGGGGAATGGCCTCAATTTCTTGTTCTCTTCTGGTAATTCCGTACTATATATCCTGCTAAGCTTCTTTCTGAGATTCAAATCTGTATATTATACTTATTGCTGGATGCTTATACCTGGATGCTTCAACACAATATTTCCAACTCAACATATTGTAACTTAACTCATTCTTCCCCCCCAAACCTGTATTCACTATTTCTGAACTGTCTTAACCAGCAGTCTAGAATCTGAGTTTAGAAACCCACAAGCTATCTGATATAATCTGCTTTAACTCATTATTCTCCCCATATTTAGCCAGAGTTTACCTCTAAAGCATTTCTCCATTCCTTCACATTTAACCAACCCAACTTAATGCTGCCTTAATCTAGGGTATAATCATCTTTTGGTTGGACTAATAAACTTGATGGTATCCATATCCAAACTCACTCTTAACCCAGTAGCTTTTCTGATAGAAGAGGAGGAAAAGACAAAGTCAACTACTTGATCCTTTAATACCAGCAACTCTGCCTGATAACAGACATGGAGAGTCGCTGTCCTGAAACTGTACCCAATCTTATCTACCACTGCTTCTCTGAGTTGAGAAAGGGAGGGATAGTTCTCTCCTCCCTTCAGTACCTTGATGATAAACATGAGGCTGAGCAACCCAGCTTTTGCTTTGTCTTTTGTCTGAATCCAGGTAATCAAGTCTGTATTAGCCTTTGTTAGTCACCTGGTGATCATGTTAGTTTCACCTGTCACATTTAGGCAAGTTCCAGGCATGACAACATATTGTAAAAGTGTTCCCTGAGTTGAGTTCCCTATAGAGAATTTTAGAGTCTTCTAGGATTGATTTAAAATTAAGAGCAAGCCTTTGTTTCACTTTTCTATGAATTATTTAGATGACAAGAAACCAGGAAATGGCAGAATAGAAGGAATACAAATGATCAAAATCATGTGATAAAGATTCAGAGAAAACAAGAATGTAAGGATAGGGAGTATGGAGAACCATTTCAAGAGGGAGATGAAAATAATACTGTTCCTAATAGTTTTGAAAAAATATTTCAAAATACCTTAGAAAATTCTGAGAAGAGGCTGCGATGATAGCATTAGCCCTCTCTCACTAATGGAATTACTGCTGTGTTGAAAAATCTGTTAGGGGAAATCTGCTCCAACATTAAATCCAGCTATTCTCAATTATTATGAACAGAATGAAGTATTACTAAGAGAAAAATAGGAATTTGAAAGAAACCATTGGAAATATGAGAATCTGGTAACGGTGACCCCTTTAAATGTTCCTTAATTCATAATTCCCTGTAGTTGTCCGTGCCTCTAAAATACAACTGGAAACTGATTCGGTAAAGTCCTGAGAAATTCTTCCTAAGACCTGGAGGTCATAAATCATTGTTCATCGTGCTGGAGCAAGCGGGGAAAATGTAAAAAACTAAAAAGCCAATGTCTGCTTATAATGTGACACAATGAAAACTTGAGCCTAATGTGAGTTTGAACTGTAAAGTCAATACCTCTCAGAAAGAGGTATTATTGTCCTCAGAGTCCAACAGAAGAGGTACTCAGAAGTCTGTAAGTCAGCACTCAATCTGTGTGATCATGTACAAATGAAGAAAGCTCTTGATTCTTTAGTTTGACTCAAGGGAAACAATAAAAATGTAAAAACAAAAATTAAAATGGGCATTTAAATGCAAGAAACTGTACGAGGCTGACTGACACTTAATCTAGTTGCATCCTCAGTCTCATGTACACAAAGACACTGAGTGTAAGAGAATTTGAAGAACGTGATTAGCTTCATACAGCTGTTAAGAACATGGCCACGGACCACCTTGGATGATGATGAGAGCTGTTCGTACTACTTCCAAGATATACCATGAGGAGGAAAAGAAGAAACACATAGAGATGCTAGCTTCCATTTCCTGTTCTTATATATATATATATATATATATATATATATATATATATATATATATATATATATATGAATATCTTCAGAGCATTGCTTGGTTTCAAAAGGAAAAGTTTATACGTTAAAAGCCAAATCCTTCTGACAGATCATTTTTTTACCTGAATTTTTAAAATTAAGCTAAAATTTAAATGTTGGGACATTATATGTAAAATTCCAGAGCACGGGCTACTCTTGAAATTTTAGCAGGGCTGGAGAATTAGTGCTGTTATTTCTACATGAAAATCATCACTTGGAGCTAAACAGTGACTTTGCTATGAATGCGGCATAAGGTCGCCACTTGATCCCCACCTGGGCAGTCTCCGTACTCTGTAGGATTAGAGTTCGTCACATCTTTTCCATCTTTGCCTACTATGTTAAGCACTTCATGAACTCTTTCATTGTACTCAGCGTTACGCTTTTTTTTTTTTTTTTTGGCTACACATGTTTTTAAGGTTACACGGAAAAACATGATAAAACAACACAAATAGAACAGAAATAGCCACCTATCGCTAACTTCACAGGGAATACTTATTCAAGAACTAACTGGGAAAGAGATGAAGCAGAAATATCAGTAAGATCTAATGTGAACATTTCACTCGATTGCACTGACTGAATGGTAAGACATACCACATGATGACAGCAGGTGGAGCTCCCAAGAGCACTGTCTCTGAATCCAACAGAGGAGGCGGCACACAAGGACTTCACCAGCCCTCTGAAACATCAGCTCAAAGTCTCCATTTGTTTTAAAGGAGAAAAACCCTGCAGATTTTACAGCATTCTCACCACCCCCAGAAAAAATAATCCTCCAGAAGCTTGGAGTTAGGAGGGTTCTACTCATTTTCAAGCGAAATGATTTTGAAAACACAATCATGAGCTTCAACTCTGCGGGGAGCAACATGAGAAATAATAGAGAAAAACTGGTAGGATAATTTGAGTTTTTGCCTACATGTGTTTTTTGTTTGTTTGTTTAGACAGATGTGGAACTAAAATGGTAAATTAAATTGGGAAATTATAAAACAGATTTTAAAGATCATTTTATAGCAAAAGTTTTTTTTATTCAGAAGAAAGTATTTTTTATTCATTCAGAAGAAAGACATCCTAAGAAATTGACATCTATTTTATGCTAGATATAGATGTTCTTCAAAAACTGTCATATCATCTTGGGATTTAAATTTTCTGCTTAGTATCAAATGAATGAATTATTGATATCACCTAGCAACTGCATTGCCTTTTATCTTGCTTAGCACTGGTCACTGCAAAATACCAAACTGAGTTTATCATCATCATGGAAAGGGGAAAATGATTAGAATTTATTCATTAAGGTTATACTAATTTGGGGCCACTACATGCATTTGTTTTTCTAAATTGATAACCTTGTTATTTCTCTCAGTAAGAGGTAATCTGAATCACACATATATTTATACTTATATTTATATTATTAATACTGGAATCAGAAGTTCAGGCTCAATATCTGTATACACTGACAATTCTGATAAGGTGAAAGATAACAAATTATTTAAAGTAATGGATAATTTTTAAGCACAGTAACATAAATTAAAATCCTTTGCCTTCAATTGACTCATTTTTGCTTCTAGTTTATAATTTTAGATATCAAGTATCTTTATGCTTAATTTCTAAACACACACACATACACACACAGTTACACACAAACAAACCAGGATGACATTCGGAGTGCGGAAGGTATTAACGCAACCATACCACAAGCATTCACGGAACGACACGGACTGGATGGGTCCAAGGCTTCATCTTTAAGGAGCAATACTGTTGTACAGCAATACTGTACAACCACAGATCTGTTGTACAAACAGAAAAACTTTAAAATGTCATAAGCGAGAGAAACTAAAAAGTGTGTCAGTTGTCAGTAATGTGTTAATTTTTCAACATGAGAATTTAATTCTCTTACACTATTTTCAGGTTTCCTTTGAAGTTAATAGCAACCAAAATGGAGTAAGTTTTAATATAGAATCAGCACATATTGCAATTGTTAATGCAGAGGATTTGGAGTACAAAGGAAATTAATGAGTCCTTTAAACTAACACAATTTTATGTTTTGCTTTGAACATGTCGTCACGTTGAAAGGCAACGTTTGTGCTAAACTGGTAAAAACAAGAAAGACAGAGCAAGTAGCAGGGTGTCTGTAGTTCAAAGAAATTCCACAGGGATCCTGCTTCAAACCACAAAATCCCTACTCCTCATTACCCATGTAGCAAAGAACTATCATTTGGGGGAGTGGAAAGCAGGGGTGCACACTGATGCAGGCTAAGAAGGAAGATAACTTACTTTCTGTTGAAAGAACGTCACAGTTCTGACACAGGGACAAATATCATATACCAGTGAACTCTTCAAAGTATCAGTCTACTCTCATACATTCTCATCTCTGTTTCCAGTAGTGTCTGCTTCACTACTGATACCCTAACTGGTAACTAATAAATTTATATTATGTTTCAGTCATACACCGAACATACCAATTGCTGGCTGTCGGTATTAAGAGCACATCTCCCTGCATAAAATTATTGCTTTTGAATAAGCCAACATACTCTGTCATATTACAACTCTTTTTGATTATTTTGGGGCCAACATATGTGACAAAGACTCAGTGAACTGAGATAAGTTGTCAACATCCTCAGGATCCCTTTTTGTTATACACTAAGAAATGGTTCAGGTTGATACTCTGAGGTCTGTTTTTGTACATCTTTTATGAGAATTATACCTCCTTATGAAGCATCTTCTATTGGCCATACTCACAAACTAGCCCAATATATTGGGTTGGCCAAAAAGTTCATTCAGGGTCAATAAAAATAAAAGACACATTTTTAATTTCCACGAAGAACTTTATTGAACGTGTTCACTAACTGAATGAACTTTTTGGCCAAACCCATGTTACTAAGTCCAATAATGTTGATCTCATTTATTGGAACATTCTGGTTCATTGTATTATGTTCAGTTCAGGAAAGCCTCCATCAGGATTCATTTCAAAATGTAAATATACCAGGAAAAATGGGAACCTGGAAAAACATTCTGCTTACTCTTCCTTCATGTTCATTTCTTGCACTGACCTAAATTAGTGATCAGTTATTTCTAGATAATTTCACATTAAATCAAACAACCATTTTTTTCTATAATTAGGTATTTGGCTTTGTTTATGGTATATCCAATAACTTAGTACAGTGAATCTTGACACTGTACGTTAGAATCTCCTAGAGAAATTAATACTAATGCCTGGGCTCCGACCCCAGAGACACTGATTTAACTGGTATAGAGTAAGATCCAAGCACCAAAATGTTTTAGAAGCACCCAAATTCACAGAAGCTACAGTCGGTGTTGATATCCTCTGTAAAAAGGGATATACTTGTTTATAGCTTGGTAGCTGAGTAATCACAATTTTTATAATAACAGAAACAGAAATTAATAGGTGGCTACAATAAGCCAGAATGAATAACTTATTGCCATTATCGCAATAAATTCTCTTACCAACCCTGTCCATCAAGGGGGCAAATTGTTGCTAGAAACTCATTGCCCACACACCAGAGAGCACACTAGATCAAGGCTGAGTTGAAAATCTACTGAGCTTCAGGTTTACAACAGGCAGGCTTGACATCTAGAACAACAAGCAATAACTATAAAATAGTTTGAGCTGTCACCCAGATATTCTCAGTACTCAAAGGTCCCTTATTAAAAGTCACAACAGCATTTCTTTTCTTCCCAGTGTTTTCTTGCTTTAATGTTCACTTTTATCTGAAAGTAGAGTAAAAAGTGAGATGCAAAGGTACTTTAGGTTTCCTTTAGTGATTTTTTTGCAAAGAGCAAACCTACTTTCTTTTATTTCAGAAACCTGTTTACCTCCACGCAACACTCAAGTACAATACTTGGCACAGGAAGGTCAGTGATTCAGGATATGTCAGTGTTGACATATTCCACCCATAGTCCCTCCCCAGTAAAGAGTGATTCTGCACACACAGCTCCCTCAAAGATATGTAGGTTGTCACAGTCAGAAAGACTCTAAGGAAGTACATGGTTCGCCACACCACATGATAAATGAATTCTTACTAAGCCCCTCAGTTTCTCCTGAAAGCCTCCAGTGACAGGAAACTCACTAGTTTATGGTGAAATAGTCCATCTACAGAGAGCGCTAATTATTAAACAGTTCTTATTTGTTTTGAGGATAACTCCACTTAGCTTAATTAGAACCACTGGTCCTCATACTTCCTCCTCAGAGCCACCCAGAATCCTATTTTCAATAATACTTGAAGATGGTATTGTATTCCATTACTAGGTCTTTACTTCACGAGCTGGATTGAGTAAAGGCTTTTCCATACCTCCTCAGCTACTGTCTTCAGACACCTAATCATCTGAGGCACATTCCTTCAACATGCCTCACTGTGCCATCACTCCTCCTAAAGTGTAGCACCCAGAACAAATACAAAACACGGTGTGGTATGATGAGGGCAGAGTCACATGGGACCATACTTTATAGGAGACATCTATTAAAAAGAGTTTACTTTTCTTTTTCCTATAAGCTTCTATTTAAACACTTTTCCCACAATCTATCTAAATAGTAGATTTCCCTTTTGTTCTTCTTCCTTATTACCTTACTTTCTTCCTTGTGCATCCAAGTTCAGAAGTATCCAAAATTAACATTTGCTTCGAAAGTGCCTACAAAAATGGTTTATGATTTTCTCCCAGCCTAAGCATTTTCTCAGTTGGTATTTCTTGCCTTGGTGGCAACTGAAGAGAAGTTGCAAAAAACTTGAAGCCTTTTCCCCTTAGCAACTTGGCCAAATTAGTCTAAACTACCCTAAAATGGAGGAAAATCAGATGTCTATTAAGGGAGATACTATTTTTCTTCAAATTTTAATAACACTTTATTGTAAGAATATATCTGCGAACAGAGAATCCTGTGTTAAAATACTGCATATACCGATCATAATTGTCTTATTATCCTTTCAAATATCACTCAATAAAGATGATATTGTTTCGTGGAAAAATACATTTCTGTTGTTTCTAAATTCTCAAATCAATTGTTGGATTTAGAACCACATACATCCTGACTGGACAAAGAGAAGTTTTTTTCACACTTTGATTGAATACTCTCATCAGAAATGAAACGGGTATTCATCTCTGAGGAGGAAATTCTGGAATCATACCAGACTGATCTATCTTCCCTGGTGTTTAGATTGTAAGGAGCTAAATGCACCACAGTATTAAAATGAAATGAATTATGCAGAACCTTTGACAGGCAGCATGTGTAATTTCTTCTTGAAAAACTCTTCAAATCATTCTGTTCCATCTTTGATTATGTGCTAGTTATGCTGAAAATAACTAACCCCTCAAATGTTTTAAAACACACATACATATGGATTGCATAAAATTATTATCTTTACCTTTACAAAAATCATTCCAGAAGCACATTTGCCAGTAAAATATATTTAAGGCCGTTTCGACACTTCCACTAAACTCTATTTTCAGAGGTTTATAATATGGTCATAAAAATTCATTCCAGGCTAAAATTCAGCACCAAAGAAAATGTGCTTTACACTTTGTAGATAACCATTTCCTCTTCTTTCATTTCTCATGACTGATTTGAAAAAAACAAGTTTCCACTCAGTGTCTTTCAAAAGTTGAGACATTAGCCAAACTGGCAGGAATCAAAATCACAACTGACATGCTAGTCATTTTTTAATTTATTGCAAACTTTCCCCCTTCCTTCTCCCTCCCTTTCCCACCCTGCTTCCAAAACACACAGGTTGAAGAATTTTTCACATAAACCTGTATGTTTAAAGAGCATACATCAAAGACTACATGGTACCATGCTTCAGAAAGTTGGTATGGGCAATGTCCAGCTCTAACGGGCATTACGAAGACAAAGGTGCTTTTACAAAGATTCATTTTAAATTTTGTTATCCAGCCTCTATATGTAGCAAAGAAACACATGAGGGGTCACAGTGAGAAAATCATAAGTGCTTCTTGTTCAAAGAAGAATGAAATCATTTTCCCAGGCCTCTGCAGCTCATGAGTTGAAGCATAACTAGAACCGTGAAACCCATGAAGTAAAGATGGGTGTCAGCTGGAGAGGGAATGCCGGTCTAAACCCACACCATTTCTGGAACGCAGAACCAGATGTACCAATTCTTTTTCTAAAAGCTCACCTAGTTCATCTGATCCTAAAAGTAAAATTAAAGATCTGAATCTGAACTCTTTTCTGAGTCATCACTGGTTTTGTTCTCTCAGCAATAAAAAATTTTGCTCTGCTTTTGTTTATTTTTAACTGCCAAGCCCTTCCTACCCACAATCCTTGGGAGGATCTCTCTGAGTATATTTGGGAGATACTGTTATGGCATTTTCACCCTTGGTAATAATGTATTAACCAAATGTGTGATTTTAAAAACTGCTGTCACAATATTATCTCACATCATCCTATAACAATTCTATGAGGGTGATTTTCCCAGGGTGTGTCTGGAATCAGAGTGATGAAGCTTTTAGTGACAGAAGAAAAAGTATAGCTCTGGTGTCTACTGAGGCTGAAGGACTTAAGGTGAGAACAAGTCGGCTCCCTTTCCATTCCACTGGAGGAAGACTGGACAGCCTCTCGCTTCATGCAATACCAGTCCCAAAACATGAAGCAATGCACCCATGCTGAAAACACGTTCAACCTCAACTGCCAGAGCTAGAAGCTGACCCACAGGAGTAAAAAGCTTGATAAATGGATCCAGAGATGGAGCAGAGGAGCAAAAATAAGATCATGGACTCAGTATTATTCCTCAATGTTTATTGTGCCCAGATAAGATTGATAAATAGAGGTCCAATCTATTCAAAATGATACAATTTTAAAATATTTATTGAAAAAAATCTAGTCGCATGTTATTTTCACATCAGTAACAATCAGATTTAATCCACATTTGAAACAGCTGGAGAGATCATGCTCCTTGACTTCAGACTATACTACAAAGCTACAGTAATCAAAACAGTATCATACTAGCACAAACACAGACACATAGATCAGTGGAACAGAACAGAGAGCCCAGAAATAAACCCACACAAGTATGGTAATTGATTTATAACAGGAGGCAAGAGTATACAATGTAGAGGAGACATTCTCTTCAATAGAGGTGCTGGAAAAACTGGACGGCTACATGTAAAAAAATGAAATTAGAACATCTTCTCACACCATATACAAAAATAAACTCAAAATGGATTAAAGGCTTAAATATAAGACTGGAAACCATAAAACTTCCAGAAGAAAACTTGGGCAAAACACTCTATGACACAATCTTAGCAATATTTTTTTGCCTCTGTCTCCTAAGGCAAAGGAAACAGAAGCAAAAATAAACAAATGGGACTTAATTAAACTTAAAAGCTTCTGCACAGCAAAAGAAACCAATAACAAAATAAAAAGACAACCTACTAAATGGGAAAAAATATTTGCAAGTTTTATGATTCATAAGGGGTTACTATCCAAAATATATAAACAGCTCATACAACTCAATGTCAAAAACAAACAACTCAATTAAAAATGGGCAGAAGACCTGAATAGACATTTTTCCAAAGAAGACATACAGATGACCAACAGGCACATGAAAAAGTGCTCAACATCAGCAATCATCAGAGAAATGCAATTCAAAACCACAATGAGATATCACCTCACATCTGTCAGAATGGCTATCACCAAAAAGACCACAAATAAGAAGTGTCAATGAGAATCTGGAGATAAGGGAACCGTTGTAGACTGTTGGTAGGAATGTAAATTGGTGCAGACACTGTGGAAAACAGTATGGAGGCTCCTCAAAAACTAAAAATACAACTATCATATGATCTAGTAATTCCACTCCTGGGGATATATCCAAAGAAAATGAAAACACTAATTCAAAAAGATACATGCACCTCAATATTCATAGCAGCACTGTTTACAATAGCCAAGATATGGAAGCAACCCGCATGTTGCAATCTATCAATAGATGAAGGGATAGAGAAGACACAGTATTTATATACATGGAATATTACTGATCCACAATAAAGACTGTAATTTTGCCATTTGTAACAACACGGATGGACCTGGAGCATATTATGCTTAGTGAAACAAGTCAGACAGAGAAGGATAAATACTATATGTTATCACTTATATGTGGAATTTAAAAATAAAACTAATAAATTTAAAAAAACAGAAGCAGACTCACAGAGATAGAGAACAAACTTGTGGTTACCAGTGGGGAGAGGGAAGGAGGGACGATCAAGACAGTGGTAAGGGAATAAGAAGTACAAACTACTATGTATAAAATAAGCTACAAGGATATATTGTACAGCACAGGGAATACAGCCAATATTTTATAATATCTTTAAATGGAATATAATCTAGAAAAAAATCAAATCACTAAGTTGTAACCTGAAACTTATATAACATTAGTATAATATTAGTATAAGAATATATTTCAATAAAGAAAAATAAAAAATAAGTAAATAAAATAAATAAGCAAAGGTATAGGTGGAACTCAACAAGGCATATTTGTGTATATCTTCTCACCACTGATCAAAACCAGACTTCAGATGGCAGACTGCCTAGGCAACCATCTCAGGTTTCTAACCAGTTTGGAAGCCCTGATAATTTTTTTTCTCACTGTTAGTGTTTCTACATATTGCCAGTTAATGTCCTGCTCATGGGGAATAAACACACTTGAAAAATTTCTCCTTTGTTGAACGCATTCAAAAGGAAAAATAAAGGACAGATGTATCTCTGTTTTTATTACTGCTTAATGCTTTTCTTCCCTTAAAATGCCCATTTTTATGTAAACAGCTTGCTTTTCAGTTATCTTTATACTAGACAATGATGCTATTAATTTTTGAATGTCTTTCCTTCTTTCCCTAGACAGTAAACTCCTGGGTGTCACTTTTAGCCATCTACCAGATGAGAATATTAATTTAAACAATGATAGGAAATTGATTTTCATAATCTCTGCAGAGTGGAAAACAGAGGGGGAGAAATCCCCGCTGCACTGCAGATTTCAGGGTGTGACAATATTTGTGCCATTTCACCCCCGTCCCTGTGTTATGCCTGGTTATTGTTGCTGGGTCACTGTTGATATACTAAGGATATGTGCAAGAAATATCCTCTTTTCCCCACCCTAAAAAGAACACATGAAATGTTTCTACCCATATGTCTTACTAATTAAAAAATAAGGATTCTTGCATAGTTATATTCCATTGAATACTGCTCACTTTAATCATATTGAAATGCTTGTGTGATAAGTTTTCATTGTGGGCACTAATGGTGGTACCACAGGTCGAAGGTTAATTTCTCAGTAGCTTTTCTGCTGTATTTGAGACTGATCATTTTTCCCCGTAAGTCCCGTGAGTTATAGAGAGATTCTGTTCAAATCACCAAGCAAATGTATAAGAAACATTTGTTGAATATATTAACAACTATTATGTAACTCTTCTGAATTTCTGTTAGATAACTTGATAGTTATTTTCTACAACTTAATTATTTAGATAATATGTTGAAATATAAAGCCACACAGTAAAGGCTAAACTCCTTGGCATGAAATATTGGGAGCTCCCAGAGTCTGCCTTCGTTGACTTGGTCAGCTTTGTATACCACTGCTGGCCCATTTGAAGGCAAAGTTCCATCCAACTAAAATTACTTAGTTTATTCAGTATTTTATGTTGATGTATTCTTCTCTGTATTAGCCCCTGCTATGTACTTCTTCTAACGGAAATGTTGTCCTTTGCTCAATCCACTTGGAAGATTCCTATTTTTGTTTCAAAATCTAACTTCTGCTCCCTAGCGCCCCCTCACCTCTTTTGAGCCCTTGCTAGGATGTGGTGAAGTCATTTGTATATGTTTCTGTCCACTAGAGGGCTTGTGCTTTCCTCTGGGCATTCCCTGGGACTACCCCAAGGTTACACACAAATGGCAGGTACTCAGATACTCAGTAAATGCATCTTGTGTAAATGACTCAGTACAGCAGTGTGCAAGTGGAATCTTCATTATCTGCAATCCTTTGATTAATGTTAACATATTTTACTATAGAAAGAGTGTTGGCCCATTTTGAATTTACCAAATGATTAGAGAAATACTTGTTCTACATTTTTTTAGTTCTATCATAATGACTTACAAAACAAAATATAACTTTCATGGATTACATAACCTTACGGGTAATATAAAAGGCACCAGACTAGATGTCAGGAGATGAGTTGTGGTTTCAGATGTGCCACTGACCAGGTGAATTCTGAGCAAGCAGCTTGATCTCTTTGGACTTCATTTTCACCACCAGTTAAATGTGGGAGTCTGTACAAGCTACAAACTCCGAAACACTTTTCCTCTGACATTCGGAACATCTGCCATGGGAAAGCTTCCAATAGGTCCCAGGCAGCACGTCTGCTGTCTGTTCAAACTTAACTGAACATCTATTACTTGCCTGGTATAGTAACAGAGACCACAAGAGGGAAGGAACAGCACTAGTGCTGCCTCATTTCTAACCGCACAACCACCCACCCTATGGAGTAAATGCAGCTATTCTAGTTGCCAGATGAGAAAATGGAATCTTAACGCAGTTACATAAATGCCTTAATTAGATATATCTGGTAAGTAAAAGAGCTCGGACTAAAACTCACATCTTTTGAATCACATGCTCTCCCAATCTACCTAAGCTGCTTCCATTCTGCCATAGTTTATTAGAAAAAAAGAAAAGAAACAATGATGCTGTGCACAAGAAATAAACAGAAGAATTTCCATGATATAAAATACATGTGTAAATCAAGTTGTTGAACAGGTAATGGAATAAAATTCTACTATTTTTCCATTATGAATCCATTTTTGTAATGAGTTTTTATTTTCTGTTTTTCCAGTATAAAAGTGCTGTTAATTCAGAATGTTAAAAAGCAAATGAATGAAGGGTGTAGTTTATTCATTTTTACCATACTATAATTTCTTCTACATTAATAATCATTTTTGGAAATTAGAGTTTAAAATTCCAACATGATTGTACCCACATATGCAAAGTGAAAAACTGAGACAAATATTGGGCTATAAAACTAAAAAATATATGTTTGGGGGAAGGAGGGGTGCATTGGATTATTTAGATTATTTAATCTAAAACATTCAACATTTCAACTCATTTTCTGGGCATAAATACGGCTTATGTGTTTTAGCCACTGGTATACTCCAGCTATATACTTGAGATAATGTAAGTAAAAATATTAGTAACAAGATTCAAGAGAAGTGTGTTCTTCCTGAATGTGTAGTCAGGAGCAAGCCCCAGAAAGAAATTGAAGAGGAACTATGCAATTCAAACTGCAGGAAGATAAATGGTCAGGAGAGATTTTTTGTTTTGTTTTGTAAAGGCATTCAAACTTCGACAAAAAAAAAAGAAAAAATGCAACAAGGTTTTTGAAAGCTTTTGCTATGCCAATTAGAACCTCATACATCACCATAACTATGAACAGAGAGCAGGAGAAAAGAGAAGGGGTCAGAGCTATCTATTAGCCTTTAAACAAACACATCTACATACTACAGGTAGAACAGTACATAACATGAAGTACAGTCACAGACTTGCTGAAGTGCTGCTGCTCAGTACTTAAAATAAAAACTGAAGATTTATATTATATACTCTTCTTATCCTGCCACCTATCTATCTTCAGCTTTTCAGCCTGGGCCAAAGAAAATCACTTTATTTTTTAATCTATGAACAGAGATAATCTTCATTTCAAAATTTCTAGAGACTAAAAGATTCTAATGGGGCTGGTTAAAAACCTTAAGTTCTTTGACCTGTTCAGAATTTGATCACACTGTTCCACCCAAACCGTAAATAAATCTATATGTATAGGTATAACCAAAACAAATTCTATGTGCAGTTATAGGGTTATTCCCAGACTTTCATCTGGTTAACATGCGTCAATATATATATCTGGTATATATCTTATTAGATAATCTTTATTAGTAATGACAACTATTAGATAGTAATCAGCTAATTAGAAAATAGAACTTCAAGTTTATTGATAGAAATTCTAATAATATTTACGTCTGTCCCAGGAAGATGAAATTACAAATAACTGTATTGTTTCTTTCAGGAACTTTTAGACAATCTATTTACCTGATTCAACTAGGCATCATCAGCCCCTTTGCAGACAAAAGACTGCTCAGTTGGGCTTATCAAACAACTGTTGAGTCTTCAAGGTTTATTTTCAAACTCTCTCCTCGCTGTGTCCACTAGTCCTAAATTATTACATCTAAAAATGCGCACACAGACAGATCAGCTCAGTGCTGTGTGACCACCTAGAGGGGTGGGATAGGGAGGGTGGGAGGGAGATGCAAGAGGGAGGGGATATGGGGATATATGAATACATATAGCTGATTCACTTTGTTATACAGCAGAAACTAACACACCATTGTAAAGCAATTATACTCTAATAAAGATGTTAAAAAAATAATAAATAAAAATGTGCACAATTCCAATCAGCGTCCGTCCACTCCACCTCATATGAAAACACCTGCCTTAAACTACCAATAAACATTATGCATGTATCATCCAGTGATACCTCCTATTTTGGAGTCATTACTAAGACTTATCAGGGAACTGCTCTCTCTTGTTTGAGCAACAGGTTATTTTGGTGACCCGTCTGGAGACCTAACAGGCACAATCTATTAGCTAAAAGGGTAAGATATATGTTCTGCTCTTCTACAGATTTTAATAGTAAAATTAAGACAAAGGGATCATAATCCCATACTTTTTATGTCAAGTGGGCTCTGGTTCCCAACAAAGTTTGATTCCAATTGACAGCTGGGTTTAGAGGAATCTGGTTTTGCCTTCTAACTTTATGGTTTCCTTTCCCAACATATTATGGTTAATTTAAACAACTCATTTATGCCTGATTAAAAACCAGTCAGCTAATTAATATGGACAAGTTGGTTGATGTCTGTAGAAACAGCCAATAACTTTTTCAAGTTAATATTAATTTACAGTTATCATTAGGGGTAAATAAATTTATCTAAAAGAAAATTACTAAAGTGAAAATTTTAATACTGAATATAACTAAGGATTTATTTTACTGTCATTTGCTCTCAGTGGAATCTGAAAAAATATTTTAAGTTAAAAGTTAAAACTTAAGTTAACAAGTTTTAAGTTATCTTTTAACTTAAAAGATAACTTTCATCATTATATATGCCTTTTTAAAGTTAGCATGACATTAAATTATGATCCTAAGGATTATCCTGATCTGGTTATCTATAATCAGAAAGAGAAGAATTTGTGATTTTTTTTTTTAAACTCTTTTTCCCAGAGGCCCTGTTCAAAACACAATTTTGCTTTGGTGGAAGAATATCACTGAGTCTTTTATGTTTCACATTTCCAAATGAATACCTATTAGTTATTTATTTCTACTAAAAAGGAAAATCCCAGAAGGGAGTTGACAAATGGCCATTGGAATTAAATGGATTTAAAAATTTTATATATTGCAAAGGATGCAATAATTAAACATGTAAAGGAAAAAGATAAACTACTATGATTGACAAAATATTCCTGATTGTTTGAAAATATTTTCCCCACAGTATTGTATGCTCATCGACACTATTTTGCCAGATGCCAGAAAATGGTCAACAGAGCTGTGTAAAGGAGACAAAACACTCTATTTCACTGTTTTATAAGTCAGGTCCAAATAATCAAAGGGATATAAAAGTAAGAAAAATAAATCACATTGAAAACATATTTTAGCCTTACTTGTGTACATTATTAAAAAGATTAAAAGTTTCATCCACTGATGAGGGTTAAGTAGAGGGTATTTTAGGCAGTATCCTTCGTTTTTTTCAAATCTCAAGACAATGATTCTCCACTAGACAGGGCAGGAGAGGCTCTTACATGTCTATCCTTCACATAGCCTGACACATAACAAGCAATAATAAATGTTTCCTAAGAAATATTTGTTAACTATCATAGAGCTTTGACATACTCCACTATCGTATTTTATAATTCCACGAAAAATAATGATTTTCAAACTGTATGCAGAAAACTATACGGCACTGATGAAAGAGATTAAAGATGATACAAATGGATGAAGAGATATACCATGTTCTTAGATTGGAAGAATCAATATTGTGAAAATGACTATACTACCCAAAGAAATCTACAGATTCAATGCAATCCCTATCAAACTACCAATGGCATTTTTCACAGAACTAGAACAAAAAATTTCACAATTTCTATGGAATCACAAAAGACCCCGAATAGCCAAAGCAATCTTGAGAAAGAAAAACAGAGCTGGAGGAATCACGCTCCCTGACTTCAGACTCTACTACAAAGCTAGAGTAAATAAGACAGTATGGTACTGGCACAAAAACAGAAAGATAGATCAATGGAACAGGATAGAAAGCCCAGAGATAAACCCACGCACATATGGTCACCTTATTTTTGATAAAGGAAGCCAGAATATACAGTGGAGGAACGAGAGCCTCTTCAATAAGTGGTGCTGGGAAAACTGGACAGCTACATGTAAAAGAATGAAATTAGAACACTCCCTAACACCATATACAAAAAGGAAAGCATAGGCAGAACACTCTATGACATAAACCACCACAAAATCCTTTTCATCCACCTCCTAGAGAAATGGAAATAAAAACAAAAATAGACAAATGGGACCTAATGAAACTTAAAAGCTTTTGCACAGCAAAGGAAACAATAAACAGGACGAAAAGACAACCTCAGAATGGGAGAAAATATTTGCAAATGAAGCAACTGACAAAAAGGATTAATCTCCAAAATATACAAGCAGCTCATGCAGCTCAACATTAAAAAAACAAACAGCCCAATCCAAAAATGGGCAGAAGACCTAAATAGACATTTCTACAAAGAAGATATACAGATTTCCAACAAGCACATGAAAGGATGGTCAACATCACTAATCATTAGAGAAATGCAAATCAAAACTACAATGAGGTATCCCCTCACACAGGTCAGAATGGCCATCAACAAAATAATCTACAAACAATAAATGCTAGAGAGGGTGTGGGGAAAAGGGAACCCTATTGCACTGTTGGTGGGAATGTAAATTGATACAGCCACTATGGAGAACAGTAAGGAGGTTCCTTAAAAAACTAAAAATGGAACTACCATACGACCCAGCAATCCCACTACTGGGCATATACCCTGAGAAAACCATAATTCAAAAAGAGTCAGGTACCACAATGTTCATCGCAGCACTATTTACAATAGCCAGGGCACGGAAGCAACCAAAGTGTCTATCGACAGATGAATGGATAAAGAAGATGTGGCAATATATACAATGGAATATTACTCAGCCATAAAAAGAAACAAAATTGAGTTATTTGTACTGAGGTGGATGGACCTAGAGACTGTCATACAGAGGGAAGTAAGTCAGAAAGAAAAATAAATACCGTATGCTAACACATATATATGGAATCTAAAAAAAAAAATGGTTCTGATGACCATAATTAAAGACAAAGACGTAGAGAATGGACTTGAGGACACAGGGAGGGGGAAGGGTAAGCTGGGACAAAGGGAGAGAGTGGCATGGACATATATATACTACCAAATGTGAAATAGATAGCTAATGGGAAGCAGCCACAGGGAGATCAGCTCGGTGCTTTGCGACCACCTAGAGGGGTGGGATAGGGAGGTTGGAAGGGAGACGCGAGAGGGAGGAGATATGGGAACATATGTATATGTACAGCTGATTCACTTTGTTATACAGCAGAAACTAACACACCATTATAAAGCAATTATACTCCAATAAAGATGTTAAAAAAAAAACAATGATTTTCACCATTCAGAATATGGTACAAAAAAATTTCACATGTAACTCAGTTCAGGTAGTCCTTAGCTATGTATTATAGTAACAAAAGAACTAGACTGAAAGCTGGCAAACTGAGGTTTTTGTCACTATTAACCATTCCCTTGAGTAAAGTTTACCTCTTATCGAATAAGACTGGATAAAAGAGAATCTTTCAGCTCACCCCTTCAGCAAGGGAGTTTGGCTCCTAACAGCTCTAGTGAAAATTAGGCTGTTTCACACTAAACTGCTGTCAAAAGCGACAGTTAAGTAGTGATGTTATTACTGGTACCTCAAGTGATTTTAAGTACTTTTTAAATTAAGTAAGATTCTCAAAACTCTCCTAGTAACCAAACACAATATAAATGGCTTAGTTTCTATACGGGAAAAAAAAATCTATGTTCAAAATTACAATCTAAAATCTATCAACATAATATTTTATTCTTTTGCAATTGTATATATTCCCATGTAGCTCTGTCAGTAGAATTTATAGCTAAACAAGTCAAAAATCATAAAATCATTTCCTTAAATATCAGTGACCCAATCAATCAAAATTTCATCCTATTTGTTGTAGTCTACGTAATAAACTGTCCTTTCTTTCTTTTTTTACTGAAATATAGTTGATTTACAATATTGTGTTAGTTTCGGGTATACAACATAGTGATTCATGTTTGGTTTTTTGTTTTTGTTTTTGTTTTTTGTTTTTTACAGATTATATTCCAGCATAGGATATTACAAGATATTGGGTATAATTGCCTGTGCTATACAGTAAAACCTGGTGCTTATCTATTTTACATATAATAGTTTATATCTGTTAATCCCATACTCCTAATTTGTCCCTCCCCCTGTCTTTTTCCTCTTTAGTAACCAGAATTTTTAAGCTGTCTTTTCTTAAATGAACAATTATGTTCATATCATAGAGGCTGAACAGGCTGAATCTACAAACTTAATACATATTTAGTTAGCATTCTATCTGTTAGGATAAAATGGAAAAAAATTATCATTGTACTTTTATGAGCTTTTTGCTTGATTTAGCTAAGAAAAGGGGCTCAGTCTAAACTTTAATTCATAGTCTTTTCTAGATTTAAACATTTTTATGATAAAAAGTTTATTTTTTAAAACTTTTGAATGTATTAATGTATGCATTTCACAATAAGAAACTAATCTCTAGTCAGAGCCTAATAGTTTAAAATAAAAAATCTATTTTTCTTTTAATAAATAAATAAAATATACTTTGAAAATAGAAATGTGAGGTTAAGATGAGTTTTCCATGCATCTACTTCATTCAAAAGATACTGAATACCTGTACAGGCTAGGCAGTGATGTGGTTCAAATCAGAAGGATGTATTTTACCTAAATTAAATTGCTTAGCAACTTATTACTAAGAAGGTATGATATGCAGACATTATAATGAGCCTTAGGTCATGTTAACTTGGAGTACAGAAGCAAAGATCTAGAGGTATGCTAAGCTGATTTTAAACTGAAAACTGACAAAACAGTACATTCTTGAAGATGCAGACACAATTACCAAGATATGAGATATTGACCTGTAACTCTAAGTAAGAGATAAAGCCAAATCTTCGTAAAACTGGACTGCCACAAAATTCACAAGACCCCCCCCCCCACTCTGGGGAAGTGAGGGATAAACATTTTTCTGGGACTTGCATTTTTAAAAGTTTGCCAAGTCCTGAGAAAATCCTAGGGCTGGGCTTTACCAACCTGTTAGCTAGCAGTGGTGAGCAGATGATTACTAAAGGTGCCAGCTGTAAGGGATGCACTTTGAGAACAAGAAAGGTACAGAGATTCCAAGCATCCTGGAAAGCCCTGCTGAGCCACAGAAATGGCAGTGCTGAGGCTTTGAATATGTGACCCAATAGTTTTCAATGGTTTGGGGCAGGCCACCCTGATGTACGACAGCCTCCATTCCTAATGTCAATGCACAGAGAAGGTTGATACCGACAGAGTTGATGACTGCCAGGGAACCCTAATGGTTGGACAAGACTCCTCTCATTCTCATGCGCCCAGCAAGCCTTTTTAAATTAAAACATCCCAGGGAACATTTTTCCCAAGTACTGAAGCTTCCGTTCCTCTTGTTTCCGACCACAGAGGGTTCATGGCTGTTCATTCATAATGGGATTCTGTCTCAAAGTTTTTCAGATCACAAATTCACCCTGAAATCAAGGGGCCCACTTTAAGTTGACATAAAGCATTTCTTTCAATCATACTATAAAATGTCACCCTCAGTTTTTCTTCCTTTCTTCACTACAATTTTCTTTAGATGGAATGTGAGTTTTATGTTGAGACAGATTTACACAGATACTGAGATAAATTAAGTGAAAATAGATTACAAATCTGAATTTAATACCCACTAATATTACTGAAAAAAGAACATTTGGGTGATGTCATTTTGTCTGCTTTCAAATCCTGTTTTGACAGAGATGAGTAATGTCGAAGTGGGAATGTGATCAGATTAAGTTCTTTCAGAAGTTAGTTTTCATTTAATTTTTTTGTTAAGACTCTATACATTTATAATCATTGACTAAAAGTTTTTAACCTGAAGGGAATTTACCTGTAATTTAGCACATAATTTCCTTTCTACCATTCATCACTTTTCTGCTGCATTATCTAGAATAGTTGAAAATTTGCCCCACCTTCCACTGTGTTAAACACAGGTTGATGTTACAATGTCAGGTAAGGATTTGAAGAAGACACTTTTGAATATCAGCAGCGACGGCTGCTCTGAGGCAAGATAAAAAATACTCAGGACATCTAAAATGCTGAAAAAGTGTTCATGTATCAAGAAATCTGTTTTTAAAAACAGGTTGGCAAGTTTGACACATAATATTAGATTAAACAATTTTATTGGCTTCTTATTTAATATTTAGCTGCATCTGTGTATGGGAGCAAGACATGGAAGGTGTACTGGAAGGCTCTTAACGTGAAATTAGAGAGAGAGGATCTTATTTCCCAGAAAAATGTATGGGCAGGGAAGGCAATCAATTTCCACTGGCAGAGGGTTTCCAGATTCAGTGCTTTCATGACATTTCATTGTCACTACCTCCAGCTGGTAAGAGAGCATTTCGTTGGCAAGTGTTTATGCCTACTGGTATGTCTTCGGGGAAAGTTTTATTTACACTCTGAAAAGGTATCCGTTTTTTGTGTAAAAGGCAATAGAGTATTTCTCAAACAAAATGATTATGGAGAAGGTTATCTATTGCTGAAGCTGGCTGATGCTGGGGATTACTATGGATGACAAAGATCATGATCCAGCAGGGTTTGTATCTTATCTACCTCAGATAAATAGAACTGAAATGACTATTATAGGGTAGAATTTTGCTCCAAAGCAGAAATTCAATACTAAAGGGCCCAAAGTGTCAGAGTTAGATGGTAGATAAAGGAAGAAAAAAAGGATAACCTCAAGCTCAATTCCCATTCATCAATATATCATTAGTTCCTCTTAACAGAGCTGTCTCCATGCTAGAAATCTCTCTCATGAAAAGGCTCTTTTCTGAAACTTCAATATATCTCTTGGAATGTGTTCATGAAGAAAGTACAGAAGGTACACATGTTTTTCTTTGTGAGTAAAGGAAAACAAAGAGGTGTCCTTTATAAGCTATAGTGGGAGGTTTTCTGGGAAACTGAGGCAGCAGATTAACTGGCCATAGGGCCCTTCCTAATAGTCCTCATGAAATATTCAAATAAATAATAATTGAGAAAATGCCTGAAAACAAAAATTGTCTACTTTAGACAATGTGCCCCAGTCCCGGGTAGGGGCAGGATGGCAGTGCACACTGAATGCACCTCCTATAGGGATTGATTCAAAAGTCCATTCTTTATCTAACCCTATAGGCCAGGTCTGAAGGGCACTGACCAAACATGTTCCCTAAACCCTGTTAAGTGAGGGAAATATAAGCCCAGCAATTGAGTTCTAGTTCCTTAATGCAGTATCACCACTGCCCAATAAAAGGCTGCTATTCAAGTCCATGCAATTTATCTCCAGATCAGCCAGATTCTAAGCCATTTCTGCTTCCCCTTGTTCTCATTAATTCTTCTCATCCTACCGTCATTTAGAAACTACAACAGAATTTAATGACTGGAATAGCATAGGAGCACAGCGTCCAGAATTCATGAATAAAAAGCTAACTGCTGAGTGTTCTGTTGCTTATTTAGGCCAGTGCTTATCAAATTATCTTTTGTGAAGAAACAGTTTATTCATTTTTTAAAATTTCCAATCTGTTTCTGTATGAAACTTTTAAAAATTACAGTAAAAATGAATCACTTGGAAATTAAACTAATCACCCATCATACAAAATAATTTATTTTAACTGTTAGATTCAACAGACATAAAATTCTTTTAATTGTGATTTTAAAAAAAGGTTTCAAAAGCCTTACTTTCCATTTCTTTACTGATCTTTTGTAGACCCTTAGCAAACATTTTACAAACTTGCACCAGTCTGTGAACCACACTTGGAGTAGAACTGAATTAGACAATTCAATACTCAGCACAGGAAAATCTGTATCAGCCCAGTACTTTTCTTATTTTTTTTTTAATAAATGACCACTTGGCAGGGGATTCAAGTAGAATTGATGACATCTTCTTTTCCTTCAGGTTTAGATCTGAAAGCCTGAAGCTGTTAGCACGCCAATGGAAAGGAGCTGATACTCCAACCTGTCAGTCTTTTGGGAAGCACTGGGATTAGATAAATTTCTTGCAGAGTATATAAGAAACACTAGGACAAAGGCAAGCAGGATATTTCTCCAAATCTATGAGGAAGTTCAACTTACAAGAAATATGATTTCAGAAGTCCACCAAAAAAAGGAGAGAAATAACACAGGTAATTTTCAAATCAGGAACAAAGGGACACAAAAAATAACATGATGAGGTGAAATTCAAGGATTTGACTTAAGAGAAAAAGAATAAATCTGGAGTAAATTTATAATCTGTTAAAGTTAGTAAAATGAATAGCTATTGGGGAATAAAAATCACTATCACTTGTGTTAAGGATAAACATGTGCGTTATTCTAAAGGAAATAAAGAGACGAAAATAAGAGAAGATGAAAGATGTAGAGGGAAAAAAAAAATGCAGATCCAGTCTAGATTTCCAGATTTTCCTGAGGAAACAATAAAACAGAGGTTTATAGAGCCAAAGGGCTAAGTTTCAGGAAATTTTCTAAGTAGGTAGTCAATATAAATATTGGATAAATGGGTAAATGATTGGCAACAGAAAGACAATTCTTCCAGTGACTTAGGTTAATCAAGTTCAAGCAACTATTTAGCTAGTCTCTAGAAACACCCTATTGAAATAAAATAAAAGCAAAGATGTAAGTAACATTCTAGTAATGTATGTGATGTACACCCTATTCCCTCACCACAAGTTAGTGGTGGGGGAGGATGGCCTATGGAAAGGAAATGTGCAAACACACACAGGCTCAACAGGAATGGCCCTCATGATGTCAAAGTACAAAGTGTCCGTTGAACTGTGCCATTTTGGTTTGCTTAACCTTTTTGTTACTTCCAGTGCCTGTAGCCAGCGCCTGGGTCACTAGAGAAAGCTCCAGAATTTCTTTAAGAAGCAGCTTAAGAACAGACATATGGGCATTTTTAGATTAGTTGCTGGTAACTTATGGAGGAAGGACTAATGGAGACTTTTTGTGGGCACCTTCTTTACCTCCCTCAGAGCTTTTCTTTGGTACTGTCACTGGAAGAATGATGGAGACATATTCTGACCCATCTCCATTTGTCCATGTGGGACACCCTTCCTGACTCTTCCACACTCAGGCCCCAACGTCTCCCCAATGTTTACATGGTTCCTATTTATTACTACAGATTATCTGAACACTAGCCCATTTGGTTATACTTCAAACCATTTTTATTTCTGACGGCATTCAGTCAGTATGCAACATTCCTCTAGGTATTTCTTTTCATAAAAAGTATATATTACAAGGTAAAAGTAAAAACAAAGGAAAAAAAACAACAACAAAGACTTGCTTACAGGAAGTCATTACATGGGCTTTTGGGGGAAAATGTGTGTGTGGGTAATACTGATTGGCCCACAGAATATGCTGCAGCTCCCCTTGGACCAGGAGCCTGCACACCTGAAAAAGTCTGAATAAGGGTAGATGTGGCCTGACATTGGTGTTTCCTGCTGGAAGTTACCTGGCTCATGACATTTACTTCATCACTGCTCTTCTTGGCCCCTTGCATCACAGGTATAATAGAAAAGAGAGAGGATAGTGGAGGGTCTAAATGGGAAGAAGAAATTTTGTAGAAAGAAAACATTATTAAAAGTATAAAATTAGGGTGTGGTCAGGAAAACCAAGTAGTCCAACTAGATTTCATCTGGATTACTGAGAGGCAAAACAAATAAATGATAAAAAAGACATACTGGGAAAGTGGCATACTGTACAGGCCATATTCAATGTCACACCAAGGAGTTTGACACAGACACAACAGAAGTTTCTGTGCAAAGAATCTTTGGACTAAAGTGAATTTAAATGAAGAAATTCCTAAAAAAAATATTACCCTTTACATAAGACTACTTGTGTTAAAAAGGAAAGAAGTGAAATATTCGAAAGGATTTTTTTAAGTGAGAATAAATAATGATGAAATTCCTTAAAAAGAAAAATGTCTATGAGCACATGTCTTATTCACAACACATTTACAGGGATAGGGTGGAGGAGCCCAAGTTTTAGTAGTATCTAGTAACATCCTTTGATAAATAGCCTAAAAATGAGATCTCTGAGGAAAAGGCTAAATATATTTAGCTATTGTGTCCTAAATGCTAAATATGACTAAAGGCCAAAGGTAAAATATCTTGTATAAATGGAATTACAAAAGTCTCAATGAGAAATAATAAAAGCTAAATCAAACTACTCTGGCAAAAACTGGACATTTTAAAAAATACTAAACAAATGAAAATGGCAAGATTAATAGTAGCAGAAAAAAATGCAAGACAAAAAATAAATAAAAGAGAAGCTAAAAATGAGCCAAGACAGATCCATGGAAATGGAAGGATTTGCCCATCTGACAAACAGTGCTGGGAGAAGACAGAACGTTTAAAGAACATGAAAAGAGAGTCTTTGTATTGGCATTTAATTGAAATTAATTAAATCATGGTGGAATAAAAGCAAGAGAAAATGATAGATGCACAGAATCTAAAGTTCTCTAGTATCTAGAAGAAAAGAAAGTTAACATCATCCGTAAAAAAATTACTTAAACTATATATTAAAATTAGATTGTGTAAAGCACAAGTGAAAAATTTCCAAGGCATTCATGCTCTGAGCCAAAGCCAATTTTAGAGACCTTTCCAATGTCCTTCCAACTACAAGAGCCACTCATTGTATTTAACTGTACTATATGAGGAGTCATTCTCTTCTGAAGGGCAGATTATATCCAAGTAGGCATCTCACACATTACCTTAAAAAGGGAAGAGAATGTGACCCATAGAGATGACAGGATCAAATTCCAAAGTAAAGAACTTCAGTATGTAGCAGGAAGTCCTTTAGCTGTTACACCAAATAGCAGAAGAAAGTGTCTGAGTACCCAACCAGTCCAACTATTTTATAGCGAAGACAATTTTTCCTGCCATTTTTGTTGCCACCCTTAAACATGTTGCATACACAATAGAGCAATAGAGCCCAACCAATTAACATACCAAAATGATTGGAAACGTGTTTGACCAATGAAATCAAATAAGACCACTTATTTGTGATCTAACCAATCATTTCATGATTATCTTGTAAACTAGCAAACAAAATAATGATGTTTAGTTAAGATTCTTTCATTAAACAATGAAAACAACTAAGTATTATATTGAGAAAAATGTGAAAATAAACCATGTGTCTTCAAACAAGAAATAAATATAAACAGCCATGTATAAAATTAAGAAAAGGAGATGAAAGGAGGGCAAACATTAAAATATCAGGAATTTAATATAACTTAGTCTAAAATTTAAGAGTACCTGAAATGATAATAAGATGAATGAAGACAGTGACAGGAAGATATTAATGATCATAAAATCAAATACAGAAAGAGGAGGTTTTAAAGGGTAAGCGTATTTAAATAGCTGTATTTTAGTGACTGCCTCTCAACTCTGAGCTCTATTTCAGACACTCTGAGCAAATTAAATGACTCGATGAAGCCAGAAGTTAAGACTGTATCTTTAGTAGAAAGCAAATTTTAATGACTGAAAAATAATCAGAGTGAGATGCAGCTGTAGCAATCAAGTAATTTTTAAAAGTAGTGCTGTTGTCAATGGAAAAGCAGTCCATAACTTGCAGGGAGAACATAGCAAGAGAAAGCTTAATTTATAGTAAAGCAGAAGAAAAATTACAACAAAGACAGTAGTCAAGAGGAGAAAAACGAGTGTAACAAATAGGGTAGGTCCACATTTCTAAGGGTCTACTCACAGAATAGTAAAAAAGGAAAATAAATATGGTCTGAAATTGATAACCTTCAAGAAAAACAAATATATTTAAAACTACACATATTTAAAAATTTACAATCATTTTCACATCGAGTTCTAGAAGGTTCAAAATTCAAACTAAAAGGATACAATACATATGAGCAAAAAAGATGTACAGAGAACTACATTACCAATTTTAAAGTGAAATTCAAAGTTTTCATTCTGCAATTATATTATGTGCATGTTTAGAACATTATCAATAATGGAAAATAATACCTCTAACTTTCTTCCTCATCACCCAATCATACACACTGGTACAAAGCAGATAGAGTTTGGAGGTGGTGAGAACTTAGTGGATAAAGCAAAGCACAAGCTTTGGCATCAGACAGACTGGAATCAATCTAGATCTGCCACTTACTAGTGGTGTACTCTGAGTACATCAGTTAAGTCTCACTGTTCTCATCCTTAAAACAAAGATGATAACCCTACATTGTAAGACAGCTTTATGGCTTAAAAGAACTAGTGTATGTAAAAGAGCTACAAGCCATGCCAGGCACATGGTAAGTGTTGCAAACCCATGACCAGCCAACCTTACCTCCCTCTCCTCTTTTTAGAATAGCACAACTGAGGAGCAGACAGTGACCCAGCATTAGGCAAAGACCCTTCCATCCCCAAGATTTAAGACTGAAGCACATGTCTAGGAGGCTAGGAACAGATGGGGTAGATAGAAGGAGGTAGCACAATTCCTTGGTGCAACTGGGGAACCCACTACTAGTAACTTTTTTGCTTGGGAACGCCTCAAAAAACACAGAGCATCGTAGTCATAAGGGAATGAAATTCTACAAAATCTGAGCTTTCAAGTCTCAGCCTCTAGCAGCCCACCTGTGCTCACAGAGAGGATCAAAGCCATGCTGCACTCTACTCAGCATTCAGTACATGCCGTTGCTTAAATCCCATCCCTGAAAAAGCTAACTTTAAAAAAAATTGAAATTAAACATCAGTGTCTGTGCACGCAGTAAAATAAATTCTGCACTTGCTCTGCTGCTTTCCAAAGCTCATCTGGGACTACAGCTCAAACTGAATTTCAACTTCATACCCAGATTAGGCCTTCAGCCTGAAAGGACAAGGTGAGAACTTGGCCCATTAAACATTATGGAGTAAGTCAAGTAGCCTAGAGTTGTACTCCAAGCATCTCCAGAATGGTTTCAGATTTTTTCAACAAAGACCTCTGAGGTTTGATTTCAACCCGAGGCTCTGAGTGGCGTGAGTTCACACTGCCACATTAGGAAAACATCAGGCGAACACCAGGGTACTCAGACAAAACCCTACTGCTTCCTATTAGGGCTCAGTGGTGCCTGTTCTCACATTACAATGGTTAACCTTGGATTAAAGAACATTTGGATAATAATGGCATAGACTTTTCACAGTTCACTTAAAACTTTATAAGGACTTGTTCTTTGTAGAGGAAAGTGCATTAATATATAAAACAAGCATGTTGTTTAGTTAAACTACTTGCCCATGTGTGTTTTCAGGGTCACTATTTCAGGAAAATATAGGTAATTTCAATGTTTTTTTTTAATAAAGTGAGAGAAGGCAAACCTTTACAGTTCACTTGAATAAAGCTGTATGACCTACATACCATGTATTAAAAACAATTATTATGCTGTTTCCAGACAGTATGGGGTATATAATCAGAGCTCCCATCATTAGGCATGCCTCAGCATAGCTCTTAATCCAGATGGTGGTTTTCAACTTTATCTCCACAGCGTCCCCTTGAAGTATGCATTACAATCACAGTCTCCTTCTTCCTTCAAAGTTTTGTTGAGCAGACCCTACAGGAGAAGGGGCATCCTGCTGTTATTGGTGGGCTGTAACTGCACTGGCTATTACCCTAAACAGCCACCAAATGCCAGAGAACACTCCTGATCCACAAGAGCAAGTTTGTAGCCCGAGGGCAAAATTGGTACCTAGAGGAATTTCTCACATAAGGTAGACCTCCTTTTTTTTTTTTTAATGACATTTTTGCTGCAATCTAAAGAAAATGAAGGTGAAGGACATGAATTTACAATTTGGTTTTTGATAAAAATGATTTCTAATCAGGTTTTAGTACAATGAGCAAAGAAATACTCCAATGGGACTTGGAAATCATGGTGGAAGCTTTTCACTCTGCTGTGAAGTTTTGTGATATCTGTTTACATAGTTAACTTTGTACTGAGTTAAAACTATATGAGTTTGAGCTTTGCACAGTTCTAATATTGGCTTCTCTCTTAATTGGATTCATCATCAAACATTTGTGTCAACTAAACCTATAGAATATTTCATTAGATTTTTAAAACTATGACATTGTTGAATTAACAGTGTCAAAATTTTAAATGCACATGTTCTTTGACTCCAAAATTCATTTCCAATAATTCATACTATGCATGCTCTTTCACTTGTACACAAAACTATGTTCAAGCTAATTGAAATATTTTTATTTGTAAAAAAAACAAAACAAAAAACTGTAAATAGGGAACTAGTGAAATTATTACGGAGCCTACAAATGAGTTAGGTCTGTATGTATTAATATGATAAGATCTCCCAGATATAAGTTTTAAATAAATAAGATATAAACAATGGTGTATATAATATACAGCTAGCAGTATTTCCTAATTGTTTCATCTGTAAATATGTTTACATCTATTTTTGGTTATGAATTAATTTAATATTTTTATACCTTTATTTCCATGGAATCCAAAGAGAGACAAGAGATGAATAATGGCAGAAGTGAGTACATGTATGAGTTGAAATCAGTTCACCTTAACTGTGTTTTCATAATATTAATTTTTAAAATAATTTTATTATTTTCCCAACTAAAGCATGAAAAAAAGATGTGTTTTTTTTTTTTTGATATGTTATGTGAGTAGGATCTTATTTGCTATTGAGAAATTACATGATGACTCAGCATTAAGTCATAAAGCAATTGTCTGCACTCTGACCTCACAGGCCAGTGACTGACCTTTTCCCTCTTTTCCAGGACAGGGGAATTTAAATTAGATCTTTCACCACATATATTTTAAAATTTATTTTTATTTATTTATTTTTTATAACACAGTAAGGTGATAAATTTTCCTGGTTGGGACAACCAGAAGACATAAGTATTAATAAGATTTCAGCACATCCCAAAGTTTTTTATTAATAATATAATGGGAAGAATTTAAAAATATTACAAAAGGGGGGAATCATTAACAGTTGTGTATAATTTCCTTTTTAAAAGATTATTTTCCAGGAGTTCCCTGGTGGTCTAGTAGTTAGTATTCTGGGCTTTCACTGCCACGGCCCAGGTTGAATCCCCGGTCGGGAACTGAGATCCCCGCAAGCTGAGCGATGTGGCCAAAAATAAAAAAAAGTTTTTTTAAGATTATTTTCCATTAATTTTTAATTAATTATTTTAGAGCAACTTTAGGGTTACAGAAAAATGAGTGTAAAGTACAGAGAGTTCTTATACACTTTCCCACCCCCATACACACACATACCAGTTTTCCCTACATCAATATGCTGCATATGTGTGGTGCATTTGTTAGTATTAATGAGCCAATACTGATATATTATTAATTAAAGTCTATAGTTTACATTATGTTTTACTTTTCGGGTTGTAAAGTCTATAAGTTTTGACAAAGGTGTAATATGTATCCACCATTACCTTTCAACAGTCTATTCATTTTTTTAACTTGCTCTAGCTATCTACTCAGGATTGACCTCAGAGCAAAAGACTGAAGTAGTGAAGACATTAAATATTTTTTTCTTATCACGTTCTGTCTAAAGTGCTCAGTGCTCTTTCACAGCCACAGGCTCTGCTGTCATAGATTACAACAATTTTGATTTATGGTCAGGAATCATAGCATCCTAATACATCTCTCTCCTCAGGAGAATCTGCAGTAGAAACCATTGTCCAGAGAGTTGAGCATTTAAGCCCAAAGGCAGAAACAACTTATATCGTACTTATAGGTGTACGAATTTGAAGGTGGCTGGGCCCTTCCATGCGGATTTACAAGGTATAGCACATTATCAACAAGCTCACTCTAATTGTAAACTATTTACTGCTGTTGATTCTTTTAAAATAGGCTTTAAAACCATCCAGAATCACTTTTCTATCAATAGAGATTTATCTGGACTCTAGTTGAATTTTTATTCACCAATTTCCATTTAGGAAGTTGATCCATTGTTTCCACTGTGTGACCTTGGAAGGTTCATGTTTTCTTTAACCATTTACTGTCCAATCATATTTGAATTTTGTGTTAAGAAAATAGGATAAATTATAAACTCAAATCATGTGGCATGAGGTCTACTCTACATGCACATCAAGTTTAGCAAACAAATTTGTTTTGGGTAAAAAAAAGAGAAAAGAACAAATTTATTCCTTTCTCTAACATAATATATTTACCTAGAATGACATGAAAGTCACCCCACAATATTATTGGAAAAATCTCATTCCTAAAAGTAAATTAGGTTTGGGATTTTTAAAGCAAACATAGAATAAAAATTAAACTTTGACCTGAGTTCTACTCCAATCACCAAATTGAGGCAAAATATAGTGCACAGTAGTATATAGACTTGAATGAAAATAAAATCTCAACTCAGAACCTGTAATTTAAATGAAATCACTTTTTACAATATAACTCATAGGACCTATGAATTATAATCCAGCTTAAAATGTTGTCAAGATGTGCCACCTTTGCCATTAAAATTTCATTGTGACACTCTACCAGAGCAAGCTGCTCATTTTTGAAGGGTGTTACTTAAGAAAAATGGCTAATTTTTGTTTGGTTAATCAAACAGTGGGAAGCCTTGTAACAGATAATTGGGCTAGCTGGGTCATCTTTATAATCTGACACTTACACAGGTCTTTGTATTTTCAAGTTCTTCTACGACCATTTTTCTTGGTTCCATAGATAAAACTTGGAGAAGTAAATTAATACTTCAATTCACGTTTTACAAGTGAGCACAAAGAAGCAAAGTAAGATTAAGCAAATCAGATGCAACGCCAAGATAAGAAATTTTTGCCCTGGCAGGCCTAATCCACTGCTTTTTGTCCCTCAAGGAATCCTAAACCTTTCTATTTGAAAATTTCCAAAGAGAATGAAGCTATCAAATACACACTCACAATCCAGGTCCCTCACTTTTCTGGTCCAGGTAGTCCAGTTATAGATTTAACCTAAAGTAAGCTCAGATATTCAGATATAAAATAATATGGCAAGTAATAGTTACTACAGTATTAACAGTCTCTTATTTTAAAACAGCCTTCAAAGTTTAAAAATAACATGACTTTACTCGTGAGTAGATTTTCTTTCCAACTCTCCCCCTTCATTCTTTTTCTGTTCTCACTAGAACAATACTACCACTGTGCAGGTTCTGTTTGCAACACCCCAGGAAGTTCTCTGGGTCTGTCTCAATGTTACAGAAAAGAAATGAGAACAATAAAAATACCATATAAATGTGGGGAAATAATAGGGCCATTATCTGACATTTAATTGAGAAACTTGATCAGAGGGCAGAATTCACATTATGTATATTTCCTTGCTCTCTAAATTGACTGAATAAAAACTGTTCTTTTCCATCTATTTGAGTGGCAGAGCTGTTTTCAGAAGTGGAGTGACACAGTTCCTTGAGTCAGCTAATGAAGCTTATATTTTATGGAGGCATAACTCTGATTTTTACTCGCCTTTTCTAAGTACATTAACAGTGTAAGCTATATTTTTGAAAGCATCTATAAATTATAAAATGGTATAGATGTAACAGTGTGTGCCTACAGTTACATACCTAAAAGCCTTAAGAACATACTGGTATACTCCCCCATCCCTATAAAAAAGCCAGAAGGATGCCCTTGAAATTCATTTTAACTCCTTCAAATTGACATGCACTGCATGTCAAGAATGAAAATCAATGGCAATTTATTTTATATGCACAAAGCACTATGCAATTACAAGGGCAATATAAAATGATTATCAATTTGTCATTTTCTCCCTTTTTTATTTTATCTTTTTGAAATTGCTTCCATAATATATCAAAGAAATGAGATAAGGGTAAATGTATAAACATTCAGGATTAAATGTTTCTAAATTTTAATAAGGATATATAGAAACTGATGTACTTACAAATGAATTCTACCACAAATTCTACCAGGTCTCTTTACCAGTCCTTTTCCCCACACTCCATCCTCAAGAAGATGACTCTAGTTCCAGATCCCATCTGCCATGCAAATAGTGTCTTCGGATATGAAGGGAATGAAATCTACACTCTTTTAATTTCTCCCAGAGTACTCCTTACTATACCCAGCACTTCCATAAGCTCTAAACTATGCTGCTGGTATTGCTAATGATGTGCATTGTTCATTTCAAAACATTCTTTTTGCCTCCATTTTGTAATGATATAATAAAGGTATTCAAGATGGTATTCAAGTCCATAATCATGGAAAGATAACACTAAAAGAGACCTTAGAGGTCACGAAGTCTAGAGTGGTGTTCTTCACCCATTCTTCCATATCACTCCCCAAGGAGACTTTCTAGGCATTGCTTTCCATGTTGCCCCCAGTTTTAACATTACAGATGTACTGTATATCTGTTTATGTATTCTATGTATATCTGTGCTTTATACATTAAAAGAGTAGGATTTCTGTCCCCCTAAGAAAAAATTTTTACCCCCTTGGGTAAAATCACCTAAGAGTTGAATATATTCTTCGGTTAAGGAAATATTACCAAAAAAGAGCTAGTAAAATGATAGTATATCCTGTCAAAATGGTATTAGTCAATTATAGTGAGGCAAAAGTTGTAGTTCCCACCTTTGAACATCATTAATGTGATACTGAGATACGTCATCTCTGGAAGAGAATCTAAGGGAAGAAATGATACTACTATTAATTATGTCTCCCTATCTAATATCTTCCCTTATTTCTCTTTCATTGATTATATGGACACTATTTCCTTTTGTCAAGCTGGTAACACTAAAAGAACATGTGGGCTTCCCTGGTGGTGCAGTGGTTGAGAGTCCCGCCTGCCGATGCAGGGGACACAGGTTCGTGCCCCGGTCTGGGAAGATCCCACATGCCGTGGAGCGGCTGGGCCCCTGAGCCATGGCCGCTGAGCCTGCGCGTCAGAAGCCTGTGCTCCACAACGAGAGAGGCCACAACAGTGAGAGGCCCACGTACCGCAAAATAAATAAATAAATAAATAAATAAATAAATAAACAAACAAACATGTAACTTCTTTCTTTCTCAAACCTTTTATGACTTCTTTTTCATTTAATTTTTCTGTCTGTTTATCACAACAGTACCCTTTCGTAGCATCTTTCATCAATAGCAAATCAGCTTAAAGATACATGATCATTCATAGTATGAAAGAACATATACACACATGTATAATACACACATAAATATGTGCACATATGCCATTCCAAAGTGAAGAAAGGCCACACATGGTGACATTCTGTATTGCTGAAGACCAGAGGCCACGGTAATATATAACAGATTGTAGAGATTGTTCATGATGACATTTAAACGTTGCAGTTTCACACCCAATCATGACAAATTTGACTAATGCCATTCCTTTCAGTGCAGCTTATGGAACTAAACCAATTAATATTACAACAGTTGACAACGTAATAGTGAATAGTTCAGAAGCCTAATCAATAAAAATAGATCCTCAACCAGGGCAAAAAGCAATCGAGTAGATTCAGAAGTTTGTTTTAAAGCATGTTTCTGAAGGTTAAATTAGACTTAACAAATGAATTTCTACTTTTTAAGATGACAAACTACACACCTTCTCCTTGAGGAAAGAGTCAAAATAGAGCTTCCGATGAAGATTTCAACACAATTAGGTGGCATGTCTTTTTCACTGACTGAGACACTCTAGCTCATCCAAATTAGGTTCAACGTTAATTTTGCTTTTAGTCATTAATTTATTTCTTACTTTCTCAATTGTTCTCATTTCTTAATTGCTAGCAGGCAAAAGACTTCTGTGTAACCAAGTGTTTTTGACTTTGAGAAGCTAGACGTGAGAAGGGCCCATCTGTATGGGTCAAGCTGCTCTTCACTTGTCTTCTCTAGTCGGAAGCTTCTGATCAGTAGACTTAAGAGTTATTTCCAGTGACCTAGTGTAGAACTGAAAGTTGGAAGTTCTTTCAGCCAAGAGTGTCCAACAGGAATTCACGGACTGTAAACACGGTCTATCGAGTTGTCCCATGCTTCAGCAGTTTACAGGAAGCACAGATTATTAGAAGAGAGTCAGGCTCGATTTTTGCTTATGCCTCTGTCACAGTTTGTTGCTACTGATTTTTTAGAAGGCACAGATACTGTGTCTATCCACCCATGTGATGGTTTAGGGGCATGCTTGGGCTCTATGAAGAAATGATCTTAATGGCTGATGCCAATTTTTCTCTAAAATATGTTTTATGTAACATTGGTGGTACCCAAGATAATTTTACTTGATAAATGATAAACAATGATTTCTAGTGTTGTTGTTATGTGCTCATTTTAATGTGTATTAGAATTATGTAACCAGCATTTCAGACCTATATTTCTTCTATGTCACTCTTCAAGACAAGGCTAATAAGAATACTTAGAAATGGCAAAACTATGTCTGTGATGCAAGCATAACCATTTTTTTGTCTTTTCACTTTCCAATATAACAAAGCTAATTATCAGGATATTCAGCTTGAGATCAAGATAAGTACATATGAGATTTTCAGAAAGAAAAGTTCCAGGGTGTTAATCAGTTCAAATGACTTGTGGATTTAGATTCAGCAAAGGTCAAATCATTTCTCCTGAAACATATCTGCATGGAGCAAAAAAAAAAAAAAAAAAAAGGATATAACATAGTTAACCTATATACAGCTATAAATTTTGTTTCCAGGAACAGCAGCATAAAGAAGTACAACAGTCTTAGTCTGGTTTACTAAAAACATGAATATATTTCCAGGAGGCATTTTTCTAAATCTGACTCAAAAGAGTGGATATGTTGCTGAAAAAGTAACTATATTTTAACTTAATTTCTGATTGTTTCACAAGGAAATGAGGACAAGGCCTCACTGCCCTATTTTTGTTCTCCTCCAAGAGCTTTCCTCTGCCCTTGAATAAAGCGGACCTCCATTCCATGGAACATAAAGCTCATCTGATCTAGCTCCAAGCTAGTCTGTGCTCCAAGCTCACCCTTCTCCATCTTCCTCTTCATTCACTATAACTTGGACACCTGAGCTTTCTGCAATTCTGGGCTAAAAAACTCTTTCTCTAGGAACTTTTCACATACTATTCCCTCTGCCAGGAACACTTTTCCCTCAACTCTTTGCGTATCATTCTCTTCTCATCTTAACATATCAGCTTAAATTCATTCTCTCAAAGAGCGTTCCCTATCATGCTATTCAAGAGAATACCTCCACTCTGTATCACTTTCTCTCTCTGCTTTTTGTCCATGTCCTTCATAAGAAATAGGTATTTGCTATTTTTTTCTTTAGTTACTTTGTGTATGTGTATGTATGTGTCTGTGTGTGTCTGTGTGTGTATTTCACTCTCTCTTTCCCTTGAATTAAAGCCATTAGGGCATGAACTGGTATTGTCTTATCCATCATATTTTCCCCTTAGTAGCATACCCAGTGTCTGCACACAGTAGGTCCTTATTAAATATTTTTGAAAGGTTTAATGAGAACATACCTTATTGGTAATTTTCTCTATTTATTTTGAATACTTCAATCATCCTATTGATATTCTTCGAATAAATTCTTTTTTCAATGCAATATTAAAACATAAAATAGGGCAAATTATGCTTTGTCTCTTTTTATTCATTCAAAACTAAACTCGAGGCATGATTCTCAACACTCGGGTTTTGCACCTTAGCTTTGCATTGGGAGAGTATGATGAATCTCTCGCTTGAACACAAACTCATACCAATTTAAAATCCTAAACTCCAGGATGGCGGGAGCCAGCCTCAATTTATAGTCTTAGCAGTGCAGTTTTTCTTACTGCAACGTGTTCTTTGATTAATTACCCAACTAGTAACTAATTAACCAGTATTTTCTTCAGTTTTCTTTGTTGAAAGCTATTTTTCTCTTTGACATTTAGGTTTTTCTATCTTACTTGTGTGATTTTTCCATCGATCATTTCCTCTTTTATTTTCCTAATGAGTCACTTGAAAAGATCTTTTATCCGTCATCTTCCAGCACACGTGAAAGAAAATGTGTAGCATCTCAACCTGTTTGTTGAATTCATTTTTTTTCAGTTCCAATTATGTTCTCTGATTTATAAGTTGTGCATGTTTTACATGAAAATGTCTTCTTTCTTCACAAAGCCATACCATTCCAACTACCCCTATTGTATAATTGCTTAATCAATTCAACAGATTTGTTCAACACCTACAACATGGCTGACACTGTCCTAGGCTCTGGGGAACAGCTGAGAACAAAATATTAAGTCCATGTTTTCATGGACTTCCAGCTGAGCAGGGACCTTCTAGTTAGAACATGTGTTCATATACACACACACAAACACATCTACACACCTCTATCCTGCATAGACCTGCTGAAATGTATGGATCCTATACAGGGGAAAAGGAGAGAATGTATATTGAGAGTTAATCAGCAATACTTGTTATATTATTACTGTATTTTATTAACTAAATCCAGGAAATAAATTATAAAAATGTCCAAATAATTAGGAATATACTATGTAATCTCTGGGATCCAGGAGCATATAATCCAGTTAGGAAGAAGAAACATAGGGTGATTTAACTAACAACATGATTTCTTATCATAGTATAATCCCCTTCAAAGCAGGATTTCCTCACCTCTGTCTCCAACCTCAATTCCAACTACTACGAGGACTTTATGCTCTAAGTATTGACACTTTTCTGGAAAGTACCATGCCCTTTCACCATCCCATGCCTTTGCAGATGCTGTTCCAACTTTTTGACGTTGTATTCTTACCTGAAAAACTTTTCTTCATCCCTCAAGACCAAAGTCTAATGATAATACTCAGCTCAGACCCTGGTTCATAGAGGTTCTCAGTAAATGGTGTTGAATGAGTGAGTGAATATAGAAACAAACGTATGGTTGCTATGAATGCCAAATCAATGATGCAAATGCATAAGTCCTCTAGGTTCAAATTGAGAGAGAGAGAGTGCTCAGGATAAGTATTCAGAAAGGAAAGGAACTATTCTTAAAAACTGTGTAAACAACTTTGTATGTCAGAGAGTGAGAAACCATTTACAGGAACAACGCGAATGTGATTTAGAAGCATATGACAACATACTTACTTTCTTCACTCTTCATATTTGTACTCTGCCTAATACCCATGATGAAATTACAATAGCAAGTTTCCCTTTGCACTGAAATGTCACTTAGGCTACCTATGGTATATATATATTAAGAAAAGGATCTAGTACGTAAAGTTTGTGACCTTTGTTTCCTTCTTGGAAAATACATTTGTTTCCCTCACCGCTAAGTGAATTTTCCAAATTAAAGACTCCTGATACATGTTGATAGGTTCAGTTCCAACTCTTAATCTTTAACACCCTTCCTGGTTATTTATAAAGAAAAACTAAAGAATAAACTTAAATATTTTAGATTTCTAAATGCAGCCCATTTTGAATATACTCACCTCAACATATAATTAGCCTAAAATGTTGAGGATGCCAATATTTACATATCACAGAAGCAACTACATGAATAACATAATAGAAATAAAGTCACAAAGTTATTTCAACCTTCTCAAGGTAAAAGTTTATGAAAGTGGAGGCAGATTGGTGCTTGGGTTGGGTCAATGTGTTCACACAGTTCTCTATCAGCAGAATGCATTTTCTGTCTATTCCAAACATTCTCTGCTTAGATTTATAAAATTTCTGTATTTTCCACTAACATGTAAAACTCTAGTTCAAGCCAGAGTTTTCTTGCTTTAAGACTGAGACCTAATTTGAGCCTTGGAATTGCCTCCAAATCTGTAAATCCCATGCTGGATGATTCTGAGCTTGTTAGTGGAGCTGCTGCATCCTGTGCAATGTGAGGAGAAGTATGGAGGCAAGTCATGACCTCTGGAGTCTGCTCATGCAACTCCAGAATTCTGTGGTTCTGTGAGTGGTTTTATAAGCCCAGATCAATATGTTGTTAAATGATTATTTTCCCCAAAATGGTAATGTCATGACTCATACAAATATATAATGAACACTTATAAACATTTTAATTTATTCATTAATGTGGGATTCAGCAAGATGTTACTACCAATAAAATGTTGACCTCATTTACATAGGTCAATCAAAATTCTGAAACACATTAATAAAAATATGCAAGACTGTCCTTCCGTGGGTTAATGATCAATTGCATTCCATCAGACAAGACTGATTTATATTTCTATGAACAAAAGTTATTTGCATTATTATTAGTTTTCCACAAATATCATTGTAAAAACACTGAAAGACAATAAAAGGTGGAGACAGAAAGATGCGCAAGATAGAAGACTGAGTATTCTTTGAGAATATATTTCACAACTTTTCCATACAGAGATCCCTCAACTTAATTAGAAAATCACATCCCTTTTTTTATCCTAAGTTATTCAATCACCTTGCAAATTTTAACACATATGCTTCTTATCAAAATAGATATTGTCAGAACTTTCAAATTTGAGAGATAATAGAATATTCATTTCATTTAAAGTATCTCGTTTCAGATTGATTTTAGAAACAGAATCTTTTGTTCAGGCAAAATGTAAATCACTTAAAGATGGAGCTCCCCTGGTTAAAGTGGGGGTTTGGAGAGTTTTTAAAGCATGTAAATAGCCAAAAGGTGGAAACCACCCAAATGGCCATCAACAGAAGAAGAGATAAGCAAAATGTGGTATACACATACGATGGAATATTATTCAGCCATAAAAAGGAATGAAATTCTAGTACATGCTCAATATGGATCAATCTTGAAAACATTCTTCTAAGTAAAATAAGTCAGACATGAAAGTACAAATATTATATGACTCTACTTATATGAGGTATCCAGAACAGACAAATTCATAGAGACAGAAAGTACAATTGTCATTATTAGGGACTGAGGGGATGGGGGAAATGGGGAGTTACTACTTAATGAATACAGAGTTTCTGCCTGGGATAATAAAAAAAATTCTGGAAATGGATAGTGGCACTGGTTTCACAACACAGTGAATGTACTAATGTCAATGAATTGTACACTTATAAAACAGTTAAAATGTTAAATTTTATGCATATTTTACTACAGTAAAAATACCAAAAAATGTGGTTATAGTTTTAAATCCTGACTCATAATAAGGAGTGTATAAAAGATATCTCATCTTTATTGACAGTTTATTTTACTTACTACTACTACTAAGTCCAACACACTGCCAGTTAGTTACAAACCTAAATCCCTCCTTGTACCCAGATTTTCTAACTCCTAACCTTTATTCTTATTGAGATCCTATATAGATCTTAACTTTTTTTACTCCAGATCTCAAGGCTTTATAAGACAGTAATAAAAAATCCCATGTATCCACCCAATATTAAGGCTTACTATATAGCCATAGTAACCATATAGTACTATATAGAATAGTAGTATTGGCAAAGGGATAGACGTGTAGGTGAAAGGAACCAATACAGAAACAAGAAATAGTCCCACACAAATGTGCCAAACTCATTTTCTACAAAAGTAGAATAGCCGTTCAATAGAGGAAGAATAACCTTTTTTACCAAATGCTGCTGGAACAACTGCACATCCATAGGAACAACTGCACATCCACAGGCAAAAATACAAACACTGACCTAAACTTCACACTTTATTCAAAACTCAAAATGTATTACAAACTTAAAACATACAATATTTTTAAAAATTGTAGAAGAAAATCTTCAAGATCTAGGGCTAGGCAAGGAGTTCTTAGACTTGACACCAAAATTATAATCCATAAAAAGAAAATCTGACAAATTAGACTTCATCATTTGCACTTTGAAAGTCCACATAAAGAGGATGAAGAGGTAAATTATAAACTGGGAGAAAATTTTTACAAACCACATATCCAAAAAGGAGTAGTGGGCTTCCCTGGTGGCGCAGCGGTTGAGAGTCTGCCTGCCCATGCAGGGGACACGGGTTCATGCCCCAGTCCAGGAAGATCCCACATGCTGCGGAGCGGCTGGGCCCATGAACCATGGCCACTGAGCCTGCGTGTCCAGAGCCTGTGCCCCACAACGGGAGAGGCCACAACAGTGAGAGGCCCGCGTACCGCAAAAAAAAAAAAAAAAAAAAAAGGAGTAGTATTTAGATTATATAAGGAATCCTCAAAGCTCTACAGTAAGAAAACAAACAATCCATTATGAAATGGGCAAAAGACATAAAGAGATATTTCAATGAAGAAGATTGCCAACAAGCCATAAAAAGATGTTCTACTTCATAGTCATCAGGAAAATATGAAACGAAAACCACACTGAGACTGCACTGCACACCCATTAGAATGGCTAAAGTAAAAAAATGGTGACAACCCAAATTCTGGCAAGACTGAAGAGAAACCAGATCACTCACATGTTAGTGATCCAAATATAAGATAGTAGAGACACTCTGAGAAACAGCTTAGCAGGTTCTTTTCAAATGAACAATTACCATATGACCTAGCAATTACACTCTTAGGCGTTTATCCTAGAGAAATGAAAACTCATATTTACATAACAGGCTGTACATGAATGTTCATAGGAGCTCTATTTGTAATAGCCAAGAAATGGATTCTTACCAGGTGCCATTCAACAGGTGAATAGTTAAGCAAATGGTGGTAGAGCCATAGCATTGGATACTACTAAGCAGTAAAAGGAATGAACTACTGATACACACAATAACTTGAATGAATCTCAAAGGCATTATTCTTAGTGGAAAAAGTCAGCCTCAAAAAGATACACAGTGTATAACTATATTCATATAATTTTAGAAATGGAGGTTAGAGAAGTAGGGGGAGATAGGTTTGGTTATAACACTTGCAACACAAGGCATCCCTGTAGTGAAGGAACTTTACTGTGGAGGTAAATACACAAATCTATACATGTGAGAAAATCTTACAGAACTAAATCCACATCCACACAAGTACAAGTAAACCTGAGAAAATCTGAATTCACTGGGTGGATTATATCGATCTTAATATCATAACTGTGAAATTATTCTATAGTTCAACAAAATATTACCATTGGAGGGAACCAAGTAAAGTGTGTATGACAACTCTGCAGTTTTTCTTACAACTGCATATAAATCTACAATTATCCCAATGAAAAATTTCAGTTTAAACATAAGAAGAGACATCTACAAAAAAGAACATTCAAAATAAGGGAAGTATCTAGGAAGTTACAAAAGCAATATCAGAAATTAAAACAAAAAATCAACAGAAAAGTTGAAGTAAAAAATTGGGGGAAAAGTCAAGGAATTAACAGTTCTGTCCACAAGGTCAAACATCCAAATATTATGAGTCTAGAAAGAGCAGAGAAAATACAGAGAGGAAACTATTAAATAACAACAAAAAAAATTCCCTGGACTGAAAACCTGAAAATAATTCAAAACAAATGTGATGTATAAACACACAGAACAATAAGTAAAAATTACCAGCAGCAAGGCATGCCCTGCTGATATTTCAGAAATATCAAGAATAAATTCAGGATTCTACAACAGTTTATCGTGAGAAAAATTAGGTCACATATAAGAGACTGGGAATCAAAACACCATAATTCTCACTCAAAAGTAAAAAACAAGTAATACTACAAAATTCCAAGAGGAAATATTTTATCGTCTAAATTCTGTACCTAGTTAGACTATCAATCAAGCATAAAAGTAAAATAAAGGCATTTGACGTAACAAAAAGTTTAACCTGTGGTACCACCTTTTTTTAAGGAAGTTACTGGAGAATGTGCTCTACTGAAACAAGGCAATAAGCAAAAGGAAGTCACAGGAACCAGGAAATAGGCCCCATCACCAAAAGGAAAAAAAAAAATGGTGAAGGAAATTGCCAGGATGCTTAGAACCCACCACAGAAGAAAGAGTCCAGTCCAAGTTGGAGCAGAAGGAAATACTCTGTAAACATCCCTCTAAGACATCCCTCTAAACTGACAGTTGAACTGATATGTTTGACCCACCCTGTGAGAGGCTTACCATTCTAACAGAGTTCAGGAATTAATTAGCAATAAGTAGAAATAAGCATAAGCCAATGATGACAAGACAGTTAATACATTCTGGTACACTAGAGGATTGACCTTTGAACAATACAGACAGAGACAGTATACATAGTCATCACAATGCAATCCCTGTGTAGTCATTTAACCAAGACAAACAAATGAAAGACAATCACACTGGCAGGCTGGAAGGAGGGAAAGTATGAGAGGGTGAGAGTGTGTGTGGTGGTGGAGGGAACGTGGGGTGAAGGTCATGGTAATAATGCCAAAGCCTCATCTTTCATATTTAGCCATCAGTAGAAAATAGCTGCAACTGAAATGTTTTTCAATAGCAGTATAAATATATTTTCATGTTTTAAATATGGATGTAAATAGAACAAATAGACAAATGTGTTGGGAATGAAGACTTTGAGGATAGCAATGTGGAGTGGGGAAGTGTGGAGCAGAGGCTACTATTTTTAATTATCAGCCCTTTAGCATCATCTTAATTTTTAACCATTCATATGTCTTACTTTAATAACACAATAGTTTTTTTTTAATATAATGCAAATAATTTTGAAAGTTTACAAAACACAGAAAAAAATTAAAATTACTGCTATAATCCTGCAACCCACAGGGCACCATTGCTAAAATTGGGGTCTATTTTCTAAAATGATGGTACAAACTTAGAAAAAAGAAATAGCTGATTCAAACAAACACAAAACATTCAATTATAGGATTTAAAATCTTCATTTGGAAAATAGTGCTTAATCTTCAAGCACTCTTCTGAAAACACTAACAATTACAATTGACATTGCAATTGACACTAGGGAAATCTTGGCAGGAACTGAACTGAGTAGCTTGGAAAGGAATCACCCACAGCTGTCCCCGCCCGCATATATTCAAATTTGACCATTAAACATGAGAAAAACGGAGGACTAACTAATTGAGAATGATAATGAACAATCTACCTTAGGGTCACTTTTGTGGAAGCTAATTCATTTTGATTAAACCTCCAAACCATCAGTGTTAAGCTTGAAGCAATACTGCACACACCTGCTATTTCCCTCTAATAGATTATATCATGACATGTTTTTTAGTCTTTTAAATTCAAAAATGTTATATATATATATATATATATATATATATATCTTATAACCAGTTACTTTTTTTGTTTTGTTTTGTTTTATAACCAGTTACTTTTATACCATATATTTAAAATGTTCCAACTTACTGCAATATTACTACACCCTAATATCCCATCTGCACAAGTAACAGATCTTACCTCATCTTATCTTTTTTTACAAGTAATTTATAAACATATTGGCTGCACTTTTGTTCAGATGACCGCTGATTTAAAAGTGCAGTTAATATGCCCCATTCTTTTCCCTTTAACAGAATTTTGTCACTTCCTTGCCATTAGTTGTAGAATAACCTAACTTATTTTCCAGCCTCAGGTTTAAGATGTTAACTTCCTTACTTAATGTTGCCATCAGTGATCATAAGGTAGAAACTTTTTTTTTTTTTTTTTTTTTTTTTTTTGCGGTATGGGGGCTTCTCACTGTTGTGGCCTCTCCCACTGCGGAGCACAGGCTCCGGACGCACAGGCTCAGCGGCCATGGCTCACGGGCCCAGGCGCTCCGCGGCACGAGGGATCCTCCCGGACCGGAGCACGAACCCGCGTCCCCTGCATCGGCAGGCAGACTGTCAACCACAACGCCACCAGGGAAGCCCAGGTAGAAACTATTTTATCCCTGTCTACCAGTGCAGATATTTCAATCTAGGCAGAGCAACTTTATTGAGGATTTTGGGACTTTGGGGCCATTTCTAAACATCTCCCATAGTCCTGAGAGTGAAAATGTGTTTTTAACAGTACAAGATCAACAAAACACCGAAAAGTTAGCCTGCCAACATTTTTCTACTTGTTAGATTTGTATTTGATTGCCGCCTGGGGATACTGTATAAATTTCCTTAATTTATGCAAACAATGCTAAACAAATCACACAACAAAAACAATCATATTAGGGCTTCCCTGGTGACGCAGTGGTTGAGAGTCCGCCTGCCGATGCAGGGGACGTGGGTTCGTGCCCCGGCCCGGGAAGACCCCACATGCCGCGGAGCGGCTGGGCCCGTGAGCCATGGCCGCTGAGCCTGCGTGTCCGGAGCCTGTGCTCCGCAACGGGAGAGGCCACAACAGTGAGAGGCCCGCGTACCGCAAAAAAACAAACAAAAAGAAAAAACAATCATATTAATGATAAAATAAATTTTCTTGAGCACTGGCACTTGTAATCAATTTTTTATTACTGGATATATAAACGTATAGTTAAAGAAGTATATAAGCACACATAGATTAATATTTGCTATTATTAGAAATATACTTTCTCATCCCAGAAGTTATATCCTTTGATTAAATGATAAGGTATCAGTCTGGTGGGAAAGGGATTCGGAAGTAGGTAAGTTTATCTACCCACAAGCTAGTCCACCTAGCAAAGTCTTGGTTCAAAAATGTACCTAAAAGGACATTAACCAGAACAGAAGAAATTTATTACCACAAAGGTCCTATATGTAGAATATCTTTGAGTTTCTATCATAAGTCCTATTCTGATCACATTTTGAACACATATGATTTTACCCAATTTGAGGAGTCCAGATGTAACTTTTGTGAGAATGTTATACTTCTGAGGAATCTGTAACACACAAGGGGTCCTATGATGACTCTATATTTCTGTACGCCCAGCCCTGGGCTATGTTTTTATTGCCTACTTAGCCCAGAGAAATAGAAATAAAAGCTCAATAGATGTTTCCCTGACCAAAGGTACAGAATGGTACTACAAGGCTGCAGCAAACAAGGTTTCCATACAAGGTTCTTCACAATTAAAGCCCAAGGGTAGCCAACATCACAGAGGTTTCTCAAATAACCTACAAATAGTCAGAAATATACCATCAGGTCTTTTCTGTTGTTTTTGTTCATTCTGGGCGAAAAAATAAACTAGCTTAAAATGACCACTTGCATACCCATAACTGTCTCTCTTCTTGGCTCCAGACCAGCATAGCCAGCTGCTGATTCAACACATACCTCAAAGTCAATGTACCCTTAAAATTTAACTCATGAGTTCTCCCACCCCACCCTGGCCCTCTCCCTGTGTCCACTATCTTATTAAATGACAGTCTCTGAAGTGGAAACCTGAGAGTCATAGTGATTTCTCCATTTCCCAAAACACCCACATCAAATTAAATCCATCCACTATACCATCTTCTCGCTCATTACCAAAGTCCAGGTCACCACTCAGTTTCATGTGGAAAATTATAATAACTGTCCCTTTTCGCTTGAAAAGCCTTCAATAGCTTCTATTGTTCTTAAGAAAATGCCTAAAACACTAACAAAACCTGTTAATGAAAAAATTAATTGACAATCAATGTAAGAAAGAAATGGAAAATTTTATTTGAGCCAACCTGAGGATTATAACCTGGAAAACAGTCTTTCAGAAAGCACTGAGGACTGCTCCATCCACTAGAAGTCAAAGAACAGTAATATAAGTTTTTGAGACAAAGGGTTATACATCAAAGTAACATACTGACAGTTTACATAATCCAACCAGGTGAGTAGTGGGTCATCCAGACCCCTTAGAGAATTGAGAAAGGAAGAGGATTGAGAAAGGAATGTTTTCTCCTTAGGAGTTACCTTGCTGGCTTCAGGAGGAAATTGTTTTTGGTTTTGAGTAGGCATTCCTGTATCTTCCAAGGGGCTCGAGTTAATGTATAACACAGATACACAATGCACACTAAAGGGGAGGGTGTAGTGGCTCAAATGGGCAGAGAGAATTTTATGTTTAAAAATTTTCTTGTCCTGCCTTAAAAATAATTTTGTTTCATCAAAACTAATAACCTTTGTGTCATCTGGCCCTTGCCTACCTCTCTAGCCTCATTTTGTGCCATTCTAACTTTCTCTACTTCAGATACAGGATCCTTCTTCCTGTTCCTGTATTGTGCTAAGCTGACCCTTTGCATGTGCTGTCTCTTTGCCCCAAATGCTCTAGTGAACATTTTCTCTCTCCTCCCCTTAACTTGTAAGACTTACACATTCCTAAATGCCCATTAAACCAAAAGCCATTCCCTCAGACAAGAAATACCTCCCATGATTACACTCTGAGACCTTCAATTCTTGCTTCTCAGAGACCCTACTTAGTTGAATTTTTGAATTTAAGTGCTTAAGGTGTCTGTCTTCTGTTATACCTTTTCTATAAATGACTTGTGAGTAAATAGATTAGGCTTTGCTGGGCATATGGTCTTTGTTTCAAATATTAAACTTTGCCCTTGAGAGAGAAAGCATCCATAGACAATAAGTAAACAAATGGGTGTGGCTCTGTTCCAACAGCTTTCAGCCATAGTTTGCTCATCCTCTCATTACATGGTGTAAACGCCATGAAGGTACTGGGTGTGTTTTGTTTCATTCACTGTTGTATCTCAGTACTCACTGCAATACCCACAGTGGTATTGGAGGATGTAAATATATTATCAGTTATGAGGGTGTAACTGTATTTTCAGTTACGCTTCTAATCTACAAGACAAAAATTAAAAAGAAATTGTTTGACAAAGGAGGTTCCTCCTAAATGATCTAGTGATTATTCAGACTTGCTCTTGATATGCCTGAGTCTCATTAAAATTCAAAGCACAAAAGTTTAACTAATTAGTGAGGGTACCTGTACCTGTCCAGAAGGTCCTTAAAGAGAACAGAAATGGGAACTAAAGAAAGGAACTCTGTTCCAATATTCTGTTTTCACCTAGCAGGAAAACTGACTGGAGCAACTAGAGAAATCTTCCTTTTTTAAACTACTGGACTGAACACAGAGATAGTAATTGTAAAAAGAACAGCTACAACAAAGAATCATAAAGACATTCACTCCAAAGGATGGCCAAAAACTTCAGTAGTAGTCATTAGGCACTTAAGCTTCACTTTAAAAGTTTTGTTTTGTTTTCCCAGAAGATAATAGTTTCTGGGATTACCAGTCAAGATGATGAATTGAGCTAACACAGGTATATCCATCTCTTCTCAATTAAGGCTGTTTGGGGGAAATACACAAACAAGCTTGAAGGTAAAGGAGGAAAATATCCATGTATCAGAAACCCAGCAAGGACCGAAGCTATGTGAACCATGGAGAAAGGGGACTAGATATATGCCCTAGGGGCTGAAGTTTTAAGCCAATCTTGAAAGACAACAGATTCAGAAGATCTTATTTCTCAAGTCAGGGAAATAGCACTTGGTTCCCTCTATAAAACTGGGGTCTAGGAAATGGCTATTACTTAAGTGAATGGTGACTTGAAATTTTCTTTTCAGCCACCAAGTTCTAGCAGCTTGAAACGTGTGTGAACATGTGTGGAAAAAGAGAATGCCCTACCCACACCAAATAAGAACCATAGGACAAGCAGTGAGCAATGTTGGGGGTGGGGCACAAGCAGGCAGTGGCAGGTGGGGTGGTGTAAATTGACCCCACCCTTCAGTTACAGAGCCCTTAAACTGAGAAACAAACCTAAATATTGGTTCAGATCTGATGAAACCTATAGGGTCACTGGAAAAGGGAATGAGGAAATTCTCCAGAGTATACCTATGGAAGAAAACTACATATTAATAAAACAAAATAGAGTCCATAGAATCAATAAACTAGAAAATTTACAGTCAAAGAACTAGACTACAGAACAATTTGAAAGGGATTTTTGAAGTTAGTAGGTTTCTTTATTTTTTGTTATTTTTATTGGAGTAGAGTTTATTTACAATGTTTAGTTTCAGTATATATATATATATATATACACACACACATATATATATGTATGTATATATACACACACAATGGAATATTACTCAGCCATATAAAAGAATGATATAACGGCATTTGCAGCAACATGGATGGACCTGGAGATTATCATACTAAGTGAAGTAAGTCAGAAAGAGAAAGACAAATGTTATATGATATTTCTTATATGTGGAATCTAAAAAAGGGATACAAAAATAAAATAAGTAGGTTTCAAGAGAGCAAAAATAGAATCCAAAAAAAGAGAATGTTATAAAAGGCAGGCAGATATAAAAAATAATCAAGGAAAAATAATATATAAAACATACTTATTTAAATAAAACATTCAATAACTACAACTGTAGAGATGCTGAAGAATAAATTACTATAATGAAATAAAAAATCACAAGTCACTCATAGAGTAGCAGAAAGTTATAAAGAAACAAACAGTACAAAAAAGAAGGTAAGAAAAAGAGAATAAGTAGAAATTCCAGAAGGAAATATTAGTGAGAATGGGAGAAAAGTATACAGATAATTACAGAATAAAAATGTTTAATAATTGGAAATATAATTCTTCAGACCAAAAGTTGGACTAAAAGAATTCCAAAGATGAGTTTTTATACACTGACCTAGATGTAAAAATTATTAGCAAAAAATTCTTAACATTTTCCACATGGGGAAAAAAAGGCAATACTCAGAAATGGGTACCTGAGGACCACACCTGTCAGAATGAACACAGGTCCATTCAAACTGGATAGCAAATTCATCATCAAAACCAGAAATGAGATAACAATAAAATAATAATACTGTCAAAGTGCCAAGGAAATATGTATATCAGCCTAAAATCCCAACAAACAAGCATGAAAATAAAATGAAGATGTGTTCAGACATAAGATATGCCAAAGAATTTCTACACACTAATGTGCATGCACTGAAGGGATTACTAAAATATATATTCAGGAAGGATAAAAATTACTCCACAAATGGAGACTGAGAAAAAAAAGAGTATAAAAATAAAATTTACCAAACATCTAAGGAAGGAATGATACCAATTCTCTATAATCTCTTCCAGAAAATAGAAGCAGAGAGACTTGAGTTACTTCGTAACTCAATCTATGAGGCCAGCATTACCCTAATTCCAAAAACAAAGATATTACAAAAAAATTAAAACTACAAACCACTCTCTCATGAACACATGAAGATGCCATCAGAAACCTACTAGAGCTAATCAATGAATTTGGCAAAGTTGCAGGATACAAAATTAATGCACAGAAATCTCTGGCATTCCTATACACTAACAACGAAAGATCAGAAAGAGAAATTAAGGAAACAATCCCACTCACCACTGCAACAAAAAGAATAAAATACCTAGGAATAAACCTACCTAAGGAGGCAAAAGACCTGCAGTCAGAAAACTATAAGACACTGATGAAAGAAATCAAAGATGACACAAACAGATGGAGAGATATATCATGTTCTTGAATTGGAAGAATCAATACTGTGAAAATGACTATACTACCCAAAGCAATCTACAGAGTCGATGCAATCCCTATCAAATTACCAATGGCATTTTTTACAGAGCTAGAACAAAAAATCTTAAAATTTGTATGGTGACACAAAGGACCCCAAACAGCCAAAGCAATCTTGAGGGGAAAAAAATGGAGCTGGAGGAATCAGACTCCCTGACTTCAGACTATACTACAAAGCTACAGTCATCAAGACAATATGGTACTGGCACAAAAACAGAACTATAGATCAATGGAAAAGGATAGAAAGCCCACAGATAAATCCATACATCTATGGTCAACTAATCTATGACAAAGGAGGCAAGGATATACAATGGAGAAAAGACAGTCTCTTCAATAAGTGGTGCTGGGAAAACTGAACAGCTACATGTAAAAGAATAAAATTAGAACACTTCCTAACACCATATACAAAAATAAACTCAAAATGGCTTAAAGACCTAAATATAAGACCGGACACTATAAAACTCTTAGAGGAAAATATAGGCAGAACACTCTTTGACAGAAATCACAGCAAAATCTTTTTTGAGCCACCTCCTAGAGTAATGGAAATAAAAACAAAAATAAACAAATGGGACCTAATGAAACTTAAAAGCTTTTGCACAACAAAGGAAACTATAAACAAGAAGAAAAGACAAACCTCAGAATGGGAGAACGTATTTGCAAACGAATCAACGGACAAAGGATTAACCTCCAAAATATATAAACAGCTCATGCAGCTCAATATTAGAAAAACAAACAACCCAGTCAAAAAATGGGCAGAAGACCTAAATAGACATTTCTCGAAAGACATACAGATGGCCAAGAGGTACACGAAAAGCTGCTTGACATCACTAATTATTAGAGAAATGCCAATCAAAACTACAATGAGGTATCACCTCACATCAGTGAGAATGGGCATCATCAGAAAATCTACAAACAACAAATGCTAGAGAGGGTGTGGAGAAAAGGGAACCCTCTTGCACTGTTGGTGGGAATATAAATTGATACAGCCACTGTGGAGAACAGTATGGAGGTTCCTTAAAAAACTAAAAATAGAATTACCATATGACACAGCAATCCCACTACTGGGTGTATACCCAGAGAAAACCATAATTCAGAAAGACATATGCACCCCAATGTTCACTGCAGCACTATTTACAGTAGCCACGTCATGGAAGCAACCTAAATGCCCATCAACAGGCGAATGGGTAAAGAAGATGTGGTACATATATGCAATGGAATATTACTCAGCCATAAAAAGGAATGGAATTGGTTCATTTGTAGAGACGTGGCTGGACCTAGTGACTGTCATACAGAGTGAAGTCAGAAAGAGAAAAACAAATACTGTATATTAATGCATATATGTGGAATCTAGAAAAATGGTACAGGTGAACCAGTTTGCAAGGCAGAAATAGAGACATAGTTGTAGAGAACCAATATATGGACACCAAGGGGGGAAAGCAGGGGCAGGGGTGGTGGTGGGATGAACTGGGAGACTGGGATTGACATATATACACTAATATGTATAAAATAGATAACTAATAAGAACCTGTTGTATAAAAACTAAATAAAATAAAATTCATATTAAAAAAAAAAGTATTACAACATGTGTAACAGCCAAAGAATTGGTATCCATCTCTTTAGTTCAGAGTTAACACATTTAGATTTTTTGGTGATATCTGCAATCTTATCTACATCACATACCATCTAAAGCTAGGGGAGCATCAGCTGAGCTAGATTCTTCAATAGATCAAACAATGTGTGGCATCCTCTAGAAAATAACATTGACATTTTTAACTGCTGTGAGACTCACCCCTAGCCAAAGTCAAATTCCTCCCTAAAGTGGGCCCAAAGCCACTGGGAGAAAGGGAGCTCTAGAAGAGAGATGGAGATGTCTATGTTAGTTGGTGCCATTTTCATCACTGATGCGATTCATGCCACCACCAATAATGACGGCTGAACGTAATCAGCTTCATCCCGAGCTAAGAAGGAATCAGAATCTGTATTGCTCTTGGCTTTCAGAGCCAACCAAAATTAGTGCTGCTTTCTCTATAGAATTAATCTGCAGAAGAATGAAGAAAGCTATCTGAAATAGTTTTATCACTATTCTAATAAACTGATGTATTGATACTTTAAAAAAAAGAAAGAAAAACTTAAACCCCATCCTTATTAGTAAATAACAGCTCCTACTTCTAGTTTCTCAAGCCAAAAGCATTAAGACTTATTCCTTAACGCCTCTAAACTCTAGACTTTGTAAAGAGCACCTACAAATCAATAATTTAAAAAATAGTCAATCAGAAAAGAGATGAAAAGTGGAAACCAGAACAGCCAATAAATTATGAAAAGTCATCCAACCTCACTAATAATATTGAAGAAATGAATTATTAACACAACAACATTTCACTTAATTTACTGAAATAGTAAAAACTGGTATGTCTGATAATATCAACTATTGGGAAGATCTGGGGAAAAAATGGTTCTCTCAGATATAGCTTGTAGAAGCATAAATGGATACAGTCACTTAGAGGATAATTTGGCACTCAGCAGTGAATTTAAGAACATGTGTACCACATGGCTCAATGCAGCATTTGCAATCTGAGTGCATACCTAATAGAACTCTTACACACGTATACAAAGAGACACACACAAAGAAGCATTTCTCCTTAACAGCAAAATTAAGGGAATAACCTCTGTGTGTACAAGTAGAGAAATGGATAAAAACATTCATATGTTAGGACATGATCTCAGGATGGAACATTATAAAGCAGAGAAACTATGGATACATCTCAAAAATATAATGCTGCAAGAAGTAAAATGATCTATACATCATCTTTTAATGTGTGGCAATTAAAAAATACACCAAAAATAATACTCTTGGATTGTTTGTGAATGCATTCCTCTATGGGTAAAATGGAATAAAATGATAAATACTAAATGTATGGTATTGGTTGCCTCTGGAGTTGAAGAAGAATAGGAATGTAGATGTTGGTAAAAGGAAAGGTTAGTCATATCTATAATAGCCATAGTATATAGTAATAATAATCTCTTTAGATTAAAAACATCTAGAAGCAAATATGAAGAAATGTCAACCACTATTAACTCTAGGTGTTGGATATATTATTGTTTGTAATTCTGTGTACATTATCTTCCTCAAAAAATAAAAATAGTACCTTCTCTACATAAAATTTACTCTTGCTTTTGTATTCATTGAGCCTTAAGAAATAAGCATCCTTGACTATTATCAAGTTTTCCTTCTATCACATATGTATTTTTATGTGTACTCATTTCCCTATAGATGACAGATGTAAAAACAACACAAAGTGAATACTGAAGGTGAATGTAAAGCACAATAAAATGAATATTAAGATAGTGTAATTTATCTTAACTTACTGGTGTGAATCAGGCAGGTGTGAGAGAGAGGGGTGAGGGAGAGACCTAATCAATGATACATCTATATATGGGACATGGAAGGGCAGTTTCTTCCCCCTGATCGCTAAGTTTTCAAGGACAGCAGAATCTTCTACTGTGCTTTGAGTCTCAGTATCAGAGAAATTATTGAAGAGCACAGACTCAATAACCACAGGAAACGGTTGTGCTGTGCTTCTCTCTCACCCGTTCAGGGTCTATTTATGCACTAAGCGCTCTTCTGCAGAGATGGGCCCAGAAACCACAGATGGGAGATGACTCAGGAGAGGAGGATGGGCAAGAATTGCCTCATTTAAACTATGTGCTCAATCAGATCCCACAGTTCTCTCAGGCTGGAAGAGTAAACAAGCTTCTCCAGGAGCTAGCCTGTTGTCCATGAAGTAGGTTATTCTCATTAAGGTTTTCTATGTCAGTATAAAGGACCAAACACCAGCTGGAAATCAATACAACTGGTGTGCCAATCTGACATTGCTCGTTATGCAAACTCTAGCCTCCCTGGGCTCAGTTTTTTCTTTATAATGACAATTAGAAGAGTTGATACTCAGTCTGCAATCTATTCTCAAAAGGACAAGAAGAGAGTTTTCATTTTGTTTCTGTTATTAATATACTGTGAGAGGAGGATACCATTTTATAGATCATTGATAACAGACTGATGATAGATCAACATATGTATGTGTGTATACACACATATATATGTAAGTATACATATATGCGTGATTGAATGTGTGTGTATATATCTCTATTGTAAAATGGATGTAACAATGAATGATGTACCTTCTTTGGTAGAGTGTGATGACAACAAAATTAAGTAATAGTTAAAATGCTAGGGAACTATATTGAAATAGTACTTTTGGCTGGATTTTGTAGTATAAAAATTGGTCTGGAGTAATATTTGCTAATCAGAAATAGTTTAAAAACATGAATACTGGTTTTTCAATTGCAAAAATAAGCATTTCATTTTTATCAGCATCTTCACATTAATTATTCCTTTTACATGTGTTTCTTACCAATCACTTGAGAGAATTTTCCATTTGATTTCTGCTTTTTCATATGACTACAGAAAGTTTCATATTTCTCATGTTTCTCCAAGTTTCCCTTCCTTTCCTTCCCCCTCCACCCTAATTTTTCTCTCCTCCTTTACCAATATGTAGACTTAGCTATAGGAGATACTGGTAATACTTTTCTTCCAGCAGATTTCCTAGAATAAAAACGGCAGTATTCTGGACTCCTGAAACAAGATGTAATTCTTCGCTAAAATCTTTTACAAAAGTATGAAAAAGTTTATTTTGGATACCTATCTAGCTTCCCTTTATGTAATCCTGCTTTCTTTCCCTTGCTTTCTATCACAAATCAACTCTCAGGAATACGTTTGATAAGTTCATCGATGGATATAATGGGTAAACAATATATAAAAGGGATAAATACATATGTTCACTGCAAGGGTTGATTCATCTGTTGCTAATATTCACCCACAGTAGTAACTTAAAAATAATTCTGAGCTTGTATCCATGCTCACTAGGATTTTAAGACATGAGTTACAATAACTCCTTTCACGGACATTGGCTGAAGTCATCCTCTCCCAACAGTGTTTGCATTCTTTCAAGGTAGCAATAAATGGTGTGTTAGACCCCTACTAGCTGATGGAGAAGATATTTGAGAGGAAAGAACTTTCTTAGGTTCTCCCATCCTTCCTAATCTTTTTAAAATTCTGGTTTCTTAAACACACAAATCTTTCCTAAAATAAATTAACTGTTTTTCGTTTCCATAAAATTAAATCACTAATTTAGTAAATATTCTTCCCAGCACCTTTATGTAAAAATAAAGATAGAAATCTCATAACTTGTAAGCCCAATGTGACTGTCCTCCAAGTAAAGCAGCTGATAGGCTACTTCACCATCGTTCAGAGTTTTATATGTTAGCGCTGGCATCTTTGACGTTTTTTGTCTGTCTTATAAACAGCTCCAGAAAAATACTGCTTTTAGTCTGACAAATACGCTCTCCGAATGCTCCACATCATCTTCATAATTATCTGCGCCAATAAAGGGAAGTGAGTTTTAAGCAAAAATACCGCGGCATCACACATATGATGTGTTCAAGATGCAACCATATGTCAGGTTGTCTAACTGGAAAACCACGAGGTTATAGGGTTTATTAAATGTCCCTGTTCAGTGAGGCGTTCCCTGATCAACATATCTCAAATAGCACCCAGGCAACCCTTACTATCCATCCTCGCTGGCACGTTTTGCTTTCTAACACAAATCACTATCTCCATAAATATTCCATTATTTAACAAAACATATTATATACACTTATACTATTAATTGTCTGTCTACTTGGTGAGAATATAAACTTGCATGACTACAGCTCTGTGTTTTGTCTACTCTTGTAGCCACAGCACCTAGAACATTAACAGTCAGAATAGGCTTGTGATAATTTTTTGTTAAATGAATGAGTCCCATCAACATTATTAAAGTATTATAGTCTGGCTCTTAGCAGAGAAGCCCTGGATCTCTCTGTTTCTCTTTCTCTGTTCTTATCAGGATTCTGGCAAAAATAAGGTAGTAATCAAGGCTGCTTCCTCCTGAATAAGCCCCAGACATTTCTTTTCATTCTTGGTCTTTCCTCTTCTCTGAAATGAAAGCCTGGCAGCTGGGTCCTGGCTTAACAGGCCTGGGCAGCTGACTTAGCTCCAGAGTATATGTGCACTTGAATGCTCCCTTCCTGTTTCTTCATTCCTATGTTTTTGACACTCGCAGGTGTGTTCTGGACTAGCTTTATGGTCTCCAATGATGGCTGATATTTAGGTGTTATTTTAGAAGGAAAAAACTGGTCATTATATTTTAATTTATTTAAGCCAAACGGAATACGGAAACAGAAGTCTTACCAAAAGTCCAGCATAAACATTGGGGTTCTCTCTGGCATTTAGAATGAAAGCCCAGGCAAGGATAATTTATAAATAACTTAGGGTTATAAGTGTAAAAATATAGCATAAGAACACCAGAGATAGCTTTTTTGTCTGAACTTGGGTCAGGAAAAGCCCTCCAAAGTATTATTTAAGGCCATCAATGAAAAGACTGGTGGATCAACTAATTAAAATTTTAAATTTCTGAGGAGTAGGATGTATAATGAAAGCACAATTAGAAACCTGGGTAAAATACATCAATGAGCAAGTCTCAAAAAGACATACTGTGATCAATGGAAAATAAAATATGTTTAATCTCACTAATAATTGAATACATCAAACTAGAATAGCAGTGAAATATCAATCTTTTAAATCTTTACACATCCAGAAAATAATGATAAATTTCAATGCTGACTTTGATATAAAAAGGCACTCTCATAAACTCTTTTCTGGTCAGACTGTAAATTAATATTAGCTTTTCTAGAGGACAATATGTAAGTATGTATCCAAATTAAAATATGTATATTGTCTGAATTTAATCTATAAAGAAGTCACAGATAAGAACAAACATGTATATATATAAGAATGTTCACTGTAATATTGTTTACATGAAAAAAATGTGTGTAGCAACTTTCCAACAGCAGTAGTGGGTGGGTTAAAAATTAACTTAGTACTTTTATATAATCAGGTATCATTGCAGCCAACATAATGAACAATAAATGGACATGGAAAGATGTTCATGGTGTTGAATAAGCTATCAGCTTATAGTTTACACCTCTAGGTATGTTTATAGATGAATTAAAAAGTCTTGGTAAGGTATTTACAAATATGTACAGGAGCAGGACCCTACGGGGCTGTCCCAAGAAAGACTCCCCCCCCACACACACCCATGTTCTCCACCTTCCTCTTGTCTGTAGAAAACTTTAGTCAAAAACTAAATTTAATCAAAGAAGTGAGAAAATGCAGAAGCAAAGGAAAGCAGGCAAACATGACTTAGCCATTAAACAAAGCTGAGGACCTTTAGTTCCTCCTCAAGGGCTCTAGATAATATTCTGAGCCATCTCCTTGGAGCTGTTTTACAGATATTGAAATCCTCACCAGGTGAAAAAAGTTAACTCTATGATGAACAGACTGGAGCCATGACATAAGCTGCTCCATCTTACACAATTCCAAGAACAGGCCTCAAGGAAATGGGAACAAACCATCCCCAGAGTTGAAGATTAACTGTACCTAAAACAATCAAGATGACACTGATCAGACCACTGCCTGACCAATTTCAAGACGACTGTCAGAGCTGACTATGTTGTTCTGCATGTAGCCTTCTCTCCCCACTTATATGCCCCCGAAACTCCCCTGTAAAAGCTCTTGCCCCCTGATGGGCAGTGAGGAGTTGATGCTATGGGACATGAGTCCACCTTCTCCCCAGGACTGCTGGCTTCCTCAATAAAGTGATCTTGCCTTTTACCCAATACTTTGTCTCTCAGTATTGGATTCTTGAGCGATGAGCAGCCAAACCTGAGTTTGGTGACAAATATACATGTATTAGTAATGGCTGTCTCTCAGTAAAAAGATCAGTGGTTGCCAGGGATTGGAGGGGGGCAGGGATAAGTAGGTGGAGCACAAAGGATTTTTAGGGCAATGAAGATCCTCTGTATGATACTGTAATGGTGCACACATATCATTATGCAGTTGTCAAGACCCACAGGATGTACACCACCAAGGGTGAACTCTAATGTAAACTCTGGACTTTGGATGATAATAATGTGTCGGTGTCAGTCCATCAATTGTAATAAATGTATCACTCTGATGGGGGAATGTTGATAGTGGAGAAGGCTATGTTATGTGTTAGGCAGGGATATGTAGGAAGTCCCTGTATCTTCTCACTCAATTTTGCTGTGAATCTAAAACTGCTCACAAAAATAAATTCTATTGGTGATAATAATAATAATGGTTGTCTCTGAGGAGTAAAGTTATGGGGACTGGAAGAGAATTTAATTTTCCGTGTCGAATATTTTTGGTTTGACCTAACTTTTATATCAGACATTTATACTTTTCGATTTTAAAGGATATCTCCATTTTGAAAATATTATTAGCAGAAGAGGACAAAAGGCAGATGACCTAAGTGAGAAACCAAATCCAGGAGCAGGTGAAAGCTGGCTTGTCCATGTGTTTCTTAATACTATTCTCATTTCATGCATGTCACCTAAATGTCAGAATCTACTTCCCCTATATATGCTCTCATTAACATCCAGCAACCCTTTGTTTTCTGAGATTCCTGAACTATTTGCCTTTGTTTTGCACTAGATTTCATTCTTTCCCCCTCTCTCCCTCCAGCCAGCAGCTGCACAATGATTCAGACAGGAACAAAAGAGGTCTCCCCCAGGAGAGCCAAGACAAAGGGCAGCTCCCTATGTCCAGGGAAGGGCGTTGCTAAATACACTGCAGTTTGGAAGCACTGGGCTTAGGAGGAATGAGCTTGTCAGTAGTTCTCTGATTGCCCACTTACAGTCAGGCTGGATTCTTTGGAACAATGAGGTCGTCTAGTCTCTAGAAGGTAAATCCTAATCATTCCTGAGCACACATGACATATTCCTTATATTATCCAGTGGATGTGAAAATTGGGCTATATCTTTTGGTGGTGTCTTTTATTTCCTAGAGATGTTTTTTTTTGTTCATGTTGTATTTCTAACTCTTCCTTCTATACTATATGCTATAGGTAGGTTTTTCTTGCAAAAAAAATAATAGCCCCAAAGTTACTTACGAATGTATTTCTATTCTTTTATCTTCAGATAAACAATCCTTTGAAAGTAAACAAAAGAACTTCCCACTGTTACGTTTTTAGCTTTCGCTGTTCCTTAGTAGAGAAGCTTGACACAAACCCTTCAGTCAGACATGTAGGAACACAACATGAAATGAGGCTTGAGAAATCTGGCTACTGTTGAGATATCATAAAGAACTACCATACAGTCCATTTTTTAAAAGTGGTGAGCTATAATATCTGGGGATGACAAATAAACTTCACAGTGAATATATCTGTAAAAACCATATAGAGGTATAATTATATACTTGTGGATTAATAAGAATACAGACGGGGACTGCTCTACTTAAATTGTCAACTTCTGGGCTTTCCTGGTGGCGCAGTGGTTGGGAGTCCGCCTGCCGATGCAGGGGACGCGGGTTCGTGCCCCGGTCTGGGAGGATCCCACGTGCTGCGGAGTGGCAGGGCCCGTGAGCCATGGCCGCTGAGCCTGTGCGTCCGGAGCCTGTGCTCCGCAACGGGAGAGGCCACAGCAGTGAGAGGCCCGCATACCGAAAAAAAAAAAAAAAATTGTCAACTTCTACATTTTCATAAATACCAACCAAATTATATTCATTTTACTCTATCAAAAAAGGAAGTCAATCTGCCCACTTCCTAGAGATGGCATTAGCATTAGTGCCTGTAATTTCAGAATCTTTATAGATTTGTACATTGGTCCTTATCTACAGAATACTACTCACAGTGCTTGGCTTCGTCTTGAGATGTTTTGCAAGCATTATTTGTCCTATCCTTTGTAACTCTTAGTAAAACAAAACAAAACAAAAAGACATACTCAGAAGATGTAAAGTTCTACTAAGAGGAGGCTTACAATCTCAACAGGAAAGAGAGCTGGTGAAAAAATAGCAAATACCTTCCATGTATATGGGGATAAATCTTTCAGTAGTGAGAATGACTCTTAAGGACAGCAAGCAGATCTTTGAACAAGTATGGGGCACTGTGCCTGTGCCACCAGTAATGGCAATAAGGCCACAACCTCCCAATCTGTCTTCTTCTGTGTTTACCTCCACCCTCCATTCTCATTCTGAACACAGCAACAGACTGATCCCAACACAATAACACGTCACTCCCCTACTCAAAATCTTCCAGTGTCTTCTTTTCTCATTCAAAGATCTAATAACTGCCCCCCAGCCCCAGGTGCCCCATCTGGTACTTTTTGCCCCACCTAGTACTCGGCTTCCTCTTGCTCAAGCTGTTTCGCCACGCTGGTGTCCTAACTATTCCAAGAACTCACTGGGCACACTCCCACCTCTGTGCCTTTGCACATAAGACTTCCTTTCCTTGGACCAATTTTGTTTCTCATACACACATGGCTTGTTCCCTTACCTACTTTGAGCTTTTCCTCTGATATTATCTTTTCAAAGAGGCCTTGACATTCAGTCAAAACCATATTACTCCTTTCTTCCCCGTCTAACTCAGTGTATCCTCTCCACCTTCTTACTTTAGTCTTCTCCACAGTGCTTACCAGCACATGGTAAACGATATTCATTTACTCATCTATTTGGTTTCTCTCTCCTTCCTTTGGAAGTAATTTGCCTGAGGGTGAAATTCTGTCTGTTTTGCTTAGTCCTAGATACCTAGCACACAGTAAGTAGATACCTACTTATTTGTTAGAGGGATAAATATTTGTTGAATGAGTTAAAGAATGAAGAATGAAGGATGAGTCAGCAATAAAGGAATATGATTTGTGAACTGGATTTTATGAGTAGAGCTAGAAGATAAAGGGCCATTTGAGCACCTATTAGCTTAATAATAATTTAAGAGAAGCCTACGGCTCTAAGGAAGAGCAGGCCACGTGGCGAAGGTCAAAGAACAGCAGAGATCATCTGGGGGTGTTTACCAAGCTTAATAGATTTTTCAGAGCAGACAAAACTACTCTATTATATATTTTTAAAGCCTAAAAATATATATTGGCTCAAGAATAACAACATCTGAAAATACTCAGCTTGAAAATATTGAGATGGAAATTCTCAGACTATTGTCAGTTGCCAGTCTCTAACCCACAGCCAATCTACCAACAAAATCTAATTACTTCTTACCAGTTTCACCATTATCCCACCAGTCGAACCCACTACCATCTCTAGTTGAGATGTACATTAGCCTCCTAAATAAAGTCTGTGCTCGTACTTTTACATTCCTAAACTCAGCAGCCAGAGTGATAACACTTAGAATCCTAAGCCCTCACCACGCCTAGAAGGACGTACATGATACAGAGCCTGACTACAGCTCTGACTTCATTTTCATACCTTTTCCCCCTCCCTCACGGCCATTCAACGCGCTAAACACAGCCATGCCTTAAGCTGTTCACACCCATGGTTTCCCTTCTCTGGAACATTAATTCTCCAGATATATACACAGTTAACACCCTCACTTTATTCATCACCTCACTCATGTTTTTGTTCAAATATCACCTCCTCAGAGAACTCTTTCCTGACCACCAAATGCAAAACTACAGCCCTTATCATTCTTTAGGTCATTCCATATTTTACTTTTATTTATAGTCATTCTCATTTCCTAACATTAAAGATATATCTCTTTCTATACTTTTATTGCTGTGTCCTCAATGGCCATGACTGTACCAAGTTCAGAGTAGATGCTCCAAAAATATTTATTGAAGGCATGAGTACTGAATGTAATTCATGGAGAACCAGCAAGGTGAAGTTCATTTTAGTCACTAGTCATAGGAATAAATGAACTTTAAAAATGGATTTATAGGGCTTCCCTGGTGGCGCAGTGGTTGAGAGTCCGCCTGCCGATGCAGGGGACACGGGTTCGTGCCCCGGTCCGGGAAGATCCCACATGCCGGGGAGCGGTTGGGCCCGTGAGCCATGGCCGCTGAGCCTGCGCATCCGGAGCCTGTGCTCCGCAACGGGAGAGGCCACAACAATGAGAGGCCCGCGTACCGCAAAAAAAAAAAAAAAGATTTATAGCTTTTCAGAGCCCAACATGGTCATAATTAGAAGACTTTTTCACATGCTTAGGTTCACGATGACTTCCCGCTCTATGGGAAAACATTCAGAACCACTATAAAAGTTGCTGGAGCTTTCAATTCTGCAGGATTACTGAAGGGTCATATGGGAACGTACCTACTTTTTCCTCAGTCCTAGCTTAGACTAAGTAAAATTGACTCAACACAAGCAAACAAAACAAGCCAAAAAACTTCACATTCCAAATTAAACAGTCTCTCCTCATCTGTATTTAAAAACAACCTTGTTTGTGACCAAAATCTTATCCATGTGTTTCCAGAAAAATGTGCATTTATGAAAAGACAGAAATATTCAGGAGGAAATCAGGCATTTAAATCCCAAAATCTCCTTATAGGAAGCATTCTCTAATCTTATATAACTTACATAAAATGTTCCCCTAATCTCCTACTGTATAATGATGTCTTACATTTAAGGTAATAAAAAGGGAATTAAGTTGCATGTTTTCCATACTAATTTAGGTCTACTTAAAAAAAGGAATCAGAGAAATAGAATACTATACATATCTAATGTGTGTTCTTTCTTAAATTGCTGTTTTCCTATATTCTAACTTCTACAATAATAAAATAAATCTGCATATTCTTTCTCCCCAATCTGAATAAAAAGTTCTGTGCAAGTACTTACGGAAACTTCTGTGACTGTAAAATGTCAAGATCTCATAAAGCATGTTTCCAAAGCAGAGACAGGCATTTCTGAATATGTTTGAACTAGGGCAGAAATGAAAACACCCAGATTCCCCAATCCTTATGCAACCTCTCTAGTCAGTGAGTGCTGCTGCTATTTTTCTATCACAAGTAGAATTTCCAATAGATTTTTCCCACTGGAAAAGAAGAGCAAAGACATCACTGTATATCAGGTAGCTGGCTCCAGCTACACTTGCATGGACTTTAATTGATAAACAGCTACATTGTAAACGATCTCCATGTTCATTTTACATAAAATTATTGATGATGCTTTTATGAGTACTCTTTAAAATAAATTGCAACGTATTGCCTGAATAGTAAAACATTTTCCACGCAAGTTCTTCTTCTGCTTTTAACCAAACATTCTTAGTATAATGTCAAAATAACAAGGTCTGTCATCATTCAGTTTTTACAGTATCACTTCTAATAAACAGGAACGTAAACAACATAAAATCCATAAGGCAAACATTTACACATTTGTCTTGACCGCTTCAGGATATTCTTGGAAAATCAGGACAACACTGTGACTCTCAACTATTAATATAAACTGGTGAATTGACAGGTAGGCTGACATTGCCTATCCATAGAGCCTGAAGGGTTCAAGAACACCACTTGCAAATGTATTTTCCAAATTTTCATAGGTGCTTACTACATGCCACGTCCAGTCGTAGGCATCAAGACTACACTACTGATTGAACAGACATGGCTACTGCACTCAAGGATTCCAAGCCATCACTGCATGACTTCTCATTACAATTACATGTAGAGACAGACAGACAGACAGACAGACAGACAGACACACACACACACACACACACACACACACACCTCTCCACGCAGGTGTTTTTTGATCTTTTTCAAAGGAAAGAATTGGGCAGTTTCAAAGTCAATGCTTACTGCTCAGAAAAGCAGAGGTCATGAATGTTTCATTGATACAGCTCAGATGTTATCTTTTACGAATGAAGTGTTTCTATGCAACTTGACTGTGAAAATTATCTGCCTACGGGAATTCAGAGAACAATGAAAACTATTTTAAGTGGGTGTTTCCTGCATGAAAAAAGGATTATGATGCTGCATTGTCAATTTCAAAACTGCAGTTTTTGAAAAAGTCACGCCCACAACCACAGCAATGAAAATGCCATCAGTCATGTACTCTTCTTACACCATGAAACTTGGCCTGAAATTAATTTTTGGCTACATCTACATTTCTGATTAATTTTTCCAATGCAGAAAGTGTACACTCATGACATTTAAAGAAATGAACATTGACGCATATTGCCTCAACTTAGAGAAACAAGTAAGAGCAAATTTCATCATGTTATAATATATATAACAAAACAGTGTTTTTGTGTGAATGATCAGTTAAAGGGTTTCCAAATGCATTTCACTTTTCTTTGATATGCATTCACAAACCCTGTTGACATTAATGAGAATTACTCAAGTGTATTGAGAAAGAGTAGGCCTTCTGTGTATACTCATACACTGAAGCCATAAATTTTCATACTTTTAAAGAAACCCATTTGATTGTTTTAGTGTGAAGCTGAGTTAAAATCACTGGCACACATTGCACGAGGTAGAGAGAAAAATATGGTTAACAGGGAGAAAAGGTTCAAGGCATTAAGTACCTCAAGATACACTTCCGTAAATTGTGTTTTCCTTAACCACCCAGGACAGGAACTGGTTCCTTAATTATTTTTTCTTACTAAATGAGAATTATGTTGTCACTGTGTGGAGAGAGGAAGGACCGCAAGATGGTCTCAGTGGCTCTTTCCTGGCTGTCTGGCAAGAAACTGCAGCAGGAGAGACTGTCCATGGACTCAACTTTCCACAAGGTCTCCAGGTGCTGGAAGGAAGCTCCATCTGCAAGGCCCCTGGCTTGGTTTGCAAGACTCTTCTCATGCTTACAAAGCCCTCCTCTTTATGCCCATCCTATAAAGAAATGGAGTGTAACGAGAGCTGGATATATCCAGCACATGGGCCTAAGTGCTCCTATCCATAAGACTATGAGACCACGTGAGCTTCGGGCATCCCTGACCCCTCTACCAGTGACCCCAGCTGGTATCACGGGACAGTTGCCCAAGCCTTCCACTAACACCACCTGCCTCAGAATCTTTTTCCAGAGAATAGTTAATTTTTCTTGGTGAGTATTTTACAAGTTCATTAGATGAAAGTTCGTCTGTAAACAGAGAGAACTTTCAGTAGAAAAATAATTATACCTAACTTGGTTCTCTCCATCCTAGGAAATCAGAGGCTCTGCCACCTACATATTTTTAATCAGGACATAGGCTTCTAACAGAAGGAACAGTGAGAAGAGAAATTGGGGTGAGTGACAGCAAGCATAAAACTAAAAACTTACACATTTGCCGTTACATAGGATTTGCTTATTGCAGTTTTTAGCATCTTTGTGATGCAAATAGAAACAAAAAGACTGAATGCCAGGCAAGCTGTTGGAGAGAGTCTGGGACAGTCAACGTTATCTACAAATACTTTTGAGATAAATAAAATTACTTCAAATAAATATATCTGAACCCTTTAGAATGAATATCTCCTGTTCCATATTCAGAATTAAGATGAAATACTCATCAGCCTTTCAGGTTTTCTACTTAATTACTCAAAATCAAAACAAACGGCTAATCTTTGATTAAGCAGAATTCAGCCGAGCAGGATTTGACACTGATGCTTGAGCCACATGTCTGAGGACACCAAAGCCACAGCTCTCATCTAAAACAATTCAGTATATTCATTTATTTCAGTGTGCCCATTTGGACAAATGACTGATGATCCTTCAGCTGCCATTTTAAATCACAGCATTTCACAGTACAGTATGATGGCAGCGTACATCTTTTGATAGAGTTTTCTACTAGGAATACCTACCACAATTATGCAGTTCCCAAGAAATGCAGAGGAAAGGTGTTGCTACATCCCAAGGCAGAGCGAAACTCTGATGCACCTATGTGAAAACCTGCCAGTACTTCATGATTCATTATTTTACTAACTACAAAATTAAGTCTTAGGACCTAAATGGCCATATGATGTTTTATGCATTTGGATTCTCCCTTCCGCACTACATACTAAAAACAGGAGAAAGTCTCTGCTGAAGGCATCTGTAGATTCAGTACTTTGAGGCTGATGATGGCTACTTTGGGCTCCAATTGCTGTGGTGATACGTAGTGATCCCCAACCTTCTCAGCCATCTATGACTATTCTACTATCTGCTTTAAGTACGAGCATGGAGAGGAATTACTTTTAGGAAGGTATGTGCTAAGAAACCGTTATTTCCTTTAGTTTCCAACATCTCAACAGTAATGCAATTTGCTGCAGTTGCCAGTTTCCCGAGACTGTAAGCAGAGAAACCTGGAAGATCATCACATCTGCAGGCATCTGAACCATGAAAAAGTTACTATGTAGCAAAGTGCTGAAGAATCTAAAGAGGTTGATAAATCCAAGGGACTTCTGCCCACATACAGACAGATAATGGCAGTGCAGTTTATTTCATCTACTAACTGAACTGAATGTATTAAAACTAGAAAGATTGTGGCCTTGAAGAGTCAGACACAACTGGGGAGACAAACTCACTCTGCTACTCATGGGTTAAATGACCTTGGGTTAACCAAAGATGCAGTTTTCTCACCTGCAAAATGTATGTAAGTGTATTTCTTTCATGAAGTTTTTTAAAAAAATATGAGGGATAGGGATTCTGGCACTAGAGAAAGTGAAATAATTCTGTGCAATAAGTAAACTCAGACCCATTGAAGCTAAGTGAGAGATTGTTTACGATGGAGCCAGAGCAAGATCCCAGATCCCTATATGGCGTATAGTCCTCCCTGTAGTATACAGAACTACTGCGTGTGTGCATGCCTGCGTGTGTGTGCATTTAATTCAGAGGACCTGAGGCTGGTGCCACTTCTACTTAGCCAAGATGGTTATCTCATCCCCAGCACCACTTCCTCCTTTCTCTGAATCTTTTGGATTCCCTTTGTCTTATAAGGAAACTTGAGATTGTCTTGGCTAGGAACACTGACACTTGATCCTGTTCTGAAACATGTATGCTTTTCTTTCTTGGACATCTCCACAGTGGGAAACCCTCCTGTCTATGGTGTAATGTCTAAGCATCGCCATATTAACAATAAACAACTCATTTGGGTAATTTTGGTCAAGTCCCTTGGCTTCTGTAAGCCTTGGTTTCCTCATTCTTAGAACTCAGGGATTTTTTTTTTTTTATAAAATCCATCATTAGCCGGAAAAATTTAATATTAATACACCATATCAAAATTTTCACTACAGGTGCATCAAAGAACTACATATAAAAGGAAAAAATATAAAAATTTTAAAATAAATCTAGGAGAATATTTTATAACCTTACACTTCAGGAGATCTTAAATAACAGTAGATACTCATAAGCCAAAAAAGAAAATGTAGATATCTCTCCATGAAGAAATATATATATATATATAAGGCCATAGACCCCATAAGCAAAGTCAAAAGATAAATAGAAGATTAGAGGAAAACACTTTAAAAACCTACAATATCCCAAATAAAGAAAAAAGTTCTAAAATGCATAAGCTACCCACTATAAAAATGGACAAATGCTATGAAAAGGTGTTTCACATATCATAAAATGCTGAAGGATCACAATCTCAGTAATAGAGAAATATGCAAATTATAAAAACAAGTAAGTACCAAACTTTTGTCCAATAATTTGACAAGATCTTTAAAGACACAACGTTCAGCCCTGGTAAAGGCATAGGAAAATATTTTCTCCCAGACACTCTTATTAAGCTTATAAATTATGACAAATTTTGGGGAAAAATCATCTGGAAATATCTATTAAACTTTAAAATTGCCTACCCTTTGCACCAAAAAACCTACTCTGGGAAAGTGTCCAACTGAAATGAAAGTACAAGTACTTCAAGATAGGTAGATGGATGGATAGATGTATGGATAGACAGATAGACAGATATAGATAGATTTATAGTAGCATTATAAGTAATAGGAAGAAAACTGGGGACAGTCTGAAGTACCCATTTATAAAGAAATATTTTGATTAATTAGGTCATATCCATTTAAAAAATTCTCTGAGCTCTTAAAGAGGATTAGACAGATTTGTATGTATCAACTGGGAAAAAAGATTACTGTTGTTGAAAAAAATACAAGTTTATATATATATATTATTTGATCATGACATTGTTTTTAACTATATGCGTAAATGTATTTTATATTTTTATAAGCAAAGAATATAATAATGGAAATTTGGGGATTTGTACAAGTCAGTCCCTAAGGAATTCCCTTTGAGAGGTAGGCTTAAAAGAACAAAATGGGAACATAACATACAGCAGGCATTCCTATATTGTTTGGATTTTTGCTACAAGTGTGTAAGACTTTGAAACAAATAATTTGTAAAAAACACACACATAGTGTAGTAAGGACTTGAGCAGATATATGTGCAGAAGGCTAATGGAGCACAAGAGGAGCGATTCACATTTCTGGAGAAGTCAGGGAAGTTATACTGAAGGTAGCCTTTGAGCTGAATCCTAGGAAAACTTTAGGAATGTAACTTTCATTGGTTTATAATTTTGGAGCTATGGGATGCAGGCCTGACCCTCTCATTAACTCCTTCGATATTTTGATTTTACCTTCTAAATATCTCTCAAATATACCCCCTTCTGCAATCCAATAACTTTTAAGCATATATATATATATATATATATATATATATATATATATATATGTACTCAAACTCACTCATAATAATCAAATTCAAATTCAAATGGTATATCACACATCCAATTCAGATTGGAAAAGTCTGATCATCAACATCAAAAAGTCTGAAGGTAACAGTGTTTGGATAAGAGATGAGGAAAAAAAGGCAATCATATCCTGTGGGTGGGAGCATAAATTTATACAAACTCTATGGAGGGCTGTTTGGCAAAATCTGGGGAATTTAAGATTTGATACTACATTCAATTTCTAGGAAAGTATCCCACAAATATACTTACATAGGTATACAAATGCACATGGTCAAAAATATTTATGGCAGAACTCTTTGTATTAGCAAAGGGTTAGAAATAATGTAAATATCTATCCTTGTGAATAAGTTAAGTAAATTATATCCGTAACAGAATACTATCTAATCTAAAAAAGAAGAGGAAGGCAGAATTATCTACTGATGTACTACATAAAAAACAAAGAACAGTGTATAGTCTAATTTTAAAATATATATATGTATATCTATACTTATCTATTTCTAAGTACATACACAAATACCTACATATAAACATGTATACAGAAACATTTGTATAAACATAGACTCTCTCCCTGAATAGATTTATAACAACCTATTTACTGCTTAAAGAACTTCAGTAGCTTCTCACTACTTCCGAGGAAAAAAACAGTAAATCTCTACCACATTAGCATGTTCTCTCATGTCTTGATAACTGATAAATATCAAATTAAGACACTACTCAGCAATCGTCTTTAAAGAATTTCAGATATATTCAATACATTGGAGTATAGACACACCAATCTCCCGCAGACCTCTACTTCCCACACAGATTTGCTCTCTCCACCGCTATTCTGTTCTTTATTCATCCACCCTCTATCATGTCTACTTCTGATGACTAGACTTCTGAAAGACTGGTTTATAAACCAATAAACCATATAAAACTGCATCTTCATTAAACAAACCACAATCGCTATCATAATGTCTATTTTATTTTCTCACTGCTATGTATAACTATCTGAAATTAATGTGTTTAATATCCTCACTGGCCACTAGAATGCATGTTTCATAAGGGCAAGGACCGTATCTGCATTAGTGTATCCCCATTGCTTAGAACAGTGTCTAGCAGATGGTAGATGTTTCTTCTATCTTTACTGAATGAATAAATAGGAATAGACCAAAATTTTTTAAAGAACTATATAAAATAATTTGAGCAATGGAAAGAATAGAAGCAGGAAAAAATGAAGGCTAGAATGAGGTTTTTAGTGGGTGATGAAATAAAATTCATATTTTATGGCAAAACAAGAAAAATTTAAAGTTTTTCTTTGCCCATTTGGGACTCCTCCCTTCCCTTTAGTGTATATTGTGCATCCACACTAACCAGATCTCCTTAGGAGATAACCTTCCTTCCACGATGACCCATGACCCACCACTTGCTTTGTATGTGTGGATCTGGATTGTGGAAACTGTCAATAACGTACAGCCCTCTGTTTCAAAAACTTATATAACTGTGCTTTCACCTCTAAGGGGCAGAACGGTTCTCACAGCTTTATGAAAGGCAGTTCCCAGGTTATAATCCTCAGTTTGGCTCTAATAAAATTTTCCATTTTGTTCTTAGATTGACTGATTTATTTTGCATCTACATGGGTGATGTTTTGCCCAACCAGATTCCCTTTACCAGGCCAGCACACCCATCCCTCACCCTGCTACAGATGTTGGTTGCTCACAGCTCACAGCTGCCTCTTATCCAGAGTTTCACCCTGACTAAACGGGAGCCAACAAGCTACTTGACTCACCCCAGGGCAGTCCACAGCCAGCCTCTGGCCCTTTTGCTCCCCAAAGGATCTGGCTAAAGCTAGAATCCAAAGGAAACTACGTATGTGTTTAGCTCCTTGCCATGCCCTTTCCTAACTTCTCTCACTCTTTTTCTTTTGAGGGCTCTGAGAGTCCCGAGAATAAAGGAATGGGAAATTTCATAAAGGGTTATTTGAGAAGATGCACTTGAGAAACAAACTGCAGATTCACCTGAACCCTCTGTTCATGCGGAAGTGAACTAGATTTCACCTCTTGTTAGAAGATAAAGTCGTCTCCCCTCAACCCCACCCTTGCTTGAAGACGACTTAAATACCTATAATGAAGCAAGGTTGTTCCTAAGACAAGGCGTGCCCTCTGCAGGATTTGTCCCTCCTTCCCCCTTGGCCATCAGATCCATAAATAGGGTAAAGTCATAGCATGGCCCAAACCAGAAATGCTGGGCGTACCAAAGAAGGAGAGGATTACATGTTGAAAGATCTGTAGGACCTAACCTGTATCTAGCAACAAAAACCAGGAGAGTATCCCCAGGAGTGAACCTTGAGGATGCTAGATCAAGAGTGAAGTACTATAAAAGCTGGGTAAGAGAGTTTATCAATTAGGGATTCTCTTCCATGACACTGCCATTAACATACCACCCTCTCAGTTTCTTACTGGGCCATTTTTCCCCTTTCATCTACCTATTTCTCCTAAGGGAATCATCCTGATCAAATGAATAAATGAATGAGTGGCCTACAGCCCCTATCAATGGTGGTTCAATGGAGACTACCTAGAGCCACTGAACATGGGGAAGAATGCTCCCTCAGGAAATATCCTTATAGAGAGAGTAACACAAATTAAATAGTGCTTGATAAACCTATTTAGCAACAGAATCCTTTCCTACACAGCAAACGCATTCAAAATCTACCTCAGTTGTCACCTTTTCATGGTCCTTATTCTCAACCCCTGAAGAATAACTTGTTCTTTCATTTGGTTTCCCACAGCATTTTACTCTAACCTATTTATACCACTTAAAACACATTATACAGTTATAGATGATGTCTAATCACCTTTATATTCCCAGCATTTAACATGGCATGTAGAAAGTGTCATATACCTTCTTATTAAATTGAAATATATGCCCTCATGTTATCAATAATAACAAAGTTAACATGTGTCAAGAATTAATAGGTAGGTTTCGTTGTTGTTTTGTTAGATATCTCCCCCACCCCCAACCTGTTTTTCTGCATTGATACTTTATTAGAGTTACATGAGTTTTTAGTTCATGACCCTATAATGTATTAACTGGTAGAGTTTGACCAACCATGTTGGCAGCCTTTTCTAAAGCAAGAAAAAAATATTATTTTACCTATTTCTTGGAATTTTTTATTTGAAAAATTTCAAGCATTAGCAAAGGTAAAGAGAAAATTATAATGACTGTCCTTCTTCAACAATTACCAACTTCTGGCCAGTCTTGTTTCACATATTTCCCAATTACCCCCTTACATAGTTATTTTGAAGCAAATTACAGACGTCATATTATGTCACCCATAAATATTTCTGTACATACCTCTAAATATTAAGGACTATTTTTTTTAAAAAACTTCTAAAAAACAGAATTCAACTTAGTAAATTTTAAAGATCATATTGGCTTTACTCAGTAAAACATGAATCAGGCAGCATTTAATCTAGCATATAGAAAGGAGCTCCCAGGAACGGTACAAAATGAAACACTTTTATGGGTAGAAAGGAGCAGGAACAAGGAAGTTACACTACGCAGAAAAGAAGATTGGTTATGGCAAGATCACTTTCCTTTAGGGGATGACGGGGTCTATCAGGCCAATTACCTAACTAGTGCTGATGAGATGATTCCTGACCTATGACTCCATTTCTGAGACAGCCAAAACTATAATTAAGCATCAGTTTGGTGACATAGGATTTAGCACAAGCAACTCCATTTGGGGCACGTTGTCTTGTTTTTAACAAAACATAACCGCAGTACCATTATCACTTCTAAAAAACATACCTCAGTTCATTCTTAATATTATCAAACATTCAGTCAGTGTCCAATCTCGGGGGGTACTTTTGGACATTTCAGTTATATAATGGAGAGAAGAAGGTAAATGTCTGCTCATTTTGCACAAACTAGAGTGAGAACATATTCATTGTAGCCAAGGACGTAGCTTATTGAATTCAAATAATTCTGCAGTGGAATTATTCACAATAAGAAGTTAATATACCACTTTCATTATCACATCAGAAAGAGAGAAACAAGAGTAGAAGTGAATGTTCGAGGTTCTCAGCTGGAATTTCCAGGGAGTCCCAGAGAGATGGTATTCAAACTTCCCCCTCCACTGAGGGGGAAGGGCTGTTTATAATACAGGAATGTGGTAGTTACATATTTGTGCTAAACACCCAATTTTACCTCTTTATTATGTAATTACTGATTACTGGAAACTAAAGCTAATAAAGAAATACTAAGATTCTCTTCCCCATACGAGTACAGTAACAACTCTGAATTATGCAGTATTTTAGAAAATGGATTAAAAAATATCTTATTTGCAATTTAAATACTCAACAGTCCTCACATTTCTATTGCATGATGGAGTAAAAACCATCTTTACAATGAACATACCATAAAAGAAGGAATTAACACAAATATCTTACCTCCTCGGATTCTTCCTCGTGGACGTGCTCTGGAGCTGAGAATGCTGAATCTATTACTCCCTTACCCAAAGTAATATTTTAAGAAAAGGAAAGCCATTCAATTAACCATGATTAACTATATGTTCCCCTAATAACAAACAGAGTTATCTGAATATTCTACTCTTCAGCCTTTTGTCTTGACATCAGATGGACACAGCTTAAAACACAGGTAGGAATAATGGCTTTCCAAGTGAGAAAATTAGTTAAACAAGTAGAAATAAAAATAGTATCTGGTGGTGGTGGGAAAAGAGAGCCAGAACTGCAATCTCTTCTGTTCATTGCTACTTACCAGTTTTGCGATTCAACGAAGTCTCTTCTCTGGATCTGATTCCTTGCCTGTAAAACAATTGTAGGCAATGAATTAGGTCATTTGTAAGGACTATTTCAACGAAGGAGTTTTAGTTAGATTTTGACTCTATTATCCATAATTCTTTACTTCTCATTTTCTTTCTCAATATCAAAAGATACTCCATTAGAAAAGCTGTTAGAATATCATCTTAAACCATACTCAGGACTCGCCAAAAAAGGAGGATCAGGTTGACTCATCCATTGGACTAGAAACTTCATCTATTCTTCTAATTTGCATAGTTGAATAACATAAAGAATCTTGTAAAGATCTTGTAAAGAATAACATAAAGAATAACATAAAGAATCATAAAGAATCTTGTTTCTTGTCACTGTCAAATGATACACAGTACAAAGACTCATTAATATAAGTTCTAGGTGGGCAGCAGAAAAAAAAATTATAATTAATGTCAACCCTTTAAAATTGATTGCTGTACTAGTTCATCTCAGAGAGCAAACTGACTTACTAAGGGTGCATAGATTCCCAACTACACAGAACACTTTTCCATATTAAACTTTTCTTCTGCATAATGGTTTTTCTTTGTTATTTTTACTGATATATTTTTCATATGGAAAAGATATTTTAATAAGAAAAAGTACAACCCATCCCACAAATATGAGTCATTGAATAAAACACAACCACACTGACTTTGAATTATGATTACAAAGCAAATAAAATAGTACACGGGCTTAAAGGAAAGTTTATACCCGCTTAATTGGGAAGAAAGGGAAAAAGCAGGGAAGGAGAAAATCTTCACAGAGAAAACCATGCTTGAGATCAGTCTTGGCAAATGAATACAAAAGCAAAACTTAAAGATAGTTCAAGGAAAGGAGTGAGCACAGGGAAGAAATGATGGAAGAGAGAAAAGTAGAGACATCCCGCTAGATATTTTCAATAGATACTTGTTTAATATTCACAGCAATCTAGGTATGATTATTATAATTTTGTAGATGTAGTAACTGAGGTGCAGAGAGATTAATTAACTTGCCCAAGGTTACACACCTAAAAAATAGCAGAGTCAGCCTTCAAGCCTAGTTTAAATAACTTCAGAGCCACATTATACTGGGATATTCATTTATTCAAAAAACCATTTATTGAGCACTCACTGTGTATCAAAGAACATATTAAAACCAGTGATACAAAGGGGTCTAAGATATAGTCTCTGCTTGTAAGGAGCCTGTTGGGCTCTTGCACTGAGTTGGGAAACAGTGAGCTGCCGAGTTGATCTGCAGTAATCTCGCCAGCCTCTTGATTTCTGCTCTCCTCAGTACTCCACAGGGTACCCTAAGTTCATTCTCACTGGGACCAAACTGCAGGTCCCTGTTCTCCACTAATCTGGTTTGAGACAAGGATTTTCCAAGCAGAGGGCTGCTTGGAAAAACAGCTAAGAGATGTTTCTATCTTGGAGGAGTTGCCACCGTCCCTAGAGAAAAGTCCAGACTCAACTGTCTTGCTCCTCCAGCTTCCTACATAGACCCTAGACACCTTGAATATATACTCAGGAGCAGAAATACCCCATTCTGTTTCCCTTTCCTGGAGCAAAAGTGCCCAGAAAAAGGATGAATCCCCCTCTCACCCTTGCCTGGTGAAGATCTAGGAGGCCAAAGTAAAGTAATAGCTCCTCATAGCTTTCTTCTCTTTTATTTTTTTATTTTTATTTTTTTTATTTTTTTTTGCGGTACGCAGTCCTCTCACTGTCGTGGCGTCTCCCGTTGTGGAGCACAGGCTCCGGACGCGCAGGCTCAGCGGCCATGGCCCACGGGCCCAGCCACTCCGCAGCATGTGGGATCTTCCCGGACCGGGGCATGAACCTGTGTCCCGTGCATCGGCAGGCAGACTCAACCACTGTGCCACCAGGGAAGCCCGCTTTCTACTCTTTGACGTTCTCTTTGTCCCTAACAATGCACTTCTCCCCACTCCTTATTTTCATGTTTCTTGATGTGCTAACAGATAAAGCAAACCGCCCTCCTCCTTAAGAATGCTAAACTAGAAACACCACTGTGTTTCCTAGTCTTGCAAAGCTCACTCACCTCCTCCGATCTCAAAGCACATTGAGTCTAGCGTGTGCCCAATCTCTGTATGTCTTGAGCATTTCTCGGGACCTAAGAGAACAAGGCTTGTCTATAGGCTTTGAGCACTGAGCAGAAGGGCTGTCCAGATCTCAGAGTCTAGTGATATAATATGGAGGCACTTCCCATTCTAGATGACCATTAATAAGGATAATTTCTGCAGAACACTGCCCTGCAGTGCAATTATCAACCGGATAGAAAACCTAATTGTCCCTTATCATCTTTAACTGGATTTGGAGAAAAGAAATGCCTCAGCCAGAGACTAGGAAAAGACTGCATAAACTGAGTATTTAATAAAAGATATATACACACACATTTTTAATCTGTTTGGCAAATACCTTACTATCATGCTTTTATCTTCCGTTTTTTTAGGAAAACGGGAGAGACCTTCAATATTGCTCTTTGGATACGATTGTGAATGTGAGGGGGGCGGGAGTGAGATTAGAGGTGGTCTACAGCCTAAAACTAGAATTAATTTAAATTTTCCTTTTCATTCCTTAGATGAAGCTTAGGTCACTTCAAAGAAAACCCTATATATACCTGTTTCTTCCTGATTGATTTATTAATATATATTGGAAGAGCTTGATACATTTTGATTGCTAGAGGTGCACTACTAACCTATGAAAAATCAAAGTCAAAATCACCTTAGCAACTGCTTAAAAATGTCCTGAAGTTTATTAGCTCTAAATGTTGCAAAGCTGTGTTTATTTGGTTTCTAAATTTTAATATAGCCCCCAAAACAAATTAAGAGCTATTAAACCCTGACTTATTTTGAATCTCTCTCAGAAGTCCATTCTATTATCAAAATAAAATGGGACCCAACAGTTCAAAGACATAAAGTTTGCTTTACCTCAAACAAAGATAGCTAAAATATTAGAAACGAGGAAGAAGTAAGAATTTTCTGGAAAGGCTTAATATTTTCTTACCAGCCAGCACACTTGCTTTGCAAAACCTTTCAACTGAACAATGGTTTGTAGTATCCTCAGCCTTCAGTTTTCTTTCAAATCCTCTTTTGTAGGCATTTCCTAGCTCTCTCAACACTGCTTGACAGTTTTGTTGTTTCAGGCTGATTTTCTGCAATTTTACTTCTCTGCTGTCTGGATGATTTTATTATTTGCCATATTCTCTCTTTCAGATTGGGGGTTTTATTCTGGTTTTGGCTTGCTGGGATTTTGGCAGGCTACTGCTCTAAAATACAAGAGCTTTGGAAGCTATGCAGATGGCAAATGTAGTGTTTGTGTGCTCTCATTCATGATGGGCTTCCGTCTTTCTATAACACGTGGGAAAACTGCCAACTCTTATTTCCTGTGCCCACTTCTGACATATTTAAGCAAAACTGCAGTAGTGCCTCACAGAGCTGAAGGCTTTTTAGTTTGGGTAGGCTCTGGTGCTTGGAATCTAAAAGAAAAAGCTTCTGTTGATACTTAGCATTAATCTTCTTACATTTGTTTTCTATCTCAGTACGTATCTGATGAGTCCATTTACCTTTGAAGTTAACATCTTCTTCCTTTTAGAAGAGTTAAATGATTACCTAATATTTTCTTTTGGTTTTTACTGTTTGTTCTTCCCTAAGCCAGTACACAGAACAATTACATTTATTTTCCAAAGACCATCTTGCCAAGTATTACCATTAAAATAATAAGACCGGCTCTCTCAATTGAAGTTTAATGACCTTGTTTCCAGAAATGGCACCTTGAAGAAAAGTATTGATTTTGGTATGTAGATTCAAAAGCATAAACTTAGATAAAATATTCCTTTTCAGAAAAGGGTGAACAATTTTGCCACACCATGGATCAGATATTTAGGACCCGCTAGCAAACCAAGGGTGTTCAAAGTACAATCTCATAGCAATAGTGAAATACTGTTTGGAATTCTTCAGCAAAGGCCGTATTTTTGCCATGTCACTACTGCAGTGTGAGAACTGGAAATACTAAAGTTCTGCCAATGGCTCAGTTTCCCTTGACTATGGCTTTTTTCTCCTGCCGGAAGATGCATTGGGGAAAACATAATTTTAATTAATTTCTGTTCAATCTGAAAGTCCAGCACAAAAATATATAAGCACTCAGCTTAAGAAAACAGACCTTCACAAATATAACTTCATATTCTCTGGAATATTACATAGTGTTTATTGATTTATGGACTCTACTATAAAAAGGCACACAACTTTGCTCCTGGTCACACATAAATAATATGACAAATAAGCAACTGGTCTGATTCGAATTATGCCCTCACTCAATAGGAATCTAAATTCAGTGGGAATTCTGCACGAATAATTAATGGAATCTTAACCATGGAACACAAAAACAAGGAATCCAGATATCCTGAGAGACTTCCAATACCTCACCCAGAACTTGGGCAATACAATTCTCCATCACGAGGACTCTCCTTCTAGCAAGACATTTGCTTTCCTAGTCTTGTCTACAAAATGGTAACAGTGCTCTCCCCCCTGTTTATATGTCAAACAAAAAAACACCTCCACCTACTACCAGATGCCCCATGGATGGCAAGGTACCACTCCCATTTGAGAACCACTGTACACAACGCTGTCCTGGAGGGTCTTCTAACCTAGATCACCAAAGTGACAAAGACAGTTCTGTTACACATTAAGTAAAGGAGCCCAACCACAAGGCCTGCACAAGCTTCAGGTAGATTGTTTTTCTTTTGTATGAACTGACATTTTGCATTATTAAATATTCAATTTATTTAACTTGATCAAAATAATACAGAGGTTTATGCAGATAAAAATATAAGGTAAAGAAAATAAAACTAAATTTGAACTTTTGCTCTGATGCATTTTAAGGATGCATTTTAAGGAGTAGATACTTGTATTTAATTGCACGTGCAGTGAAATTGAAACAAGGAATGGCAATACAAGGGCTAAAGATTACCTTGAATATTTTTCAATAGAAACTTACTTACCATGACAGACATCCATTGACTTCATATCAATCAATGTGAATATTTCAAGTTAGAAAGTTCAGCTCACTTGTCAATATAACTAAGGAAGTGTGGCTATAGTAACATGTTTCATTAAATGCTTTACTTAAAATAATATTTTATTGTAAAACATTCCTAAAATACACAAAAATATATGTGAAGAAGGGAAAATACATTCCATGTTCTTGAACATAAAAACACAACATTACGAAGATTGTAATTTTCTCTAAATTACTTTATAAATTTAATACAACCTCAATAAAGATACCATAAGAATTGTTTCTAAAGTTATACAAGTTCATTTTAAAGTCTGTATGTAAAAATAACCAAATAATAGCCAGAGAAATCCTAAGAAGTGGGGGAAGGGTACTTCTTCCAGATATTAAAATACATTATAAAGCTTATATAATTAAACTATATGGTACTGGCACATGAATGACCAGACTTATTAGGAGAATGGAACAGAAAGTCCAAAAATGAATCCTAGTCCATAGGGAAGCTTAAAATATAATAAACACAGCAACTCAAATCAGCTTAGAAAATTGTACAGTCACATGGAATAGTATATATTTGGATCATTCCTCACATCATGATAAATTTCAAATGCATCAGAGACTGAAATGTAAAAAAAAAAACTAACCATACACGTGCTAGAATAAAATGGGTAACTTTCTTTATAATCCAGACTGGAGAACAGTTTCCTAATTATGATCAATGTCTAAAATCAATATAGAGATGTGACTAGTAAATTTCTGTAAATTTAAAAAATAATGTCTGCATAGCAAACACACACACCCCATAAGAATAAAAACTGTGACTAGAAAATAAAATATCAATAACATATCATAGATAAAAGTTTAATACCCTAGGAAATACAAAGAACATTAAACATTTGAGAAGAATAAAGACCAAAAACTCCCTTGAGAATTTGTTAAAAAAAAAAAGAATGAAAGAATAAAGATGCTCATTCAAATAAAAAATGCAAATTAAACTTATTCTCAGATATGATTTCTCACCAATTCAATTGGCAAACATCTAAAATTTTGACATTCTCTGTGGTTGTCCTGCAGGGAATCAGGCACTCTCATACACTGCTGGTGGGAATGCAAAATGATATAATCCAAGGGAATTTGATGTCTAGCAAAATTATGTATACAATTACCCTTATCTCAGCAATCCCACCACTAGGAAGTTTCTTAAAAATACACTGACAGTAGTACAAAATGTCATATACAAAGATTATTCACTGTAACAGTATTTGTAATAAGCAAATACTGGAGAAAAATCAATGTCCATAATTAGGAGACTGCTTAAATAAAACACTAATGGAGTACTCCGTAGCTAGAAAAATGAATGAGGACAACCTCGCTCTACTGTTATACAGTGATCACCAAGACAAGTTGTTGGGTGGGGGTGTGGTTGGAAGAGTGAGTGAGTGAGTGAGTGTGTGTGTGTGTGTGTGTGTGTGTAGGTACAAACATACCCACATGTGTGGGTATTGAGTCAATGCACACGTATATACACATACATATATACTATATATACTACGTGTGTGCATACATATTATTTAAAAAAACAGAAAGATATACCAAAGCTACCAAAAATTGTTACATATAAGAGGAGCAAGGATAAGAATGAAAGTTGTACTTCTATTTTGAGTTTTTACTTGGGAGCATTGTAAATGTTTTACATAACTAATAAAACTAAAGTTAAACAACAAAAAAGCATCCTTGTATTTTGAAAAGAAATTGAAGCAAATGAATTTACCTGTATGTTAGGTTGGTGGAACAACCATACAAAGCAACGATATTGAGAGATTAAAAATAAAATGTTTTCGTTATACAGTCCTTGTGGGTTATATCTTAAGGACACAAAGAATGAGAAAGGAATCTTAAATTGTACTCAGTGGTCTTATTAGTAGTAGAAATGCTGGCATGTTATTTTGAAACTATTATGAGCATATTGTAGGATAAAAGAACCAAGTAATTATGCCACTACGAACCAAGATTTTCAAACTAAAAGGAGAAGATATGAATATAAAAATCAAAGCTAAGTAACCTAATATCTGAAATTTGAATTACCACTATTTCTATGAACTCATGAAATATTTTCTCTATACAGTAGTCCCACCTTATCCATGGAGGATATGTTTCCAAGACTGCCCAGTGGAAGCCTGAAACCATGGGTAGTACCAAACCCTATACATACTACGTTTTTTCCTATACTAATGAATGAATAGTGTGTACAGCATGGGTACGCAAGACAAAGGGATGATTCACATTCCAGGTGGGAGGGAGCAGGACAGCGTAAGATTTCATTATATAATTTAGAATGCCACGCCATTTAAAACTTATGAATTGTTTATTTCTGGAATTTTCCATTTAGTATGTTCAGACCATGGTTGTCTATGGGTAACTGAAACCATAAAAAGTGAAACTGCAGATAAGGGGAGACTACTGTATAAAGAAGTTTGGGTGTCAAGTCCTGTTCACTGAACAGGAATTTAAAAAAAAGGTAATTTAGAAACAATGGGCAAATTTAGCGTCCTCATTTTCAAATCAAACTGTCACTTCCTACTAAAAGAACAAAGGTTATTTGGTAAAAATGGGTGATTCCAGGTCTGGGAATATCCAAAATGAGGCTGGGACATCTTGTGGCAAAGAACAAGAAAGACTGTAAAGATTATTAGAGACTAGAGACATAAAAAAAGATACAAGAGCCAACAAGCTCCTATTGGTCCAAAATTGGGTAATTTGAGCACCAGAAAGAAAAATGTCTGAAACTGATTAGAGCACATCAAAATTTTTTTTTAAATCTCTAGTCAACTTTAAAGATGTTAAAATATGAACTCATTACACTGCAAGTTGATAAAGACGTGTAATCAAATCTTTATTCTGCATTCTTGTTAAAACTGTATTTTGAGGTAACAATATTATATGAAGGAAAGTTATTCTCTACAGAGGAATTTTAGTGATAACTGCAGGAGAAATTATAAAATTAAAATCACCATACTGTAACCTCTAAAGAAGAAAAGGATCTTGGCAGTGATTATTAACGGGTAATCATTAGGTGAAAGGCTGATGAGAAACCTTATAATACACTTATGGGGATGAGAACACTAACCCATCTTAGCACCACTAAAAGTGGGGCTTCCTCTCAGCGTGATGCACTAGAAAGTTCACAGCACTTCCTAGAGTACCATTTGAAGTTCTTTAGCTAAAAGAAAAAAAAAAAAGGGAGAGAGAACCTAATCAAATTAATACTTTAGATTGACCTTTTTTTTTTTTTTGACTAGAAATTGAACCCACACCCTCAGCAGTGAAAGTATGGTGGAGTCCTAACCACTGGACTGCCAGGGAATTCCCTAGATTGACCCTTTACAGGAAATACAGGGAATGAATGAAAAAGATAAATTAGTAAATGATGTCACAAAGGAACAGGCAGTCAAATCCAGAATGTAAAAAATTCTTCCAAATCTAGTTCATTTTTCCACAAATAAATGGCAAGGAGAAAAAAAGGAGAGGAGACACTGCCATAGAGAATAAAAAATTATAAACATTGAGGATGTGTAATGTATGTACTTTGTTTAAATTTTGACTTAAACCAATAGTAAAAAGATGTTTTAAGTAATTAGGCAAATTAAACATGGACTAGTTATTAGATATTAATATTATTAGTCATGATAATTGCAATATATTTATGAAAAAATGATTACCCATTAGTAATAATATTCTAAAGAATTTATGGTATATGGAATTTGTTTTTAAATAATGTAGAAAAAAATTGGGAAGACAGATGAAACAGCATTGCAAAACGTTGATGACTGTTGAGGCTGGAGGATGTGTACATGGCAGTTTATTATGCTATTTTCTACTCTTGTTTGAAAATTACAATAAACATTTATAAAAGTCTATTGACTCTGGCAATTTCTATCTTATGTAACTACTAGTTACTACTCCCCTTGTGCAAGCACTGCAGGAACTATCTTCCAGCATGAGACGCAGATTACATAAATTTCTACTGTTTGTTTTTAAAAACTCGTATTTATTCTTTGATCAGGCCTGGTGCGTTTGCCGGCAGAGTTTTCAGTAAGTTCTATGTCTTAGGCTTTCTTAATCCATTAAGTAATATTATACAGGAATTTTCTGTATTATCTTTGCAGTGAAACATGAAACAAAATCTGTGAAGGGTCCCCCGTTTTTATTCGATATTTTATCTGAGCGATTCCCAACCTGCAGATCCTGAACCTCTGGCAGACCAGACCACAGAGAAAACCATGAGACTATGAAACATTGTGTGTAGCCTAAATACTATTTACACATAAAAGTAGTAGTATATATAAAGTTCACTGAAATACCTTTATGATTGATAAAATTAAAAATTTCAATTAATGAATACTTAAATTATGACTCCTTTTATGTAGATTGTAGGGGTTTTTTTATACTAACAAACAATGCCCTAATTCTTGACAATACTGAGGATGTCTGCCTACTTGGTTCTGATATTACACAGTGTTTAATTGTCATGCATCTTAGGAACAGCAGCAATTTTTTGTCTTTGAGGAGAAGAATTTCCAAAGGGTCCTTATTAAAAAGATTCCTTGAGGATTCATCATCAGTGGTCCCTCATTCTCCCTATGTCTAACTCCTCCCTATAAATTGTCAAGAGGTTGAGAAACCCTGCTCCAGTCTATATAAGTAGAATATCATGTGAGCGGGGCCCCCTGGAGTTATCCAACATAATCACTGAACACTGGAACTTTTGTCCCTATGGCTACAGAATGCAAAAATACTATCCTATTTATACCACATATAGTATAAAACCGTGCCCTCCTATGGCATAAACAATCTCTACTGGATTTTACCTAAATCTGACCTCCAGGGTAAGTGACTATAGGATGTCAGAGGAACAGGACTGAGAGAAGAAAATGTGCTGGAGCCAAGTGACTCCACATGCTGGCGGCTGGCTGCATATTTATGATGGTTGAGTATTATTTATACCATATGAAACCCTGATTCGCTTTTCTACATGCTTAACTGTTTTGTAAATGTCAACAGTGAATTGTTTATACTGTTCTTAAGAACACGGTAACTTCAATTTGAGATTTTTCTTTTCCTTTGATACTCTCTTCCAAATGTTTTCCCTTTCTTAAAATGAGACTTGTCAGGTGTAGTTATGAGTGTGTGAAGGCATAATGCTTTACCAAATAAAATGCTGGATTCTTGTTCTTGGTCCTTCATTTTTATGAAATATTAAATCAAATACCATGGGTGGGTGATACGTGTATATGAGGGGAGGATGTACATGAGCTTTACTGTGGAGCTTCCTCTCTCCATAGGCCAAGATAATTTTGGAGAAATCCTGGGTCTAAACCCTTACATGCCAATGGCACCATTGCAATCAGAATGAAATGCAGAAAAATATTTAAGTTAGATAAAGAGATAGGGACTTCCCTCGCGGTCCAGTGGTTAAGACTCTGCACTTCCAATGCAGGGGGCGTGAGTTCGATCCCTGCTTGGGGAACTAAGATCTCACATGCTGCACAGCGCAGCCAAAAAAATAAATAAGTTTAAGAAAAAATAAGATAAAGAGAGAAATCTATCACTATTTCAAAGAAATCTGAAAATAGAATATTGGGACTATCACTGAGACCCATATTAATTCTCTCCCTGGTCCTCTGTTCATACTTGTTATACTGTTTTGCTTAAACAATTCTTTGCCTGGGTCTCTGTCTATGCTTGGTTTTGTTTGTTTCTTTGTTTTTGAGATAGTAAAAGGTAAAGAAACTCATTACTAGGAGATATCTCTAGATATGAAAATCCTTACTTCATCTGTCAAGAACCAGTTATCTCTCTTTAATTTTGTCTGTAGCCAAAGAAATTTTTAACATTTAATATTTATAGCTAAATTAATTTAAGATCATAGATGGAAGGGAAGTTTTTCTAGAGACAGAGCAGATAAGAGACTCACCAACACACCCACTGATTTTACCTGTAATGACCAGACCTCTGGGTCACTTTGATAAACCTGATAACTATAAATTCAGAGGTAAAATGAAGAGTGATAAGAAGAGTAACATGAACCTAAGATTAAAGTGACTACCTAAGAGACTAGTTAAAATAGATTAGTTCCCCTGTAGCACTCATCAGTTACATTTCAAAGAACAGATAGACCAATGCTGTCTGATAGAGGTGACACTTAAGATGGGTTTTATTGTTTTGGTTTTGTCTCAGAAGCAAAAACTCTCTGCTCATACCCATTTGTGTCATAACTGACTAAACCAATAAATTGGCACAGAAAATTTGAAAGAGATGGAGGGACTGGAGGAGTTATCTGATCCAATACCCCTATTTTACATCTGAAGAAATGGAAGGTCATCAAATCACTTCATGGACCAATTCAAGATCTCAGAAGTACAAGGTTATTTTTCCTTCACTTCAAGTTAGTGACAAACATGATTCACCTTTGCCAGCTTTAGCAACCATGATTTACCATCCGTTACCTAAGATGATGTGATCCGATTGCCATTTGGAAGAGTAGAATGGGTCAGTCTGTTATTTATAAGCCCTCACAATTAAACCATCAAGCATACACAAAATTTTATTTTTGTGTTCTTTTCTTTTTCTCCCCAGTCATCCCTCAGTCCATTCAGAGCCCACTTCTGCAGGCCTCAGAGAGAAGCTACTCTCCAACATCATCCCCCACCTCTGTCCCCTATATGTGCCCTCAAGACTTTTCACTGCCCAGTCCAGAGGGTCTTACTCCTTTTGTCCTCACGGCCGTTGCCCTCAGCTGCCATTAAGGCTGGTTTTTTGCCCAATGGAATGGGTAGGAGTTGGGGCTATTCCAGAATCTCTACACAGATGTTATTTAGGAGTAGTAATCTTTTAAATGATGGTGGAGTGGGAGGTGGAGCCTAGTAGACCTATTAAAGCTTCATTTATAAAACAAGCATTTCATTAACAAACAGGGTTTTCTTGCTTGTTTGTTGTGGTTTATTGCGGCTTTGAGAGTAGGGGCTGATGGGCATTGTGGGGTTAGGATTACTAAAATGCTCATTTGCCTCCTTTTGGCGGGGGTGGTCCACCTTTCAGGTCTCACCTATAGGGGGAAGAAATGAAGAAAAATGGTCCTTTCAGACCTAACCTCAAAATGAAACAGCTACTACAGAAACTCATCTTTCTCTGACTAATATTGTCTATCACTTTCAGTAAGACTCTGGTATATCATGCTAAAACAATCTATTTTTTTTCTCTCTAGCAAAAGCCCCTTGTATTATCTTATCTTCATATGGACCGTGGCCCCAGAGAAGAGGGGGAAAGGGTCTTATTCCAAGAAGGGTGAAGCGAAGAGAAAAATATGAGAAAACAACAGAAACAACATATGCAAAACCTGTCAACCATACCACACTACACAATGTAAGGAAAACATCATATAGGCCCATTGCTCCCTGAAAGTTTTTCTCTAGTCAAATGGTAACAGGAGTACATCTGCAAATAAATTGCCAAGTTGCTGTGGGTTTATGGGAGCTAGGGAAGACAGGGAGGGGGAGAATCAAAGGATTATCTCCTGGAAATGCTTTTATTGTCTTGAGAGGAGGGACAGTACGTAGCTCTGTTCAGGAAACTGAGCTCTTCTGAGGATCTTACCAATTTATACTCTATCTCTCACTTCTTCCTCTCTGGCGTATTTCATAGGTAGCTTTGCTAACTGCCTGCACAACTACAAATAGACTCTGTTGCTTTAGATATGGGGTTGTCCTTTTACAGGCACATTGATGGACTAGATGTCAAGGCTTTAGAACAGTAGCATGACTGGGACAGACACCCTCCCCCATAAATCCAATATTGACAAATGTCCTACCCAGTCCAGATGATTCTGTTTCTCAAAGTTGACTTTATCAAGGCATAACGGCAAAGCAAAGGACACAGAAAATAATTGACAAGTTCTGGGAAATGAGCTATCGAGCCCATCATTTAAAGAGGAAAATGTTGATGAACAATTGAGTATTACAAATTATTGTTAAGAATCTCTTAATTGCATCTCTCAGCCTCCAAAAAAAATGCCAATAATTCTTGACTATCTAATAAACAGAGATCAACCTGGGTCTACAGATTCTTAAACTGGAGAATTTTTATTTGTAGCTTCTGTTTCATTTCTCAGTTCACTGAAGAAAAAGTGAGTTAGCAATGTTGAATAAACTGTAAACTCCGCAACATGATCAAAAGCTTGAAATGCATCTCATGGGAATTCAAACTTAAGAAGACTGAATGAAAATTTTTTGAGAAAATAATTTATATGTCATTATAAAAACACTGCTTTGGGGTCCCCCCCCAAAAAATATGGGTTATTTATCAAAAAGCATCACAATCAAGGAATGCCCAACCAACAATTCTTATTTTATAACCCTAATTCCAATATTGGCACTAAATGTCCATTTCCCTTTTCCACGTGATGGCCCTTTACCTGTTATTAGATGTTAGCCCTGTTCACTAATGATTTTTAGCAATATAAAGTGTCATCAATTATAAAATACACCATTATTTTACATACTACTAAGAAAAAACCACAATGACAATTATTAAGACACATTCCCATTTCAGAGACATCATTACAATATTGAAAATGCACTTCCCCAAACTGAAGAAAAAGTATCTCTGGATCTTCACAGAACATTAGTATTAGAAGTAGCTAAGGAGATAAAGTGGAGTACAGTAGGTGACATTTTCTTGCTATTTCTCATATCAAAGTGCATTCATATTTTAGAATTCAGGAAGAGATGTTTATCGGATTTCCGCTTTCCATAGAAAAGAATAAGTAATATAAGGCAAGCCCAACACATCCTATCTACTCAATGTTGAAATTTTGCTAAATGTTTGAAAAACAAATTCAGATTACGGGAGAACCATCCAGGCATAAATAAACAAGCTATAAACTAGGACCTCATGAAAATAATCATTGCCCTATTCATGCCACAGGACAAAGAAAATCCCCAACTTTGCACTGCCCATTTTAAATATGCTCAGTTTGAACTCTCTTTGAAAATACCATTTGTGTTTGGGCAGCTGTCATCTTTCAGACGTTCGTACTCACCTTGCACCCTTCCTGTTGCCAAGGGCAGACTAAGCTGAACATGCTTTAAACAACATTCTCCTTGAACTTCTGTAGAACTGTACTGACTGATGTCAGAGCAATGAAATCTTAGAATGTGAGATCCTGTGGCTGAATGTATCCAAAAGAAAAAAAGCCTAAGAATGGACTTCTCCCTCTCCTGACACTAGGAAGGACATTTCATTAGAAACATAAACAATTTTGTTATTTTCTGAGAAGAAACACATGAATCCCTAATGAGTCTTTAAACAGCAGAAACTCCCCGTTCAGGCTTCTACCACAAAAACAAACTTTGGCCCCAGATTTATTTATGGAAACAAACCTCCACCGAAGCCTTTGGCTAGTGTGCACACCAACATTATATAACTTCTCCTGTGAGTTCTGAACTTCATATATCCATCTTTCTACTTGACATCTCCCCTGGGATGTCTAAAACATGCCACGATTTTAACATGGCCAAATCATTGTGTCCTAACACGTTGCCGTTGTCTTCCCTATCATTTACTGTCATATAGGACACTGCCATCCACCTAGTTGTTCAAACAAACCCAGAAGTCAGACTTAACTTCTCATTTAATTTCACCTATGTCCACTCCAGTAGAAGGTACAAAATATACCAAACCCTTTCGTTCAATTTCCCCTTTTATTAATAATACCCTAGAACGGTCTACCATCGTCTCTTGCCTGGATGTTCTAGCTAGTTTCTCCCACAGCCCCTAATCTATTTTCCACACAGAAGCCACAGTGCTATTTTTAAAATCAGATTGTGTTACTCCTCTGCTCTAATTCCTCCAGTTGTTTCCCACTGCATTCCAATAACTCGTTACTTTACTCTCTGTGCTTTGGTTTTCTCACCTATAAAATGAGACTAGTAATGATACTACCTCATTCGATAGCTATGAAGATGAATGACATATATAAAGTTGTATCAACAGTGCTTGGCACACAGATAGTGTCATATAGAGCTGTGTGGTGGTGTTGTTTACAAATGAAATGTCAAGCCCTTATCAAGTCTGACCCTCATGCCCCTCTCCCACCTCATCTCTTACCATTGTCTCGTTCCCCCACACATCTGGTCTCTGTCTCTCTCAAGCACGCTAGCTTCATTTCCTTCTTAAGTCCCCTGACCTTCTGCCCTTCCTATGAGACTCAGCCCCCAACCCTCTCTGACCTGGTTCCTTTTAATCGACCAAGTCTCCGATTCTGTGCCACTTCTTTATGAGATTATCTTGACCACCTGAAGTAAATTAGCACTCCTTCCAGGGATGCTATCACATCACCTTGTTTTATTCCCTTCATAGCACTTTTTAATCTCTGAACTTGTTGCTTATGTATCTGTAAACTTCTTTATCACTTCCAGCTTTGTATAAGTCTATGACAGCAGGGCACATTGCTGTTACTTGCTCTCTGACTTTGGGCAAGTATTTAACCTCTTTGGGTTACAATTCCTCACATGTAAACTGGGTTAATGAATACCTCCATCTTAGCATTATGAGAGTTAAAGCAGTTAGTCCATGTCAAGCACCTACTAGTGCCTGGCAAATAGGTAGTCATCACACACTGTGTTCTTTAAAAGAAAAACTAACTAAAGTGTGTTGTATAAAGCCAATCTACATCTGAGGAGAGCACTCAGAAGTGGAGATTGATGGAGCATTGGCCTGGTACTCAGAAAAGGCTGCTCTGAGAGCAGCTTCACATGTTGGGGCAGGAAGAGTACAGGACCTATCTGCCAGAAGCCTGAGAATTTCCAAGTCCACGTAGTGAATTATGATTTTAATCCAGTAAGACACAAAATGTTGGTCTCAGAAGAAAACTGATGGGGACTTTTTGATCTCCTTCCCTGAAGCCTGCTCCAGCTAGACTCGATGGCTAGAGAAATACAGCAAGGTCTCTGGTTGATGTTAGTGACCTTGGTATAAAACTCCCAAAATAAGCTCCCAAAGTCTCCCAAGATTGTCTTATGGGCCTGGAGATAACCTGTTACAACTACTTTTACTTAGTAAACTGTTTCCTCCACACCCACTTGGACTAGTCTAAACCTCTGTAAGTCGGTCAATGCAGGGGTAGGGTTCCCCTATTGGAGGGCTCCTTGTAGCACGTCCAACCTGCTGGCGGGGAAAACGTTCTTAGATGAACAACAACCCAGGCTTGAGCTATCTCATTCCTCCTGCTGATACTCTGCTCCTAAGTCAATAAATCTTACCATGGCTCACACAGCATGTCATTAGTGGTATGGGACATTATGCTCTTGCACAAAGCCCAAGAAAATTTTACCACTTTTCAATATAGATCTTTTGACACAACTAGTGAAGCCATCATCCATTTATGCCTGAGATACAGCCAACACTACAAAAAACAGATTGCAGTGGGAGGTCATTCATTCTAGCATAAGCCTAGGATTGCTCTGTGATATCTCATTTTAATTACAGAAGTCATAATTAATAAATTTGCATCTTGGTTACTCTCAATCTGTCCATGGTATAAATTTTCCCTTTGACTTGTGTCTAAATGAAAGAGCAACTTTTAGTAAGGAGAAACTCTGTATTCAGAGGTAAACACATTCATCTTCCCATTAGTTCTGATGAAATCTATCCACAGGCAGGTTATATGCCAGGACACTGATATATTCCATGAGGATGCACTGCTATGAACTCCATCTCAGCAAAGTCTTCCAGATGGAAAATAAATGAGAAAGCTTCCTCCAGAGAAAATGAGCTAACAGGAAAGATTTGAGTCTCTTAGTTTAGGAGCTTTGCCTAGAGTTAGTTCCTCTTGGGGAAATTCAGTGAATGTGTTCTTAGCAATTCTAGGAAGTCTTGAGATCTTTCAAGACAAACATTATGGTCTTATGTAAATTCAAGTAAACTTTCTTTGGGAATATAGCCCAGGGAAGTAGATTTGCAAATAAGTTTTAAGAGTTCATTGCAACTTGACTCTTAAAAGGAAAAATACATGCATATTTACTCTTCCTTGACTTTAGATGAATTCTAACTAGGAATACAGAAGATGTGTAAAATAAAGTGAAGAAAAAACTGGAAATTATCTTCAAGTTTTAGGAGTACATAAAAGTAGCAACGTCATGCAAGATGGTCTCAGAAACATAAAGAAGGATATATTAGAATATTTATACCCTCCAAGCAGGATCTAGAAACATGGCCTAAATCAACAGTTACCCATGAACAAGGAACCCACAAGAATGTCATTCTAAATGAGTGATTCCTTAATGTGTCAATGCTAAATTCAAGCAATGACAATCTTTTAGCAGGAGCACGCCATTTCACCCAGTTTTACATCAGGCTGATAACAAACACTACTTCTTCATACAACCTCTCATGTGTTATCTGACTCAAACAGACTCACATTAGGAGCCCACAAACCAATTATCTCTATTTCTATTTGGCAAGGTAACAAAATGCCTTTATCCTCAGAAATAACTTAACAATGGCATCGACATCAATGACATTTTTTATATTGACTGCAGCATAAATTCAGCACACAATTAACAAGGGATAAGCAGAGATTTAAAATGGAAAAAAAAACTTTCAATAAAAACATATTAAAGGAGAAAGATGGTGTAGATAATACTTTTCCATATTTCTATTGCTAAGCATAACTAAAAATCCTGGACATTGTATATAACACAAACATAAGAAGACTGAAAGCTGGAGAAAATAACGTAGACGGTCTATGGACCTCAGGGCCCAGAAATCAACAGAATCGTGAGTTTCCTGGTTTGTTTTGTTCTGTTTTCACTTCATATATCCCCAGACTTGGAACTGAAGAAGCCATTAAACCAGAAATGCCACCAAGCACAGGCAAACAAAAGCCTGCCCTCTCTAGCCAAATAATTAGGGAAAGGATAGCTTAGCAAGATAGAAAACTTTATAGACAACAGCCACTCTAACCCAGCCAAACAGCACAGAAAGAACTGTGACCCCACCCCCACGCATGCCAGCCAAGGCTGGGTGGAGTGCCTAGACCCCCAACATGGTCAGGCGATAATGAGGCACCACCATCCCCTGCTGGATTGTGAAAAATGAGGAAGAAGCTGGAACTTTCACCACCAATGGAAGGGAACCAGTCCCTCCCCAACAGGGTTGTTGTCAGCGGAAATCATATGCTGGTCCTGGACTTCCACCTCCATCTGGCATTGATGAGGAGCCCCCACCTTCCAGCCCTTGGGTGTCAACAGAGGGCTACTGGGGAAACTGGACATTTATCCACACTTGAAAAGAATGAGATGGCATGCTTCCATCTCAGATGTAGTGTCAGAGAAAGCCAGTTAAAACAGAAGAGTTGAATAAAACTGAGGTACACATAATGTAACACTAAATTGTGTAACTTTTAACCAAAAATCACTCCTCGTACCAAGAATCGGGAAGATCACAAGCTTAACAATAAAAGACAATCAATAGATGCTAACACTGAGATGACAAGATGTTGGAATTATCTGACAAAGATGTGAAAACAGTCATGAGGGAAAAAAAAAAGGTCTTCAATAAGCAATTACCATTACACAATAATCAATAAACAAATGAGAAAAAAAAGTAGAAAGCCTCAGCAAAGAAATAGAAAGTATCAGCAAAGAACTAAATGGAAATTATACAATTATACAACTGGAAAATACAATAACTGAAATAAAAAGCTTAGTGGAAGGACTCAACAGTAGAATGCAATGAACAAATGAAGCAGTGAACGTGAAGACAGAACAATAGAAAGAACCCATTCTCAAGAACATAGGAAAGATAGACTGTGAGAAAGAAATGAACAGCACATTAGGGACCTGTGTGACATAAATATATCATCAATACTGTCAGAATATATTATGTCATAAGAAAGGAGAGGAGAAACAGAGTAAAGCTAAAAAGTACCCATACAAATAATACCTGAAAATGTCTCAAATTTAGCAAGAGACATAAACCTACAGATTCAATAAATTTAGTGAACACCAATAGGATATTACAAGGAAACCCACTGCACGACACACCATGAACTGGGGAAAATTAAAAAAAAAAAAATTTTGAAAGCAGCAAGAGAAAAAGGACACCTAAACTACAGGAAAAAAAATCAATTTGAATGACAACAAATTTCTCATTAGAAACCATAGATATCAGAAGGCAGTGACACAATATTGTTCAAGTGCTGAAGGAACAATTTAGATATTTACCCAGCAAAAATATTCTTCAGGAATAAAGGGGAAATCAAGACATGGAAAGATCAACGAAGATGGTGAAGTAGAAAGACCCTGAGCTCACCTCCTCTCATTGGCACAACAAAATTACAACTATTTACAGAACAACCATCTACCAGAAAAGATTTTCTGCAACTAAAGATATAAAGAAGGAACCACAACGAGACGGTAGAAGAGGCAGAGTCGTGATATAGTCAAGTCCCATACCCCCAAGTGGGTGACCAATAATTGCAATTGCACAATCTTCCAAGAATGAATCAGGAAGAAATAGAAAATAGGAACCAACCAATTACTAGTAGTGAAACTAAATCAGTAATTTAAAAATACCCAAAAAACAAAAGGCAAGGACCTGATGGCTTCACACACTAAACATTTAGAGATGAGTTAAGACCTATCCTTCTCAAACTATTCAAAAAAATGGCAGAGGAAAGAACACTTCTGAACTCATTCTATGAGGCCAACCCGTATACCAAGTATATATATAAAAAAAAAAAGAAAATTATAGGCCAATGAATATAGATGTAAAATTCCTCAATAAAATACTAGCAAATGGAATTCAAAAATATATTAAAAGGATAATACTCCATGATCAAGTGGGATGTATCCCAGGGACACAAGGATGGCTCAATATTTGCAAATCAAACAATGTGAAACATCACATTAACACAAGGAAGGATAAAAATCACATGGTTATCTCAATAGATGCAGAAAAGTCCACCATCCATTTATAATAAAAAGTCTCAATAAAGTGGGTATAGAAGAAACATGCTTCAATATATTAACGGTCATAACAAACCTACAGCCAACATCATACTCAATGGTGAAAAGCTGAAAATATTTCCTCTAAGATCAGGAGCAAGATAAGGACGAGCACTCCTGCTACTTTTATTCAACACAGTATTAAAAGTCCTAGCCACAGTAATCAGACAATATATGAAAGGAATCTGAATTGGAAAGAAAGAAGTAAAACTGTCACTGTTTGCAGATGACATGATACTATACATATAAAATCCTCAAGATGCCACAAAAAACACCTAGAGCTCATCAATGAATTTGGTAAAGTTGCAGGAAACAAAATTAATATACAGAGATCTGTTTTATTTCCATACACTAACAATGAGCTATCTGAAAGAGAAATTAAGGAAACAATCCCATTTACAATTGTATCAAACAGAGTAAAATACCTAGGAATACACCTACCTAAGGAGGTAAAAACCTATATTCAGAAAATTTTAAGACACTGATAAAAGAAACTGAAGACAACACAAATAAGTGGAAAGATATACCACGTTCAAGTATTGGAAGAATTAATACTGTTAAAATGACCATACTGGGGTTTCCGGGAAGATGGCGGAGGAGTAAAACGCGGAGATCACCTTCCTCCCCACAGATACACCAGAAATACATATACAGGTGGAACAACTTCTACAGAACACCTACTGAACGCTGGCAGAAGACCTCAGACCTCCCAAAAGGCAAGAAACTCCCCACGTACCTGGGTAGGGCAAAAGAAAAAAGAATAAACAGAGACAAAAGGATAGGGACGGCACCTGCCCCAGTGGGAGGGAGCTGTGAAGGAAGAAAGGTTCCACACACTAGGAAGCCCCTTCGCGGGCAGAGACTGCGGGTGGTGGAAGGGGGAAAGCTTCGGAGCCGCGGAGGAGAGCACAGAAACAGGGGTGCAGGGGTCAAAGCGGAGAGATTCCCACACAGAGAATCGGTGCCGACCAGCCCAAGAGGCTTGTCAGCTCACCCGCCGGGGAGGGCGGGGCTGGGAGCTGAGGCTCCGGCTTGCGTGAACACAGCCTGCAGGGCGTTAGTGCGCCCCGGCTGGCCGGGAGGGAGTCCGGGGAAAAGTATGGACCTGCCGAAGAGGCAGAGACTTTTTCTTCCCTCTTTGTTTCCTGGTGCGCGAGGAGAGGGGATTAAGAGCGCTGCTTAAAGGAGCTCCAGAGATGGGTGCGAGCCACGGCTAAAAGCGCGGACCCCAGAGACGGGCATGAGACGCTAAGGCTGCTGCTGTCGCCACCAAGAAGCCTGTGTGCGAGCACAGGTCACTATCCACACCCCACTTCAGCCCGCCACTGCCAGGGTCCCGGGATCCAGGGACAACTTAGCCGGGAGAACGCACGGCGCGCCTCAGGCAGGTGCAATGTCACGCTGCCCTCTGCCGCTGCAGGCTTGCCCCACACTCCGTGCCCCTCCCTCCCCCCGGCCTGAGTGAGCCAGAGCCCCCGAATCAGCGGCTCCTTTAACTCCGTCCTGTCTGAGCGAAGAACAGACGCCCTCGGGCGACCTACACGCAGAGGCGGGGCCAAATCCAAAGCTGAGCCCCAGGGAGCTGTGAGAACAAAGAAGAGAAGGGGAAATCTCTCCCAGCAGCCTCACAAGCAGTGGCTTAAAGATCCACAATCAACTTGATGTACCCTGCATCTGTGGAATACATGAATAGACAACGAATCATCCCAAATTAAGGAGGTGGACTTTGAGAGCAAGATTTATGATTTTTTCCACTTTTCCTCTTTTTGTGAGTGTGTATGTGTATGCTTCCGTGTGAGATTTTGTCTGTATAGCTTTGCTTCCACCATTTGTCCTACGGTTCTATCCGTCCATTTTTTCTCTTAATAATTATATTTTTATTTTAATAACTTTATTATATTTAATCATACTTTATTTTATTTTACTTTATCTTCTTCTTTTTTTTTTTTTTTTTGCAGTACACGGGCCTCTCACTGTTGTGGCCTCTCCCGTGGCGGAGCACAGGCTCTGGACGTGCAGGCTCAGCGGCCATGGCTCACGGGCCTAGCCGCTCCACGGCATGTGGGATCTTCCCGGACCAGGGCATGAACCCGTGTCCCCTGCATCAGCAGGCGGACTCTCAACCACTGCACCACCAGGGAAGCCCTTTCTTTCTTTTTTTCCTTCCTTCCCTCCCTCCCTCCCTCCTTCCTTCCTTTCTTTCTTTCTTCCTTTCTTTCTGTCTCTCTCTCTCTCTCTCCCTCCCTCCCTCTCCCTCTCTCCCTCCATCCTCCCTCCCTCCCTCCTCCCTCCCTCCCTCCTCCATCCTCCCCTCCCTCCCTCTCTCTCTCTCTCTTCTACTAATTCTTTCTTTCTACTTTTTCTGCCTCTTATTCTGAGCCATGTGGATGAAAGGCTCTTGGTGCTGCAGCCAGGAGTCAGGGCTGTGCCTCTGAGGTGGGAGAGCCAACTTCAGGACACTGGTCCACAAGAGACCTCCAGTACCACATAATATCAAATGGCGAAAATCTCCCAGAGATCTCCATCTCAACACCAGCACCCAGCTTCACTCACCGACCAGCAAGCTACAGTGCTGGACACCCTGTGCCAAACAACTAGCAAAACAGGAACACAACCCCACCCATTAGCAGAGAGGCTGCCTAAAATCATAATAAGTCCACAGACACCCCAAAACACACCACCAGACGGGGACCTGCTCACCAGAAAGACAAGATCCAGCCTCATCCACCAGAATACAGGCACTAGTGCCATCCACCAGGAAGCCTACACAACCCACTGAACCAACCTTAGCCACTGGGGACAGATACCAAAAACAACGAGAACTACGAACATGCAGCCTGCAAAAAGGAGACCCCAAACACAGAAAGATAGCAAAATGAGAGGACACAAAAACACACAGCAGATGAAGGAGCAACATAAAAACCCACCAGACCTAACAAATGAAGAGGAAATAGGCAGTCTACCTGAAAAAGAATTCAGAATAATGACAGTAAAGATGATCCAAAATCTTGGAAACAGAATAGACAAAATGCAAGAAACATTTAACAAGGACCTAGAAGAACTAAAGATGAAACAAACAACGATGAACAACACAACAAATGAAATGAAAAATACTCTAGATGGGATCAATAGCAGAATAACTGAGGCAGAAGAATGGATAAGGGACCTGGAAGCTAAAATAGTGGAAATAACTACTGCAGAGCAGAAAAAAGAAAAAAGAATGAAAAGAACTGAGGACAGTCTCAAGACCTCTGGGACAACATTAAACACAACAACACTCGAATTATAGGGGTTCCAGAAGAAGAGAAAAAGAAACGGACTGAGAAGATATTTGAAGAGATTATAGTTGAAAACTTCCCTAATATGGGACAGGAAATAGTTAATCAAGTCCAGGAAGCACAGAGAGTCCCATATAGGATAAATCCAAGGATAAATATGCCAAGACACATATTAATCAAACTGTCAAAAATTAAATACAAAGAAAACATATTAAAAGCAGCAAGGGAAAAACAACAAATAACACACAAGGGAATCCCCATAAGGTTAACAGCTGATCTTTCAGCAAAAACTACAAGCCAGAAGGGACTGGCAGGACATATTTGAAGTGATGAAGGAGAAAAACCTGCAACCAAGATTACTCTACCCAGCAAGGATCTCTTTCAGATTTGATGAAGAAATTAAAACCTTTACAGACAAGGAAAAGCTCTACAACAACTGCTAAAGGAACTTCTCTAGGCAAGAAACACAAGAGAAGGAAAAGACCTAAAATAAAGAGCCCAAAACTATTAAGAAAATGGGAATAGGAAAATACATATCGATAATTACCTTAAATGTAAATGGATTAAATGCTCCCACCAAAAGACACAGATTGGCTGAATGGATACAAAAACAAGACCCATATATTTGCTGTTTACAAGAGACCCACTTCAGACCTAGAGACACATACAGACTGAAAGTAAGGGGATGGAAAAAGATATTCCATGCAAATGGAAGCCAAAAGAAAGCTGGAGTAGCAATTCTCATATCAGACAAAATAGACTTTAAAATAAAGACTATTAGAAGAGACAAAGAAGGACACTACATAATGATCAAGGAATCGATCCAGGAAGAAGATATAACAATTGTAAATATTTATGCACACAACATACGAGCACCTCAATACATAAGGCAAATCCTAACAGCCATAAAAGGGGAAATCGACTGTAACACATTCATTGTAAGGGACTTTAACACCCCACTTTCACCAATGGACAGATCATCCAAAATGAAAATAAATAAGGAAACACAAGCTTTAAATGATACATTAAACATGACGGACGTAACTGATATTTATAGGACAATCCATCGAAAAACAACAGAAAACACATTTTTCTCAAGTGCTCATGGAACATTCTCCAGGATAGATCATATCTTGGGTCACAAATCAAGCGTTTGTAAATTGAAGAAAATTGAAATTGTATCAAGTATCTTTTCCAACCACAACACTATGAAACTAGATATCAATTACAAGAAAAGATCTCTAAAAAATACAAACACATGGAGGCTAAACAATACACTACTTAATAATGAAGTGATCACTGAAGAAATCAAAGAGGAAATCAAAAAAATACCTAGAAACAAATGACAATGGAGACACGATGACCCAAAATCTATGGGATGCAGCAAAAGCAGTTCTAAGAGGGAAGTTTATAGCAATACAATCCTACCTTAAGAAACAGGAAACATCTCGAATAAACAACCTAAACTTGCACCTAAAGCAATTAGAGAAAGAAGAACAAAAAAACCCCAAAGTTAGCAGAAGGAAAGAAATCATAAAAATCAGATCAGAAATAAATGAAAAAGAAATGAAGGAAACAATAGCAAAGATCAATAAAACTAAAAGCTGCTTCTTTGAGAAGATAAACAAAATTGATAAACGATTAGCCAGACTCATCAAGAAAAAAAGCAAGAAGACTCAAATGAATAGAATTAGAAATGAAAAAGGAGAAGTAACAACTGACACTGCAGAAATACAAAAGATCATGAGAGATTACTACAACCAACTCTATGCCAATAAAATGGACAACCTGGAAGAAATACACAAATTCTTAGAAATGACCAACCTGCCAAGACTGAATCACAAAGAAACAGAAAATATGAACAGACCAATCACAAGCACTGAAATTGAAACTGTGATTAAAAATCTTCCAAAAACAAGAGCCCAGGACCAGATGGCTTCACAGGCGAATTCTATCAAACATTTAGAGAAGAGCTAACACCTATCCTTCTCAAACTCTTCCAAAATATAGCAGAAGGAGGAACACTCCCAAACTCATTCTATGAGGCCACTATCACCCTGATACCAAAATCAGACAAGGATGTCACAAAGAAAGAAAACTAAAGGCCAATATCACTGATGAACATAGATGCAAAAATCCTCAACAAAATACTAGCAAACAGAATCCAACAGCACATTAAACGGATCACACACCATGACCAAGTGGGGTTTATTCCAGGAATGCAAGGATCCTTCAATATACGCAAATCAATCAACATGATACACCATATTAACAAACTGAAGGAGAAAACCCATATGATCATCTCAATCGATGCAGAGAAAGCTTTTGACAAAATTCAACACCCATTTATGATAAAAACCCTGCAGAAAGTAGGCATAGAGGGAACTTTCCTCAACATAATAAAGGCCATATATGACAAACCCACAGCCAACATTGTCCTCAATGATGAAAAACTGAAAGCATTTCCACTAAGATCAGGAACACGACAAGGCTGCCCACTCTCACCACTCTTATTCAACATAGTTTTGGAAGTTTTAGCCACAGCAATCAGAGAAGAAAAGGAAATAAAAGGAATACAAACTGGAGGAGAAGAAGTAAAGCTGTCACTGTTTGCAGATGAGATGATACTATACATAGAGAATCCTAAAGATGCTACCAGAAAATACTAGAGCTAATCAATGAATTTGGTAAAGTTGCAGGATACAAAATTAATGCACAGAAATCTCTGGCATTCCTACACACTAATGATGAAAAATTTGAAAGTGAAATCAAGAAAACTCCCATTTACCATTACAACAAAAAGAATAAAATATCTAGGAATAAACCTACCTAAGGAGACAAAAGACCTGTATGCAGAAAATTATAAGCTACTGATGAAAGGAATTAAAGATGATACAAATAGATGGAGAGATATACCATGTTCTTGGATTGGAAGAATCAACACTGTGAAAATGACTCTACTACCCAAAGCAATCTACAGATTCAATGCAATCCCTATCAAACTACCACTGGCATTTTTCACAGAACTAGAACAAAAAATTTCACAATTTGTATGGAAACACAAAAGACCCTGAATAGCCAAAGCAATCTTAAGAACGAAAAACGGAGCTGGAGGAATCAGGCTCCCTGACTTCACACTATACTACAAAGCTATAGTAATCAAGACAGTATGGTATTGGCACAAAAATACAAAGATAGATAAATGGAACAGGATAGAAAGCCCAGAGATAAACCCACACACATATGGTCACCTTATCTTTGATAAAGGGGGCAGGAATGTACAGTGGAGAAAGGAGAGCCTCTTCAATAAGTGGTGCTGGGAAAACTGGACAGGTACATGTAAAAGTATGAGATTAGATCACTCCCTAACACCATACACAAAAATAAGCTCAAAATGGATTAAAGACCTCAATGTAAGGCCAGAAACTATCAAACTCTTAGAGGAAAATATAGGCAGGACACTCTATGACATAAATCACAGCAAGATCCTTTTTGACCCACCTCCTAGAGAAATGGAAATAAAAACAAAAATAAACAAATGGGACTTAATGAAACTTCAAAGCTTTTGCACAGCAAAGGAAACCGTAAACAAGACCAAAAGACAACCCTCAGAATGGGAGAAAATATTTGCAAATGAAGCAACTGACAAAGGATTAATCTCTAAAATTTATAAGCAGCTCATGCAGCTTAATAACAAAAAAACAAACAACCCAATCCAAAAATGGGCAGAAGACCTAAATAGACATTTCTCCAAAGAAGATATACAGACTGCCAACAAACACATGAAAGAATGATCAACATCACTAATCATTAGAGAAATGCAAATCAAAACTACAATGAGATATCTTCTCACACCAGTCAGAATGGCCATCATCAAAAAATCTAGAAACAATAAATGCTGGAGAGGGTGTGGAGAAAAGGGAACACTCTTGCAGTGTCGGTGGGAACGTGAATTGGTTCAGCCACTGTGGAGAACAGTATGGAGGTTCCTTAAAAAACTACAAATAGAACTACCATATGACCCAGCAATCTCACTACTGGACATATACCCTGAGAAAACCATAATTCAAAAAGAGTCATGTACCAACATGTTCATTGCAACTCTACTTACAGTAGCCCGGAGATGGAAATAACCTAAGCGTCCATCATTGGATGAATGGATAAAGAAGATGTGGCACATATATACAATGGAATATTACGCAGCCATAAAATGAAACGAAATTGAGCTATTTGTAATGAGGTGGATAGACCTAGAGTCTGTCATACAGAGTGAAGTAAGTCAGAAAGAGAGAGACAAATACCGTATGCTAACACATATATATGGAATTTAAGAAAAAAAAATGTCATGAAGAACCTAGCGGTAAGACAGGAATAAAGACACAGACCTACTAGAGAATGGACTTGAGGATATGGGGAGGGGGAAGGGTAAGCTGTGACAAAGTGAGAGAGAGGCATGGACATATATACACTACCAAACGTAAGGTAGATAGCTAGTGGGAAGAAGCCGCATAGCACAAGGAGATCAGCTCGGTGCTTTGTGACCGCCTGGAGGTGTGGGATAGGGAGGGTTGGAGGGAGGGAGATGCCAGAGAGAAGAGATATGGGAACATATGTATATGTATAACTGATTCATTTTGTTGTAAAGCAGAAACTAACACACCATTGTAAAGCAATTATACTCCAATAAAGATGTTAAAAAAAAAAAATGACCATGCTACCGAAGGCAATCTACAGTTTCAATGCAATTCCTATCAAAAGACACATGACATTTTTCACAGAACTAGAATAATTTTTAAATTTGTGTGGAAACACAAAAGACACAAATAGCCAAAAACAATCTTGAGAAAGAACAGAGCTGGAGGTATCACGCTCTCTGACTTCAGACTATACTACAAAACTACAGTAATCAAAATAATATGGTACTGGCACAAAAACAGACACATACATGAATGGAACAGAATACAGAATCCAAAAATAAACCCACACATTTATGGTCAGTTAATCTACAACAAAGGATTCAAGAATATACAATGGGGAAACAATAGTTTCTTCAATAAATGGTTCTGGGAAAACTGGGCAGCTGCATGTAAAAGAATCAAATTAGAACATTCTTTCATACCATATATAAAAATATACTCAAAATGGATTAATGACCTAAAAGACCAGAAACCATAAAACTCCTAGAAGAAAACACAGTGGAACACTCTCTGACATAAATCATAGCAGTATTTTTTGGATCTGTCTCCTAAGGCAAAGGAAACAGAAGCAAAAATAAACAAAGGGACCTAATTAAACTTAAAAGTTTTTGCACAGCAAAGGAAAACACTGGCAAAATGAAAAGACAACCTTTGGAATGAGAGAAAATATTTTCAAATGATACAACCAATAAGGGGTTAACAGCCAAAATGTATAAGCAGTTCATACAGCTCAACATCAAACAAACAAATAATCCAATTTAAAAATGGGCAGAAGACCTGAAGAGACGTTTTTCCAAAGCAGAAATACAGATGGCTAACAGGCATATGAAAAGATGCTCAACATCATTAATCGTCAGAGAAATGCAAATCAAAACTGAAATAACACCTCACACCTGTCAGAATGGCTATCATCAAAAAGACCACAGATTAACAAATGTTGGTGAAGATGTGGACAAAAGTGAACCTTTGTACACTGTGTTAGGAATGTAACTTGGTGCAGCCATTGTGGAAAATAGTATGGAGGTTCCTCAAAAAACTAAAAATAGGACTACCATATGATGTAGCAATACCACTCTTGGGTATATATTCAAAGAAACCAAAAACATTAATTTGAAAAGATATATGCACCCCGATGTTCATACCAGTATTATTTATTATATGATAGCCAAGACGTGGAAGCAACCTAAGTCTTCATCAACAGATGAATGAATAAAGAAGATGTGGTAAACACATACACAACACACACACACAATGGAACACTACTCAGCCATAAAGAAGAATGAAATTTTCCATTTGCAGCAACATGGATGGACTTGGACAGTGTTAGAGAAATAAGTCATACAGAGAAAGACAAATACTGTATGCTATCACTTATCTATGGAATCTAAAAAGATAAAACAAACTAGTGAATTTAACAAAAAGGAAACAGAACCACAGATACAGAGAACAAGCTAACTGATAACTAGTTTGGGCAAGATAAGGGTAAGGGATTAATAGGTACAAACTACAGTGTATAAAATAAATAAGCTACTAGGATATATTGTACAGCACAGGGAATATAGCCAATATTTTATAGTAACTATGAATGGAGCATAACTTCAAAAATTGTGAATCACTTTGTCATACACCTAAAATTTATATAATACTGTAAATCAACTATACTTCAATGTTAAAAAAAAGCAATGCCTACAGAGAAATAAAAGACATTCTCAGATGAAAGAAAAGTAAGAGATGTTGTTATCAATACACCTACACTGAAAAAATGGCTAAAGAAACTTTCCTAAACAGAAATGAAATTATAAAAAATGAACATGAAAAAGTGAAAGAACATAATGAGAAAAAATATTTAGTAAATACAATAGGATTTCCTTCACTTCTTGTGTTTTCTATATTATGTTTCATCATGGAAGCAAAAACTATTACACTGATGTAGTTCTAAATATAGATTGATGAATCATCTAAAACAATTATATTATAAATGGGGGAGGGTAAATGGCAAAAAGGAAGGGAATGTTTCCATACGTCACTCAAAATGATAAAATAAGAACAACGTAAGCTTATAATTTTTATATATACATAGTATAATACCTAGAGCAATTACTAAAAATGCTACATGAAAAGAAACACTAAAAAGGTCTATAGATACATAAAAATGGAATTCTACAAAAATGTTCAAGTAACCTACAGAGAGGTAGAAAAGCAGAAACAGAAACCAAAGAGAAAAAACAGAAAACAAAAATTAAGTCACACAATAACCTCTAAATACCAATAATTACATTAAATGTATATGGTCTAAATACCCAAATTAAAAGACAGATATTGAAAGAGCAGATTAAAAAATATTACCCAACTTTGCTGTCTACAAGAAACTCACTTCAAATATATATAGGCAGGTTGAAAGTAAGAAGACAGAAGAAGGTATATCATGCACACATTAACTGAAGGAAAGTAGGAGTAAGCACATTAATACCAGATTAGGTAGACCTCAAGGCAAAGAAAATTACCAGAGTCAAAGACGAACATTATGTAATGATAAAAGGGTCAAATCACCAAGATGAGATAGTAATTTTAAATGTGTATAACCAAACAGAGCTACAAAATCCGCAAAGTAAAAACTGATGGCACTGAAGGGAGAAATATACAAATTCACAATTACAGTTAGAAACTCAACACATATCCCTCAACAATTTTGGGAAAAAATAGACATAAAATCTGTAGTAATACAGAACTCAACACCATCAACTAACAGAACCTAATCAACATTTAAAGAGTACTCCACATAACAACACTATACATATTTTCAAGGGCCCATGGAACATATAGCAAGATAGACTACATCCTGAGCACAAAACAAACCTAAACGAATTTAAAACACTTGAAATCATGCAGAGTGTGTTCCCTGACTAGAGTTGAATCAAACTCGAAATAATAAAAAGAACAGAAAAATCTCCAAACACTTGGTAAATAAACAACACAATTTTAATTAACCCACAGTCAAAGAGAAAGACTCAGGTAAATTTTTTAAATTATATTAAGATGAGGATAGAGTCTATGAAAATTTGTGGAACAAAGTTAAAGCACTGCTGAGAGGAAATTTTATAGCACTAAATGCATACATTAGAAAAGATAAAAAGTCTCAAATCAATAATCTAAGCTCTCATTTTAAGAACCTAGAAAAAATAAAAGAAAAATAAACCCAAAGCAAGCAAATGGAAGGAAATAATAAATGTAAAAGTGGAAGTTTATGAAATAGAAAAGCAATTAGGGGAAAAACATAGGGAAAAAAATTAATAAAACAGAGTTGGTTATTTGAAAAGATCAATTAAATTCATAAATATATTACAAGAATAAAAACAGAAGACCCAAATTATGAATATCAGGGGTGACACAATGGATATCAGTTCAGATTATGCAAACATCAAAAGAATAAGGGAATACTGTGAACAAAGGACCAGCTCCAAAAGCAAGAAAGCTTTGAAAAACCTCAACGTCTTCTGTCATCCTTCTCTCTGCAAAGCTACCTCATTTTTTTCTCTCTGAAGGAGAAATCATTAAGGCCTGAGTTTTCTTATCCTCTGTTCCGGTAACCAAACATGAGTCTCTTGATTCTAACTACAAATTCACGAGCGAGAGAATCCCACTCAATTTGGTTCAGGTGTTTATGCCTGGTCCAATCCGCTAAGACCAGACAGGTGAGCCTCTAGTACCTATATAGCTGCAAGAGCCCACTTTGATGAATGACGGGCATCACTGGGCTAGGTAGCATTCGGAGAGTCCGATACACCCTTACTTCTAAGAGGAGCAAAACATTTGTGATGTTAGAACTTTATTGCTCACCTCTTTTGAATGTTCTTCCTATCTTTGCAGATTATACCCATTCCTCAACTCTGCCCAATCCCACCTCATCAGTAAATTCCCATCTGCATATGCAAGTCCTCATTGATCTCAGCTCCTTAAAATTCCCACAGCACCAATGCAATGCACCAGGTCATTTAGGATGTAATGATGCATCACCACATATGGTTCACTATTATTTTCTATCAGAGTCAGCTCAGAAATCATGCTTAATACTTCTAAATGCCCATCTGTAGTGGGTACTTTCTTATGCACTCATTAGCACAACGGGTGCTCAATAAATTCTTATCTAATGCATGATCACTGACAAATTTCTACAGTCTTTCCCAAAATGGGATCTAAGAAGCTGCATGTCTTTAAGGTAATACAAAAACACGGAATATGTTGATCTAGATGAAAAGTAATACTTAAGAAATGAATTGGTCTTTTACATACTGAGGTATAAAAACAAAAATACCAGAAACTTAGAGTTATTTACCACAGTCATTGAATTATTTCTCACAGAATGCATGAATGGGAAAAAAAGTGACTTAGTTGCTTTATGGCAAGAGAATTAATGTGCAGGGTTGCCGAGGGAATGACTTGTGGTTGAATGGAAAGTCAGCTCTGAGGCTGAGGCTCAATATTATGCAGGTAATAATAATAATAAATATTCATTTATTCCTTCTTTATTGATTGTGTGCTAGGTGCCAAGAAAAATGCCAAGAAATAAAAGGTCCCACCTTCAAAGAACGCATAAGTCAGTGAAGGAGACGAGATGTATAAATAAGTTAAGACATAAAACAATATAATATTATCTTGAAATGCTTCATCTCTGGAGTCTTCAATTCCATTACCCTAGCACCTACTTGATACAGGCACTATCCCAGGTGCTGGGGTAAAACAGCGAATCAAATCACATGTCCCAGTACTTTTGTGACTGAGAATCAAACCATCCCCTCAGCTTCTCTTGTACGTTCTGACTTAGCTCCACTAAAGAAAAAAAAAAAAAAGCACACAATAGGATGTACTGATGCAATTAGAAGTGCATGATCTTCTATCTCACCTAGCCTTTAGACTTGACTAATGAGCTCTTTGTGAATCTCCCTCTGTCTTTTAACCCAAATGTTTCCCCTTCTCCTCAAATCATTTACCCCCTCAACCCCACTCTTGGCTAGTGGCCTTGCCTCTTTCTTCACTAAGAAAAGCAGGCCTATCTTGTGAGAATTTCCTCAGCTCCTGCTTCTTTCCCCTGCATTCATCATCCCTCCTGGTGTCTGGATGTTCCCCCTGCAACACAAATCCCTCCAGTGTGTTTCATGTCTTGCCCACTCATGTCTCCCAAAAGATGCTGCCCTGTTTACTAATCATCATGTCTTTCTCGTGCCTTCAACCTCTAGAAGTCTTTCTCCTTTGCCTGGAAACATGCTTCAGTCTCTTTTACCTAGAAAAATAAAAATAAAATCCCTCTTCTGCTTTCTTCCTCTAGTTATTATTCTCTATTTTCCTTCCCTTAAAAACAGTAAATTAGTGAACCCTCAATGATGAGAAACTTTAAAATGGCCAGGATCCTAAGAGGTCTTGTGAAAGAAAGACCACGAGGTCAGAAAAGCTGTTTGTGAAGATTCACTCTTTGTGATGTTAGAACTTTATTGTTCACCTCTTTTGAATGTTCTTCCTATCTTCCTATTACACCTATCTATGGGTGTAATATTTATAGATGGTAGTATGATCATCTCGGTGATTTGTCTGCAGTTTTATGTTGCATTGTTTGTTGTGAGAAAACCCCTGGTGTTGTCCTCTGAGTGCTGGTAAGTTGTCTGTGCTCAATAAAGCCATGGGCAGCATTTCAGGCCCATTTGCCAAAGCTCGAAAGCCCACTATGAGGCATATCTAGTGAGCCTGATGAAAGGCACAGCTCAAGGAAGCACAAAAGTTGGGGAAAAAAAGACTCATGCCTTTCAACACAGATGAAGCTTAGGAGAGACCTCTAGGCCAAAATGATGTGTGTCTCCATTGAGTGAGCAGGGCAGAGCTGGCTGGCCCTGCACCCACTCCTTTCTCAATCTGCCCTCTCTTCAGAGAGGACAGCTTTCTCCTTGGAGGTTACCTTGCTTTGGGTTCCCAGCAAGCTCTGCTTCTACTCTCAACATCCGAGTATCATAATTCTCCAGCCTTTCAATGCCAGGAGAACATAGAAGGTGGAATTATCTGCTGGAGAAACAACAGAATCCCCTCCACAAAAAATAAATAAATGAAAAATAAAAAAGAGAACAAATCGGTATTTGATTTTGACAATATCTACAAGATCCAGAGAAGCAATGGCTATAAAAAGTTCTAACCCTTTTTTCCACCAACCTCAATATCATTTCCATTATTTCTCCAGGCTCCCATTCAGAATTCAAAGCAATTTATCTGAAGTTCAGACACTGTCACTGTGATTTAGTTTCAGTTTAATGGCAACTGCAGGTCTCTAATAAGTATGCTCCTTTCATTGATTTTGTTCCCCTTCAGCTGCTGCTGTAAATGTAATTGAAATTTTTTTTGTTTTTTTCACCTGACCTAACTTTTTTTTTTAGCTGACAAGAGAGCAATCAGTGCAGTGTCCTATGAGTTTCATGTACTCCATTAATAAGAAATAGTTTCTCCTGGAAACAGAATTTCCCTAACATTTCCCTTTAACAAATTACACGTTAAAAAAGCCCAAGCATCCCCACCACCGCTGCCACCTCCCTTAGAGCATCAGTTAATTTCAGGAGTTAGAGTAGAGGATCCTCTTAAATTTGGGGGTCGTAACATGAAATACATTTAGTAGGCTGACTTTTAGGCAGTATTTTTCATTTGTTTAAGTCATTTTTCAGGGCTGAGATTTTTCTCGGTTGATGGACTAATACATTCACATAAGGCTGGCCTGCTTCCTATCCAGAAGATAATTGGAGACCTCAGAAGTGAAAGGAACCAAATATGGTTCTCAGGCAAACACAAGCACTTCCCAAGGAGAAGAGTAGTTACCCTTGACACATGGAGACTGACAGTCTTGTCTGTCATAAGCCAAAACCCAGATAGCTCCTGTCTCTCATGCATAATCTTTGGAAACATAGACTAAAAGTGACAGACTGAAGGACCAGCCACATTTCACTCATTTCCTTTTTTTTTTCCTGAACTTTCCACCCTGATTTTAAATGCCATTTTCAATATACACTATATTCTCATATGCATTTGGTTATTTTTTGGATATACTCTACTTATCTACTTCAGTTTAATTCTGTACTTTTAGAATATATTTTAGAATCTGATAAATTAAATTTTCTCCATTTTTCTTATTTAAAAATATGTGAGGTTTAATTACATGAGTCCTCCAAATTTTGTAGAAATGTTATAAAATGCTGTAAAACTTCCCCTTAGTATGTTTAAAATAAAAACAGTGAATTCTTCTATACAAATAACAATCTGCCATTTATTTAGGAATTTATTTATATCATGTAACAGTTTTTAATACTGTATTTCATCAAATCTAGCACATCAGTAGTAAGACACCATTTACAATTAAGAGAGAGAAATCACTGCTAATTATAATAAGATACTACAAATCATTATGTATGCTTTAATTTTAAAGATGATATAATTTGAAAATAAGTGCACTGTAAAAATCAATAAAGTATGATAACCCTTACGTCATGGCATTCTAATTTCAAAAGACTATTTTTGATGCCTAAACTTCCCATCAGTAAGTTTGTTACGTGTTTAGTGGCTTGTTTTATTTAGATTGGACTATTAGTGAACCTGAATTGAAGAACCATAGATACAGAAACATGCACAAATTTTGACTGCACAGCTCGGTGGATTCTCACAAACTCAACACACCCATAATATCAAGCACCCACACCAAAGATCAGAACATTAGCAGCGCCCCAGAAACTCCTTTTGTGCCTCCTCCTAGCTGCCATTCCCTTCCCAGAGGAAATTCCTATGCCGACTTGCAACCGCATAGATTAGTTTTGCCAGTTTTTGACCTTTGTATAAATGGAACTGTAGAGCACGTACATTTATACACTGTGGACTCTTTGGTGTCTGGCTTTGTTTGCTCACCATCCCACTGTGAGATTCATTCCTTTTGTTGCAGGTGGATACAGAGCTTCTTTCTATTTGCTGTGTGGTATTCCACTGCATAAGCATAACACACTTATCCATTCCAGTATTTCCGGACATGTGGGTAATTTCCAGTTTCACATATTTTCACCGTAAGTACCAGCTTTCCTGGAAAATGATTATTCTAGAAATAAACGATCACCTCATGGTGTGTTTAGGAAATGAAACACGCAAAAATATTTTAACAAAGATGAATTAATTTCATTCTGAAGCTTCTCCTGATATATAGCAATGATGGTATTTTTTAAACATGTGTATTTTCCAAGGTCAAGAAGAGAATACAAGCAAAGCCATGGATTAGTCTGGGGTTAAAGCCACAAACGGAAGAGGCTTTGTTTCTAAAATACTGCGTGAAATCAGATGATTTCTCAGTTTAGAAACCAGTGCTACCACCTTTGATTGTTTTATCTCTGCTTAGTTTCTCTTCTTTATCTTTTCCTCATAGTCTCCTTTACTTTCCCAATAATACCGTCACCTGGAAAGTGTTCTCAAACTGTTTAATCCAGTGATGAAATGTTCCCATAATTCAAAAATCTCTACCTGAAAAGATCTGGTTTGATAGACTGAGAAATAGCAACGATCACATTTTAATACTAACATTCAAGATTATTTCAAATTTCACAAAAATGAAGAATAAACCACTGAAGAAACGTTTACCCAAATGATAAAATTAAAGTAGGAAATCAGTGTAAATGTTACTTTACTAAATTCTCCAATTTGCAGAAATATCTGAGGGTCTATATTGATTTCTTAAAGGTTAGTTTTCTGATTAGGGACTCATAAGACAGTATTTCTAAATAAATAGGAAATGTAAGAGAAGGTGAATTCTTCAAAAGTCATCCTCCAGACATGATCTCCATCTTATTCTCACTGTGCCCTCCTGGAAGATAAGGGCCACACCCTGCCTTCAGGCCCTCAGTCATAGGTACTTAGGGGAGCACGGAGGCCACGTGGGACTATGGAGCAAGCACAGGCTTTAGAGTCAGGCACCAGCGTGCACAAGTGATCTACTTCTCTAAGTTTCAGTTTTCTCATCCAGAAAATGGGGATAATCATCCCTACCTCATAGGACTATGGTGAGGAATCAATGAGAAATGGAAATGCAAATGGAAAGCATCATAGCTGTGCACACGGTTTTCATTTCCTTTAGCCAATGATAGGTAAATTCTTCCACCTCTCATTTGATTGGTAGATGTGAAACACTTTATCAGCATAACCCTTCCATCAAATGAAATTTTACACACAACTATAGACAATTAAACTAGTTAAAAGCAGAGTCTAGTTTGAGGTCTGTACCTAGATGGTTCCTCCACAGGTCATAGGAAAAAAAGAAATCCAACTCTTTTGTCGCGAATGGAAGAGCAAGATGCTCTTCCTCCACATCAGAAAGACTGTGAGTCTTGTTTTTAACAAAACTCTTTTGAGGAAGAAATCTCACAGGCTCACTTGTTAGCTGAATTCCAGTCTCTGCTACCCATTACAGGCAAGAACTGCATCTTAAAGTTGCATCCAAATTGTGTTAGTATTGAAAAGAAGCCCCTTTCCTCTCCCTTTGAAGGGAAATAGAAAACAGCTATTCACTGGCACGTGTATGTTATTTATTGGAGGTTTGTTTTGTTCCCTATCACCGTTAAACTCTTCTCATGAGATGCAATAATCAGAGTGCCTTTAGACTGTCTTTAAAGATCAATTTAGTCAACCCTTCATCCTTTTCATCACTTTCATCACTTTTCTTTGAGACATTTCAACTCTCCATGTCTCAATTTATATTCTTTAACTTGGAAGAAATACTCCTCTCCAAAGAGAGAAACCCTGCTATAAAAAAAACAGCAGCCAAACATCTACAGCCCATACTGAAGTCGATGTGGGAGTGGAGGAGGGGATGATACCTAATAAGACAGAGAGAGATGCGATCTAAAATCTGTCCCTAGACACAAACGCTTTGTTAGCCTTGGCAGCCCATTTGTACTATGTCACACCAATAAACTTATAAACATTGAAGCTGAAATTAATCTATTTCCTCTCAGCTCTGAGTCTGTCCCTTTCTAATCTTGTATAAAGGGTACTTTGATTCAGAGCTCCTGTTATTCACATTGTCAGTATCCTAGAAAACACACTGCTTAGAACAAATATGTTAGGAACAGTTTTGCAGGGTCAAACTGAGCCAATCACTAAAGATGAGACTAATTAAAGGTGGAAAGAGACTGCATGTATTCAGTACCTCCTGTGTTTCAGGCCCTAGTTTAGACTTGTAATCTTATTTAAAACACACACACACACACACACACACACACACACACACACACGAGCTCCATTTTGAAAATAAGTAAACTGTGCTCAGAATTGTAATGTTATGTCCCCTATGTCACACAGCTATTAATAGGTTTAACTAGAAAACAAATTACAAGTTAGACTGACTCTAAAGTCCATGATTTGGAATGGGGCGGGAACTAAAAGAATGAAATTGTACTCATATTTAAGAATAATTTCCAAATATTTTTCTTTCCAGACCTCTCCGAGGACTACCCCAACTGTAATAATTACGTCCCGTGTTCCTACAATGCAGTGCCCTCTTTGCAGCTGCATGATGAAATGCAAAGTGTCATGTATGTGCGGGACTCCCCTAGCCCCACCCCTGACAACCAGTCCTGAAAGCCACAGCGTTCCCCTGGCATGCTGTACAAGGAAGCGCTGTTTTCAGAACAAAAGTCCCTGCAGTAAGCTGATAGCTGCTGTCAGCAGGCAAGTAAGAGTTTTAAACAGCCCCCTGTCCTGACGCCCTGGCAACCACATGCCACCCGCAGGCAGCCTAGGGAAAGCCACTCCCCATTTTATAAGAGATGAGGTTCCATGGATGGCTCTGCTTTGCCCCTCATCATGGGCCTGATGAATACATCCCAGAGACCCAGTCAGTAGCTATCATTCACTTAATGTGGCTTCTGTCTTGGTAATCTCATGTAATCAGATTTTATCTCTACGATATTAATAAAATGCCAAGTATCATAAAGGGGGTGCAGTGAAGCAATGTTCTTCTTAATTCAAAAGCATTGCTATACATCTGTGCTTTACAATTGTCTAAAACAAATTGACTCATCAGTTAATTTCCTGCACTACTAAAGTAGTACATAAATTAAATTAGAATCTCAATGACTAAGGAATAATGACATCAGTGGTATGGGTTTAACCATTCTGTTGACTCAAAACAGGTCTTTTCCTTGGGAAATAGCAGTAGATAACGAAGACTAAGACAAAAATAATAGCAAGTGATGCATAAGGTCAGAGACCAAGTCACTTTTAGCCCCATTATTAGCATTTCCTGGCTACTAGTTTGATTTTGACCTTGTTAATATAGACGTGAGAGAGCACAAGAGTACACCAAGTCTATTTAAAATATAGCTCCTTAGAGAAATGAAAATCAAAACTACAAGGAGGTATCACCTCACACAGGTCAGGATGTCCATCATCAAAAAATCTACAAACAATAAATGCTGGAGAGGGTGTGGAGAAAAGGGAACCCTCTTGCACTGTTGGTGGGAATGTAAATTGATATAGCCACTATGGAGAACAGCATGGAGGTTCCTTAAAAAACTAAAAATAGAACTACCATATGACCCAAAAATCCCACTACTGGGCATAATTCGAAAAGAGAAAACCTGAGAAAACCATAATTCGAAAAGAGTCATGTACCACAATGTTCACTGTAGCACTATTTACAATACCCACAACATGGAAGCAACCTAAGTGTCCATTGACAGATGAATGGATAAAGAAGATGTGGCACATATATACAATGGAATATTACTCAGCCATAAAAAGAAACAAAATTGAGTTATTTGTAGTGAGGTGGATGGACCTAGAGTGTGTCATACAGAGTGAAGTAAGTCAGAAAGAGAAAAATAAATGCCATATGATAACACATATATATGGAATCTGGAAAAAAAAAAGGTTCTGAAGAACCTAGGGGCAGGACAGGAATAAAGACACAGACATAGAGAATGGACTTGAGGACACGGAGAGGGGGAAGGGTAATCTGGGACTAAGAAGTGAGAGAGTAGCAGTGACATATGTACACTACCAAATGTAAAATAGATAGCTAGTGGGAAGCAGTCGCATAGCACAGCGAGATCAGCTCGGTGCTTTGTGACCACCTAGAGGGGTGGGATAGGGAGGGTGGGAGGGAGATGCAAGAGGCAGGAGATATGGGGATATATGTATACATATAGCTGATTCACTTTGTTATACAGCAGAAACTAACACAATATTGTAAAGCAATTATATTCCAATAAAGATGTTAAAAAAAACAATAAGCCAATAAAATAAAATAAAATATAGCTCCTCAAGCCTAAATGGCCCTTCACCAGGAAATAGACAAAAAGCAATTAAGTTGTGTATTCTGACAACTTCAGCTGGTGCTTTTCACAAGGGAAGCTGATAGAGTTTACTTCTGCATTGCTTTTTTTTAAAATCAAAGTTGCTATGGTCTGAGTATTTGTGTCCCCCCAAAATTCTTATGTTGAAATTCAAACCCCTAATATGATGTTATTAGGCAGTGGGGTCTTTGGGAGGCACTTAAGCATGACGGTGGAGCCCTCATGAATGAGATTAATGCCTTTAAGAGACACCACGGAGCTCCCAAGCCCCTTCCACCTCATGAGGATGCAAGGAGAAGTCAGCTACCCTGCAGAGGGCTCCCATCTGACCATGCTGGCATCCTGATCTGGGACTTCCAGCCTCCAGAACTATAAGACATAAATTTCTATTGTTTACAAACTATCCAGTCTGTGGCATTTTGTTACAGCAGCCTCAGATAAAATAAAAGTCACTGATTTAAATTATCCTAGATTGAGCTGAAAGAGAAGGCACTGGGTAAGGTTAAGTTTTCAGTGGTAGCACATGCTTAACTTTAAATGGGCAAAATAGCCTTTAGCTTAACAAGACGTTGTAAAGACATCTCGAGAAGCAATAGTGGCAGTGTTACAAAGAGCGAAAATAAGGCGTTACATTAAACAATGTGTCTTGGACAAGAAAATCCCCAAGAGTAAAGTGTTACTGAGGGCCCAGAAGAGAGAGATGTTCAGGCAGCCCAGAGCCTTCACACACTCCTGCAGGACTGAGCAGGAGAACACTGGGAGTGTGAGGACAGGATCTCACAAGAAAAGGAGAACAATTTTCTTCCCAAAAGAACTTGATGAACTGACTCAATAATCTCAAAAAACAAAAATCACTAATAACTATCATTTATGTGGCTCTTTGCGAGTGAACACACACATACACACACCCCTCCTCACTGTGAAGTTAGTATAATTACCGTCCCCATTTAACAGATGAGGAACCCAAGTGGTGGTTAATTCATTTGCCCTAGGTAACCCAGTCAGAAAGAAATGGAATTATTGGCTTAAGCCCTGGTCCTCTGACACAAAATACCATGTGTTATCCTTTACAGCACATTATTCTTAATTAGCAATTCTTTGTGTGGCAGAGATCAGAGAAAAAAAAAAAAAAAGCTTGCTTTTTCTGCGTCTCCCCTGCTAAGGGGTAAGATTTCTTCTGCTGGACCAGATCCAAGATGTTTAAATTCCGGAAATGGGGGGAAGGAAAAGGAAACCTTAAGATTCACAGAGGCTAAGGTAATCTTCACAATAAAAAGCTGAGGTGGGTGTAACTGAAAGGGAGATCGAGGAGTTCAACTGTAGGTGGAAAATAGGAAGGCAATAGAGAATCTTCTCCTTAAGATAACCAGGACTTTAATAATGTTTGGAATTAAGAGAACCACCTTTAGGAATTTTAAGAAGCTGTGCTGAGCATTAAGGTACTAACCTAGTTTGTTGTTGTTGTTGCTGCTATAGTTTTAAACAGGTTGGCTGGTTAGATGGATAGATAGAGATAGAGATATATATACACATATTTCATTTTTCCTTACTAGACCGCTGTTACCTGGCTTCATGCTAAGATTAGACCACATGAATTCTAGGTTTATATGGCATTCATCTGTGTAAAGATTACTGTTGCAGTCTAGTAGTTATGGTAACATGTAAAAGTCAATTCTGGACAATTTTACATATACATAGTTAAAGCTGTGCTGTACAGCGAACCAAACTCTCCAGTCTTTTCTTCACGGACACACTCTACCCTCAGTCAAAATGGATGACTTTCCCGCCTTGAATGCTCTTTTCTGGCTTTAGATCTTTGCCCTCACACCCCTTCAGGAAAGGCTTGCTGTGCTTTTCCAGACAGGCATCACGCGTCTTATCCTATAGATTTCTTTGAAGGAGAACTCCCTCATTCTTTCATTCATGTGTTCATTTTATAGAAATTCATTGCTCTAGAGGGTTGCACAAAGTAAGAGATGAGGAACATAAATAGAGTTTATTACCTATTTAGAGAGATATTATAAGGAATTGGAGGGTAGGGAAAAGCCAAATCCATTTTCAAAGTAACCTACTTTAGAGTAGAAATCTGAAGACCCTTTGGATATGTGAACCTTCTTTAGGTGTTTTGATCACTTCCACTGAGTACAAGGCAGTTGGAAAGGTGATGCAAAGGCTCATTAGCTGATTGTCAAAGCAAAATCATTCCTGGCTTCAGCCACTTGGAAATCAAGCAGGGGAACTGGGAAGATTGCCCAGCAGGCTGCTGGGAGATGTTTCTACCATGAGACCGTGCAATGGAATTTAACATTACAAACTTAATTGTAGTCCTGAATCTCCTCCTAACCTTGGACATCGAAAGAATTGGTCTTATCAATGACTTGAGTGAGTCGAGTTCCTAATAATTCTCAAGTAATTGAATGATGTATCCTAAGTACTTACTTTACATCAGGCCAAGAGTTGAGTTACTCAAGGTAGTGCTTTGAAAAGGTGACTCTGACAAAGAAACAGTGTGAACAGCGTAATCACCCACCATGACAACAGGAAGATGCTCTCTTTTTCCCTTATGAGTTCAACAAAAACTTGCCCAGTGTCATGTCATCCTCTGGGCTTCATTTTCTTTGCGTCTAGTACAATACATTAGACTCTATGGATTTTTAAGTTACAGACAAAGGTAACAGTACCCTTCTTCTGATGCTCTGAATACGGAGCTACCTATTTGATCTCAGAAGGAAGGGGAATCAAACAGTTGAAATCCACACAAAATGATATGCGCTGGAGTACTCTAAAAATGAACGAGTACACTAGTGATATGGGCACAGAATCTGGAAATTTTTAATAATGAATAAGCACTCTGGTGAAGGAAAACCAAAACTTTATGTATACTACTTGTTCCAGGAAAAATATGAATCTTGGACAAATCTGGATTTAAGACTGTTTTTAACATGGTTACCTATCTTCATTTCAATTAAAATAGGGCTGCTATTGCTATTTTACTGGTATATTAGTTTAAAGTGATTGTTTAATTTAGAAAAGATGCAGACACATTACAGGTGTTATTTATTTTTCTTGTTACCCTTGTGCTCTATTTAATTCTGTATTAAACTGTTTGCCTGGTGTCTAATATCTGTTCTCTACCCCTCCAGCTCTGGGCTCTTAGCAAAACTGACTTATGTGGAGATCAGTGTCTTCCCTTTTCTCTGCCCACCCTCTAAAAGGCTGAAAGCTAGTCCATTCAAAAGAGGAAAGGCAAGTAAAAGGCGAAGAAACGCATCAACTAAATTTTTAACCCTCAACGTTTAAACAAGAATTATAGGGCTTCCCTGGTGGCGCAGTGGTTGGGGGTCCGCCTGCCAATGCAGGGGACGTGGGTTCGTGCCCTGGTCCGGGCGGATCCTGCGTGCCGCAGAGCGGCTGGGCCCGTGGGCCGTGGCCGCTGGGCCTGCGCGTCCGGAGCCTGTGCTCTGCGACGGGAGAGGCCACAGCAGTGAGAGGCCCGCGTACCGAAAGAAAAAAAAAAAAAGAATTATAGCTTCCACCAGCAAATGTCCTCTGTAACTAGGAACCCAGACATTTGAAAAAGTAGAATAAAATATGACCACATAAAAATGTCCCTATTTAAATCTGTTATAAGTAATTTGGAATTATTTGGGTCTGTAATGTTTATGCTTCTGTGTGCATGGGGAAAGACAAAAGTAATATTTCAAAAAATCAACAGTATTATTTCTGCATGATAGGGTAATGTGATACACCTGCATATTTGCAAGGGGTATATGTAATTTTTAAATCGGGGGGAAAAGCTACAGTAAGCCTTTTTTTAAAAAAAGAACATATTGTACTTCTATAAAAGATACAGATTTTGTCTTTTGTGAGCAGCTCCAATGAAGAACTATAATTTTACTTGATTCCAAAAGTGTATGTTCCTTTTGAACTTAATAACTAGCATTTATGACAAGATCTACTTGAACGAGAGAAAAACAGCTCAATTTTGCCTTTGAGAAACAAAGTAGGTTTTCTCCACAGACGAAGTGAGTGTAATAAAAGCCAAATGTTTTAACAGATGAGTAGAGTGTTCATGATAAAAAAAAACTACAAAAACAAGAACCCAAAGTCATCTTTTAAGTAAGTAGTTTCAGAATCATATGGTGTATGTAACAGACAGTTAAAGAGATTTTACTCGAGTATAACCTAGTTCATGCAATGAATCTTTTCCAATGAAAATAAACTTTGCCTAGGATCATAGATATGACGTATTTAATTATTTTCTGGCTACTCAATAATGCAATGATCATCTCTGATTGTTGCAATGATAATATAGATAAATGCCCAATAAAATGATGCCACAGTAGTTTAAATTTCAGAGGGTCTTCAGAGCTTTAAATCAAGCCTAATGTTCTTTGAAGATGAAATTATTCCAGTTAGCCTTGGTACCCACAGGTCTCCAAATTCATCACAAGGAAAACACAACTTCAATAAATTTCAAGAAATATTTACTTTTCTAATTGCCAACATGTTTCTAACTTGGAGACACAAAGTCCGAAGAACAATTTTGCTGGCCTTAGTTATGTCAATGGGATTCACATCAGTGCTATCAAAGCATTTATTTCATGTTTCTTACCAGACTTGTAGCACAATGAATATCTCCTCTGGTTAGTATAGATAAAATTTTTAAACTGAAATTGTCATATAAAACAAGTCTAAGACAAGAATGCCCCTAAAGCTATCCCCTTTGTGGGTTCCTAATTCCAAAGGCAAAAGTTACATTTACATAAGATCTGATTAGAAAAAATTAGGAAATGAAAAACTAACAGTTCCTTCTGTCACATGTCGAGCACAATCTCAGTGAACGCTTGTGGGATCACATGATTAGGTTCCAGGGGTATCACATGTGGGAGAAGGTTGGTAGGGGAAGAAGTTGGGGCACAACAACAATAGCTCAGAAAACTTAAATATTAGGCATTTTATATGTATTATCTTATTTAACCTTCCCAACAGCTTTATGAAGTAAATGCCATTTTTTATTACTGCATCCCTTTTTTTTTTTTTTTTTTTGGCCACACGGCATGCGGGACCTTAGTTCCCTGACTAGGGATTGGACCTCTGCCTCCTGCAGTGGAAGCTAGGAGCCCGAACCACTGGACCTCCAGGGAATTCCCTATTATTGCATCTTTGTGGATGAAGAATCTGAAGCACAGAAGTAAGAGTGATGAGATCAGGTCAGGTGATACAGTTAGCAAATCTGTCTAACATTGAAGTCAAAGCTCTTAATTTACCAACCCACCTTTCAAGATACTTTACACAGTGCCATTATTTTTCTGTTTTAAAAAAAAAAAGAACATTAGAGATCATGTTGTCCTAGGGCACTGACATGTCTATGAAACTTGAATCTCAGATCTCTAGTCCCTGCCCCAGTGCCTAGCAGAATGGAGAAAGGAAGTATGGTTTAATTTATATCAAATTTACACTATCAGGTGCAAAGAGATGGAGAAATAACTTCGTCTATGACCTCAGGTAGCTCCTAGAACAGCTGGAACCAGTCCAAAATACTTAGCGTTGTCATGGATCTTGCACAATCTACCTGTTTTATAGATGAGGAAAGAGAGGGTAAGTGCCTCACTCAATGTCACACAAGTAGTTCATCATATTACTAGGATCCACACTCGGGTCTCCTTCCTCGCATGCCATTGTCTCTCCACTACCTGCTTTCACCTCCCTTCCATTCCAAAGTTCAGGAGTCGCAAGCTCCATCTGGCTGTACTGTACATTCTTTGATCCACATGTTTATAAACAGTAACCCAATATTTTTAAAGATACTTCACATAACAATATATATCTCTAGCTTCTCCTGAAAAGGAAGAGGAAGAGGAAATCTAGTAACTGGATCAAGCATTTCTGTGTGGCAACAATGTGCAGGACAATGGGCATGAAGACTGTAATTCACAGCAGTGGTGTCACTCAGCTACTGCCCCTGAAGTGTTTGATCCTCCACTGTTAGTCCCGTGGGTAGCATTTTTATTGGATGTGAACCTATGAATATTGTGGTAGTCATTCATACGTTCCATCAAATTTTTCCAGTTTGCTTCCCAGGGACATTGCAGCCTTGTATTTCTCTCTACACTATGGAGGTTAAATATGGCAATGAATTCACCTTGGCCAAGGCAATGTGAGCATAGGTGACATGGGCACTCCTGGGAAGAAATTTTTATGCCAGGATGTGACTCCCTGCTCCTTTTTCCCCTTTGCTACAGTGAAGAACTATTTGTTCTAGAAGCCTAGATCCAGGAGTAAGGATGATGCAAAGCAAAGCCCATAGTGAGCCTCAGCAGATATTGAACATGAGAGAGAAATAACCCTGTTGTTTTAAACTACTGAGATTCGGGAGCCATCTGTTACCACATATAATCTAGCCTGTCTGGATTATCACCACCACGTTAAGAGTGGCAGATAATGTCACTTTTACAAAGCTAACTTTATGGTTCAGGACAAATGCCCTTTTTCTTTCAAGACAAAAAAGAAGAGGAAGAGGAAATAAAAAAGAGGAAGGGAAGGAGGAAAAGGAGGAGGGGATAGAAGACGAAAGGCAGTGGCTATTGGTGACATTGCAGGATGCTTATCACAGAATTCTTCCAAGTTTTATTTGCAACTGTTACTGGAATCTTCATGGAGAGTAGAGCAAAACACAACCTAAGCTTACCCGTCCCAGTATGAGTTGTCATCAAACAAGTCTTAGAATATTAGACTAAGAGAAACAATGGAGTCCCACCCTCTTATTTTACAGAGGTAAAAAGCAAGGCCAGAAAATTTTCAATGCTGTCAAATAGAACTTTCTACAAAGATGGAAATGTTACTCTGCATTGCTCAATATAGTAGCCACATGTAACTAATGCACTAATGAACACTTGTGGGTAATGCAACAGAAAAACTGATTTTTAATTTTAAATTCATATTGATTAAAATACCATAAATATTCACGTGTGAATAATGTCTACTGTTTTAGACAATACAAGCTTACACAGTTTTTCAAAGGAATAAAACTAGTCAGTACCAAGGTCAAGATTCAAAATCAGTTCCCTAAATCTCAGTTTAGAGGACTTTCCAAACTCCTTAAATGTATGGATCAAATTGGCCCTCATCCTAATACACATATAAAAAGTCACATCTGTTTTCCTGTTACTACTCCTTCATACACGAAGTCTCCTAGAGCTTTACACTAACATCCAAAAGTAGCTTACTACTCTGACATTTTCTCTGCAGTCATTAGAGCACACAGCTCTAAGTATGTCTGCTCCTGACTATGTGGGAAATGATCTTTAAACAATGACTTTCTTTATCCCACTGTAAGCCTCAGGTATAAACTTGGTGGGTGGCTTGTGTCAATTAACACGATTTCAGGAATTCTCTAAAATGCCTATGTACCTACCCTCCCTTTGTATCAACACAGGTTCTAAATATTCTTTTCATCTTCTCACTGTAGCTGGCAAACTTTGATAAAATGATAAATAAGATACAAACTAATTAAAGTACTCTATATAAAAGATAATACATAGATTTAAATTTATACCAGTGTATTAAAGAGTGACCACTGGTTTGTTCTTGTGATCTGACACTGATAAGAGATAGAATGTGATCCCAGGGTTACCATTAGCAGCAGAATTTACTCAAAACTGAGCACTTACCATGCACACAATCTCTTTACATATATTTAGTTGCAATGTCCCTAAGAGGTAGATTCTGTTTTTATTTCTGTTTCATACACTTTCAAGATCACATATCCAGTAAATGATAAAGCTGCATTCAAAATCAGGCAGTGAGTCTATGCTGTAATTTCCTGGGTAAAATAGATAGACAATGTAAAAATTGTAAATAACTAAGAACCAGAAGAATGGATTTCTGTCCTTGGTCTTTCATGAATTTGCTTCACAAAACTGAGCAAGAATTCAACTCTCCCAAGTTCATTTCTAATAAAAATTTCTTAAAAGTTGTTCTAGGTATTCTCTAAGCTGGCTGGAATACCAAAGACTATGGATTTCAGATTTCAGTCCAAGCTAAGGTCTTCTTTAGACCTTAGGCATGTTTCTTAATGTGCATATCTTGGTTTGTAATGTTATCTGTAAAACAGTACTAATATTGCCATTTTATAGAACTGTTGTAAGGATTAAATGAAATAAGCCACTAAAGTACCTGGCATGGTGCCTACCACCATAAAAGCTTAGAAATTATAGTTTTCCTTCTCTCTTTCAGCAATAACATCCCAATATTCTAAGTGAAGCTGTCTACATAAACCATCCCTTACCTTTCAACAAACATTAATTAACTGGAAACACTGTGTGTGATTCATTTATGATCAAGCCATGGAATACAATGACTAGCCATTATCTGTTTGGTTTTTTTTGTTTTTTTTTTGAGGTACGCAGGCCTCTCACTGCCGTGGCCTCTCCCGTTGCAGAGCACAGGCTCCGGACGCGCAGGCTCAGCGGCCATGGCTCACGGACCCAGCCACTCCGCGGCATGTGGGATCTTCCCGGACCGGGGCACGAACCTGTGTCCCCTGCATCGGCAGGCGGACTCTCAACCACTGCACCATCAGGGAAGCCCCTATCTGTGCTTTCGATGTAACAAACGTTATACCACATCAATGCACAAATCTTAAGGTATATCCTTCATCTAAAAAAGAAAGAAAACTATTTGCTGAATAACAATAAGGTCTTAATAAACTAGGAGTGTAACACTTGTCAATTAGAATAGCAATGAAACAAATCAATAAAGTATATCATATGAAAAATGGGTATCACAAATTACGTATTATTTCCAAACATTAAAAGATTTAGGGGCTATGCTATGCCTAAGAAATGAAAGGAAGTACGAAGTGATGTCAGCATCATGATGGCTTAAGGTGGCTTAAGACATTCCCTTTGTCTCCCCTTCAATCTGAAACCAGTGAAACATCCATAACTCAGCAGAGCTTCCTCTGCCCAGCACACCAGAATGCCAAGAGCTCTGCACATCTCTGCATCTAAAGGTGGATGGACTGGAACACGTAGAGGAGGTATAACTGGGGGAGCAGCAGAGGTGGTGCCTGTAGTCCTAGCCCCCTGACAGTAACATATTGATTGATTCATGAATATTGAACCATCCTTGTGATCCCAGAATAAAACCAACTTGATCATGGTGTATGATCCTTTTTATATATTGTTGGATTTGGTTTGCTAACATTTTTGTTGAGGATTTTTGCATCAATAACATCAGATATTGGCCTATAATTTTTTTTTTTTTTTTTTTTTTTGCAAATTTGTCTTTGTCTGGTTTTAGTATCAAGGTAATGGTGGCCTGGCAGAATGAATTTGGGAGTGTCCCATCCTCTTCAATTTTTTGGAATAGTTTGAAAAGGATAGGTATTAGCTATTCTTCATATGTTTGGTAGAATTCCCCAGGCCGTTTAGTCCTGGGCTTTTGTTTGCTGGGAGTGTTTTTTTTTTAAGTACAAATTCAATTTCACTTCTAGTGAGGGCTGTAACCCCACCTCTCCAGCTTCCGAGGAGCCAATGAGTGACCCCAATTCCCCTCCCAACCTCCCTCTCCCCCGATGGTGGGGCAGCCCAAGACGAAGGCAACCCCAGATGTAGGTGTCCACCATCTCAGCAACAGTAGTGACACCTGCAGCATCAAGTCACCAGCAATCCCAGAGGAACAAACAGCAACAACAGGTGCACTAGACTACACCTCTGGTAGAGGCAGTGGAGGGTTTAAACTGTGAATTCTCAAATATAGCCAGAGGCAGCTCTGGTAAGAGAAATCAAAAATTTGTGCTATTGTGCCACCTACTGAAAACCAAAAAAAAAAAAAAAAAAAAAAAAAAAAAACCCTAATTACTAACCTGTTGTTAGAAAGGTGTTCACTACTTCAAATGAACCAGCAGAGGAACAACTCATCAAGGACCATGAAAAACCAAGGGAATATGGTGTCACAAAAAGAAAATGACAATTCTCCAGAAACCCAAATTAAAGTCATGGAATATTGCAATCTGATAAAGAATTCAAAACAACTGTCATGAAGAAACTCAACAGCCTTCAAGAAAATCAGAAAGGCAGTTCAATGAGCTCAGGAATAAAATTAACGAACAGAAGGAATACCTTACCAAAGAGACTGAAACTCCAAAAAAGAACCAAACAGAAGTTCAGGAGCTGAAGAACTCAATAGCTGGAATGAAGACCTCATTAGGAAGCTTTGTAAACCGAGCAGACAATATGGAAGAGAGAATCAGCAAGCTCGAAGATAGAATTCTAGAAATAAGGGTAGAAGAAGACAGAAAACTAACATCTAAAAAAAATGAAGAAATTTTATGATAAAGTATCTGACTCTATTGGGAACGATCTGACTCATAAGGATAACGGGTATGCCAGAAGGAGAAAAGAGGGAAAAGGGAACAGAGGTTATTTAAAGAAATAATAGCTGTGAACTTCCCAAACTGGGGAAGGAACTGGGTTCACAAGACCATGAAGCTAAGAGAACATCCCTAATTACCACAATGGAAAAGAACTTCTCCAAGACACATTGTATTAAAACCATCAGAAGTCAATGACAAAGAATTTTAAAGGCAGCCAGGGGTGAAAAAAAGACAGTAACCTACAAAGGAAACCTCATTAGGCTGTCATAAGATTTCCCAGCAGAAACTCTACAGGCCAGGAGACAGTGGAATGACATATTCAAAATTTTGAAAGATTAAAAAACTTTCATCCAAGAATACTCTATCCAGCAAAGTTATCATTCAGATATGAAGGAGAAATAAAGGCTTTCCCAGAAAAACAAAGTGGAAGGAGATCACCACTAAACCTGCCTTACAGGAAATGTTGAAATGAAAAGGCAAAACACACAAAACTTTGAGAAGATGACAGAATCTGAAAACTGCAACTCTATATCAAAATAGGTAGTCAGACAATTATAGCAGAAAGTTTAAATGGGAACAAAAAGCAGTGAAAATAACTATAACTACTTCTATTTGGTAACAAAATTACAACATAAAAAGGAATAATTTGAAACAAGAAAAATATAAAGGGGGAAGAGAAAAAGGATGAAGCTGTATAGGTAAATGAAGATAAGATGCTATCAGCAGAAAAAAGACTATTTCATCTATGAGATGTTTTATACACACTTCATGGTAACCACAAAACAAAAATCTAGAGGAGGGACATGAAAAGTAAGAAAAAGGAAAATAAGAAAAGTATCATAGGAAACCACCAAAATAAAACAGCAGACAGAAACACAAGGAAAAAGAAAAAAGAAAGATATAAAGCAACCAGAAAACAAAAGATAAAATGGCAGTGCTAAGACCTTATTTATCAATAATCATCCTAAATGTAAATGGATTTAATTCACCAAAAGACACACAGTGGCTGGCTGGATTAAAAAAATAAGACCCAACTATATTTTGCCTCCAGAAGAGCCACCAGCATTATTTACTACAGCCAAGATACAGAAACAACCTAAGTGCTCATTGACAGATGAATGGATGAAGAAGATGCGGGGGGGGTGTGTGTGTGTGTGTGTGTCTGTGTGTGTATGTGTGTATGTATATATATACATATATGTATATATATACATACACAGACACACACACACAGACACACACACACACACAATGAAATGCTACTTAGCCAGAAAAAAGATAAAATCTTGCCATTTGCAACAACAGAGGTGGACCTAGAGGGTATTAGGCTAAGTGAAATAAGTTGGATGGAAAAAGACAAATACCATATGATTTCACTCATATGTGGAATATTTTAAAAAATAAATAACAAAAGAAATGAACAAACCAAACCAAACCAAAAACAAACACAAAGATATAGAAATCAGAGTAGTTGTTACCAGAAGGGAAGAAGATTGGGGGCAAAATGAAATGGGGAAAGGGGGTCAACTGTATGGTTCGAAATGGGGAAAGGGGGTCAACTAAAAGGGAGAAATTAAACTTCTGGTGGTGAGCATGCTATAGTGTATACAGAAGTGGAACTATAGTGTTGTCCACATGAAAATTATGTAATGTTATAAACTAATGTTACTCAATTTAAAAAAAATAAACAGAGGGAAGTATATATGATAACTCAGTTGATGATGCATTTCAATTCAAAAAGAAAAGAGGATTTTTCCATGAATGGTACTGAGACAACTAGGTAATAATTTATGAAATATATCTAGATATACATACATATATATCTGTAAAAAAATTAATTTCCTAGCAGAAAATATTGGTAAAGAGACTCTCTTTTCACTTTTTGTTCTGCCTGTGTTTCACTTGAGGAGCATTAAAAGGGCATTTTGAACTGCAAGCTAAAGCATTAATGACTGCTAATGGGGCTGATAGAGCCAATAAAAAGAGCAAAACAAACAAGTAGTTATTCAATTGCAATTCTATTTTTCAAAAAGTATTGGATACAAGTAACTTTGTTACTTTTGGTAAGAGTTCTATAAAATACTGGATTACTATTGATGAATAGACTGCAACCCAGTGGGTGTCGCTTCTCATTTCTTTCACAGATTCAGCAGGAGACCACGCAGTCTCACTGCTTTCTCATCACTGAATAATAAGGCAATACAATCAGATGCTCAAGATGGTCTGCAGCAGTCGAATGGTTGGTCAAAATTCTCCTATAAATGGTACCGAAAAAGGTTTAAGAATTCTCTTCTGTAAATAGAGACTTTCTAAAACATTTGGCTATTAAAAAGCACAAGAAAGGCAGCAAAGGAAGGTGTCACTGAGCGGCCTTTACATATCCCTCCTTCCAGAATGGAATGGTTGGACTTTTCAGAACCCACTGGATGAGTGAAATGACACAGGCAGCCTTGTACGTAGAGATAATATAACAGAAAAGATGTGACGAAGTCACCAGGGAGGGTCAGCAGCCCCTGAATTCTCTGTGCACTTGAAGTGTGCTGCTGCTCTGGCCTAGCACTGGATGCAGGTCTCTTTCTTGTTCTGTCTTTGATGCGTATTGAGACTCATGCCAGCTATACTCATTGTGCTCTAAAGTCATACTGCAATTTCTGGAGTGACTGATGCTATACAGAAGAGATACCATTGTAATGGTTCCCACTGACCTTCGTGTCATCCTTAAGAAACTATGTACTTTAACTATTAGGGCTTAAGATGAAAGTAAAGATAACCTAGCCCAGCATTTCCCAAATGTCCTTTCTTCATGATTCTTACTATATCTGTATCCCCTTGCTACTATTATTTACTAAACATTTTTTTAATTTCTCACTTTTTTTCACTTAGCAGTAATATCTGCATAATTATATACTTTACAGACAAATTATATTTATTCTAATATACATTGATCTGCTAGATTCTTAATCATCACATGGGGTCTATACAGGTGTCTGAGCAAAAACAAAGCAACCCTACTGCCCACCACACCCCAAGAACAAATTCTTCCTCCTCCAAGCTTAATGGTTTTAGCAGATATGCTTCCCCTGTCCTGAGGTTTTTATCCTTAATCTTCACCTTCATCAGTGTTATCATTCACTTTCTGTCACTGCTAGTGACCTTTCAAAGTTGGAGCAAAGGCCAACATGTACTTGGCCTGGAAATAATCATCACTGTACCCAGTATTTATAAAGTGCTTCACAATTTTTTCAAAGCACTTTCCCAAGCTTTATCATTTTTAATCCTCATAACCCTGTATGGTACATACTTCAGCCGCCCAAGTTTTTTTTCCAGGATTGCATGCTGAGATCAAAAAAAGGCCTCTGCCACATTTGTACTAATAGGAAGAAGAAAGATTAAAATTTACTAAAGAACATAAAAACATCACGATATATCTGTGAATATATCTGTGAATATATCCCCCCTTGACCACACATTTGTATTGCAAACATAAGTGATGTAGTGTATTCCTGCTCTGCTAAGAAATGAATCCTGCTTCAATAAAGTGTTCCATTTTATCCATTATCTTAAATGATGGGCTCGTGAAAGCTGTCAGTGAAGTCGGCTCAACATTCCAGCCTTCAATGAACAGAATAAAAAGTGACATCCTCTTGATTAGAATTTCTTTGCCATGGAAGAACATGCAATATCCATCTCCCTAATGGTTCTAAAGTCCTTGGAATAATGGATAACACAGTGAAAGTAAATAAACAATGTTCCCAGGAGGGGACAAAATTTTTTCAAGCTAAAGTCAGAAGAGCTCTGGAGAAAAAACAACTCCTAAATACATACCAGACAGACAATGTTAGTGGCGAAAGGCACCATCTTCAGTAATCTGATCATTTTTAATGCTGTTAACCCAGGATATGGGATCCAAAAAGCTAGTGTGTACAGGCCACACACTTACCCCAAGCCCCATTGGGTGGGCTTGAGTAAATCTCTCTTTAAAAAAGACATCTAAAAGATCACCTTCTTTTAAAGTAAATTTCAACTGCAGGGTTCAACCATGTGGAAGCTTAATGACCTTAAGAGTTAATGTACCTTTCTAACCATCCATCACCTTAATCACATAGAATAGTTCACTCACCTTACCTGACCTATCAATCACATATTAACCTTTCCTACCACAAATTACTGTTTGAGGGGGGAAATTCTTAATGGTTCTCGAGTGGTTATGTAAGAAAATCCAGTAAATTCTTTGCCTCCGTTATATGAGTTCAAATATACAAATGTCAACTCTGGTCTTCAACCACTTCTCTTCATTCCTCTATTCTCCCATGTGCAGCACATTCCTTGGCTTCTTTTCCCAAATGCTGAGTCACTGTGCCCACCCGTTTTAAAGTTATCCTAAGTAAAATGTAGGAAACAAAACCTTCTGGGAAATGCCCCTTTCTGAATCACAAAATGATATTTTAATATATATGACAAAAAGATGTGTTGATATTATTAATATATAAAGAGGTCTTAAAATCAATATGAATAAAGCAAATATCCTGTAGGAAAGACTTGAGCAGATGACAGAAGCAGACAGTACACTGAATAAGATGTGTACATTGCTGATAAGCAAGTGAAAATCATTCAACATTTTAAGCAATCAAATGTGAATCTTTACAGTGAAATAGCATTGACTGTCTATTCATTGGCCATTATTTTTTTAAAAAATAAGAATTCTCAGTGTTGGCTATAGTACGGGGACACAAATTCCCATGATATGTTTGTGAGAATGAAAATGGGTATGACCTTTATGCAAGGCGACTTGGCAATATATATAAGAATCACTGTAATGAGCTACTCAGTTGTTAGAATACTTCTACTCTTAAAAATCATCCTGAAGAAGCAGCAGATTGCACAAAAATTTCTATAAATGGTTATTCATATTACAGCATTATTTATTATGCTATAAATTTGGAAACAATCTAAATGTCTATAATTAATGAATTGGTTAAATAAATCAAGTTATATCAACATGGAATGTGATAAAACAAAAACAGTAGTGCAGAAATATACTCATTAATAACTAAAACATAAAAATGGAAGGAAAATCAGAACTTTAAATATATAAATTATATCATAATATATAACATATATTTCTGATATACATATAAGCTGTAAGAGTTTTCCCTTTGTACTTTTCCCACAGGTTCCAAATTTCTATAATAAACATATACAGTTTCCATAATTAGATTCAAGGCATATATAGCATGTTACTGGAGCAGCATCAATGCCCCAGACACACATGCATTAATCAACTGTTTAGTACCATAGCTATTTTTAAAATGCTATATCATAGGAATGCTAAACCAAATTAATGCACTCCTGTGTTAGATTATCAGAATTGTACTCATTTCATTCCTAAGAATGGTCCACCTAAGCTAATGATGAGTACTATAGTGTAGATGTAAGGTAAGCCCACAAGTGCTAACCTGACACACCAAAGCTGACTGCCCAAAGCAGCGAAAGAGTATGAGAATAATCTCTATGGAAGATTCTGATACTTAAAGGATTCAAGCATCTTCATAAACGAATCAACAGGTCACTGGATGCAGATGTCCTTCGGAGTCAGAGTCATTCATTCTACACATATAACCCATGGCTTGAATACCAGACCCCACTCCAGTCTTAAACTCTTTTATTAAGGACCTACATAATCTGAAGCAGTGATTCAGATATATGGCCATAATGGATGAGTACTGGGAGACCACGTACTCAATTTCCTTGTGCCATTTCTCCATTAAAACCATGCGCTGAGTAGTTTTCTAAAGGGCCCAAGAGAATTGGGCAATTCATTGAATTTGCTCTGCTTCATTAAAATAGCAGTCCATTGGGTACCACTTATATTTCATTGCAGAGATCAACAGAGCACTCCATTCAACTCAGAAGAAATCCAAAGTCATCTTTCTTTTGCACCGGACTTTGAGTCAGAGGTCAGTTTAAATTTTATTCCCAAGTATATGGAGAATTCTTCATAGGATCACCTAGTCTTTGGACACTGATCAGACTGTGCCACAGAAAGGAAGGAAAGGAAAGGGTTGCTATGGTGCTGCTGTCCTTTCCGGAAAGGCAAGTACGGTTTAGAAGATTGAAACACACCACGCACACAAAAATAATCTGCTGTCCTCTTGTTCTTCAAAACGATTAAATTTACAAACTGCTATATGCGATGACTTTGTTAAAGAAAGAGTTGGGGATATAAGTAAAAGTCAATAAATGCCTTTAATATTAGTAGGACTCTTTTTGAGCTTGAAGCTGATTAGGCAACTGAATTTGTTTGGGCCTAACGGTGCCAGTTTTACTTGTCCAGAATAACTGGTCATGCCTGGAAGAACGGATGGTACATTCATTCTTAAGTGTGGTTGTAAATGGTGGCCAAGTAAACATGCTGAAATCTGTGTCTATTTAAAGTAACATTCTTGATGATTCATAATCTCTAAACATGTCTCATCTTTCCTCTTCAGTACTAGTCTGGTTTAGAAAATAAGACCAAATGTGAAGCAAAATGGAGACCTGAAACCAAGAAAACCATGTCTTAGGGAATCAGCTAGTTCTCAAACACTGTATTCTTTCATTTCAGCTAGTGCTGATCTTGGTTTTGACATTCAGATAGGATGTTTTTCAATGATGGAGATCTGAGGCATGAATACTTGAGCAGCGACAAACCCCCAAATACACGTACACTATGCTGTCAATTGTGTATTTTGCTTTCAGGCAGCAGCTCTCAGCAGCCCATCTTTATTTCAGGGGAAATGGCCGAACCCAATCTCACAGGTAAAACAAAGTCAGTTTTCACCACACTGTACCTATTTATAAACAGGATGACCAACCTTGAAATAGAAAGTGCTTTATTCTTTCACAAAAGGTCAGAGACATCTGGCATCAATATTGTTTCATGTTCTGTTGGCAATAAAACATTTTCTCTCTTTGAAGACTTAAACGTTGAGTACAAGTTAGGAAAATTACCAATCTTGTCCTAGTTAACTGAGCTGAAATTTATTCCTAATATTTGTTCTCTTATAATTTAATAGCAGTCTAACAATATCCAACTTCCTCTTAGCATTTTGTATCAAAGTATAATAAAAAGATATGGTAAAAGGCTTTTAGCAGGGGATAAAAACTTTATGAGCATGAAGTCTCTAGTTAAATGCTTGTGGTTGCTTATTTAGCTGTTTTTCTTCATTAAATATGAATTATAGCTCTTTAAATGCTGATTTGGAAATCAGGAAGGTTTAGTTTTACTCTACTGTTTTATATCCACAGGCAACATAAATCTATTTACAGGCTGATTTAAGAAAGCAACTTGGGGAAGCGAATTGCTGGTGATTTGATCCCTTGAATTTTGAATGCTGCATAATCAGAATCAGGTTGTACTGAGTACCAAAAATATTTATTTGAATGTGACTGAAAAAGACAATTATTTCCTAAAAGGCATAAAATGGGTAGTAGTGGAGTTCAGGGCCTCCTTGCAAAACTAAACACGTGTGGAGTATTTAGAATTCAAGCAATGCCCCATGAAGGCCACACAGAGTTAAGCAGAAAGCCTAATGTGAGACAATCTACCTGAAGGCAGGTTTTTTAAAATATCCCTATGCTGGCTCCTTTATTAGAAAATATTGATAGCTCGTAAAATTACAATCACAAATGCAAAAATACATCTGAATTATAGTTTTAATACTGAAAGCAAACCATTTTTGTTGTTGTTGTTAATACAGCATTAAACTAATAGTTCAAAATAGGACAAGATTTTATTATCACATACCATACTTAGCAATGTGGTATCCTGGAGATCAAGGTTAGCCTAACTCACCAAGCCACTACTTTCAAATCTTCCACAGGCCAAAGTAAAGAAATGAGGACAGACATCACATTGAGACTACCCTACAATAACATACTATCCAAAGTGACATCAAGAATTGATGGAATTGGGGACTTCCCTGGTAACACAGTAGTTGGGAATCCACCTGCCAGTGCAGGGGACACAGGTTGAAGCCCTGGTCCAGGAGGATCCCACATGCTGCAGAGCAACTGGGCCCGTGCACTACAACTACTGAGCCTGTGCTCTAGAGCCCATGAGCCACAACTGCTAAGCCTGTGCGCCAGGAGGCCATGCTCCACGGTGGGAGATGCCACCACAATGAGAGGCCCATGCACTGAAGTGAGGACTGGCCCCCACTTGCTGCAGCTGGAGAGGGCCCGCACACAGCAGTGAAGACCCAACAGAGCCAAAATAAATAAATTAAATAAATAAATTTAGAAAAAAAGAATTGATGGAATCGGAAGGTATTCTATAGTATCCACAGTGCAGTTCTAACGGTTTTCTCAACCTAAGTGACACAAACTTATTCACTTCCCATTTGCCTGCAAAAGAAAAACTGACTTTCCATTCACAATGTACTAACAAGCAATATCTCTCCCCACTTTGCCACTACAAGCTGAAATAAACACATGAAAACAAAGGAAGAGAGATATTTTTTAACATATTTATTGGAGTATCATTGCTTTACATTCTTGTGTTAATTGCTGCTGTATAAAAAACTGAATCAGCTATACGTATACATATATCCCCATACCCCCTCGCTGTTGTGTCTCCCTCCCACCCTCCCTATCCAACCCCTCTAGGTGGTCACAAAGCACGGAGCTGATCTCCCTGCGCTATGCGGCTGCTTCCCACTAGCTATCTATTTTACACTTGGTAGTGTATATATGTCAGTGCCACCCTCTCACTTCGTCTCAGCTTACCCTTACCCCTCCCCATGTCCTCAAGTCCATTCTCTACGTCTGCGTCTTTATTCCTGTCCTGTCCCCAGGTTCATCAGAACCATTTCTTTTTTTTAGATTCAACATATATGTGTTAGCATACAGTATTTGTTTTTCTCTTTCTGACTTACTTCACCCTGTATGACAGACTCTAGGTCCATCCATCTCACTACGAATAACTCAATTTTGTTTCTTTTATGGCTGAGTAATATTCCATCACATATATGTGTCACATCTTCTTTATCCATTCATCTGTCAAAGGACACTTAGGTTGCTTCCATGTCCTGGCTATTTTAAATCGTGCTGCAGTGAACAATGTGGTACATGACTCTTTTTAAATTATGGTTTTCTCAGGGTATATGTCCAGAAGTGCGACTGCTGGGTCATATGGTAGTCCTATTTGCAGTTTTTTAAGGAACCTCCATACTGTCCTCCATAGTGGCTGAATCAATTTACATTCCCACAAACAGTGCAAGAGGGTTCCCTTTTCTCCACACCTTCTCCAGCATTTATTGTTTCTAGATCTTTTGATGATGGCCTTTCTGACAGGTGTAAGGTAATACCTCACTGTAGTTTTGATTTCCATTTCTCTAATGATAGTGATGTTGAGCATCCTTTCATGTGTTTCATGCCAATCTGTATATGTTCTTTGGAGAAATGTATATTTAGGCCTTCTGCCCATTTTTGGATTGGGTTGTTTGTTTTTTTGATATTGAGCCACATGAGCTGCTTGTATATATTGGAGAATAATCCTTTGTCAGTTGCTTCATTTGCAAATATTTTCTCCCATTCTAAGGGTTGTCTTTTCGTCTTGTTTATGGTTTCCTTCGCTGTGCAAAAGATTTTACGTTTCATTAGGTCCCATTTGTTTATTTTTGTTTTTATTTCCATTTCCCTAAGACGTGGGTCAAAAAGGATCTTGCTATGATTTATGTCACAGAGTGTACTGCCTATGTTTTCCTATAAGAGTTTTATAGTGTCTGGCCTAACATTTAGGTCTTTAATCCGTTTTGAGTTTATTTTTGTGTATGATATTAGGGACTGTTATAATTTCATTCTTTTACATGTAGCTGTCCAGTTTTCCCAGAACAACTTATTGAAGAGGCTATCTTTTCTCCACTTTATATTCTTGCCTCCTTTATCAAAAATAAGGTGACCATATGTGCGTGAGTTTATCTCTGGGCTTTCTGTCCTGTTCCATTGATCTATATTTCTGTTTTTGTTCCAGTACCATACTGTCTTGATTACTGTAACTTTGTAGTATAGTCTGAAGTCAGGGAGCCAGATTCCTCCAGCTCCGTTTTTCTTTCTCAAGATTGCTTTGGCTATTCAGAGTCTTTTGTGTTTCCATACAAATTGTGAATTTTTTTGTTCTAGTTCTGTGAAAAATACCAGTGGTAGTTTGATAGGGATTGCACTGAATCTGTAGATTGCTTTGGGTAGTAGAGTCATTTTCACAATGCTGATTCTTCCAATCCACAAACATGGTATCTCTCTCCATCTGTTTGTACCATCTTTAATTTCTTTCATCAGTGTCTTACAGTTTTCTGCATACAGGTCTTTTGTCTCCTTAGGTAGGTTTATTCCAAGGTATTTTATTCTTTTTGTTGCAATGGTTAATAGTAGTGTTTCCTTAATTTCTCTTCCAGATTTTTCATCATTAGTGTATAGGAATGCAAGACATTTTTGCACATTAATTTTGCTACTTTACCAAATTTCCTGTTACTTTACCAAATTCATTGATTAGCTGTAGTAGTTTTCTGGTAGCATCTTTAGGATTCTCTATGTAGAGTATCATGTCATCTGCAAACACTGACAGCTTTACTTCTTCTTTTCAGATTTGGATTCTTTTTATTTCTTTTTCGTCTGACAGCTGTGGCTAAAACTTCCAAAACTATGTTGAATAAGTGGTGAGAGTGGGCAACCTTGTCTTGTTCCTGATCTTAGAGGACACGGTTTCAGTTTTTCACCATTGAGAATGATGTTGGCTGTGGGTTTGTCATATATGGCCTGTATTACATTGAGGTAAGTTCCCTCTATGCCTACATTCTGGAGAGTTTTTTCATAAATGGGTGTTGCATTTTGTCAAAAGATTTTTTTGCATCAGTTGAGATGATCATATGATTTTTATCCTTCAGTTTGTTAATATGGTGTATCACATTGATTGATTTGCATGTATTGAGGAATCCTTGCATTCCTGGGATAAACGCCAGTTGATCAAGGTGTATGATCCTATTAATGTGCTGCTGGATTCTGTTTGCTAGTATTTTGTTGAGGATTTTTGCACCTATATTCATCACTGATGTCGGCCAGTAGTTTTCTTTTTTTGTGACATCTTTGTCTCATTTTGGTATCATGGTGATTGTGGCCTCGTACAATGAGTTTGGGAGTGTTCCTCCCTCTGTTATATTTTGGAAGAGTTTGAGAAGGATAGGTGTTAGCTCTTCTCTAAATGTTTGATAGAATTCACCCGTGAAGCCATCTGGTCCTGGGTTGTTGTTTGTTGGAAGATTTTTAATCAGTTTCAATTTCAGTGCTTGTGATTGGTCTATTTCAATTTTGTATTTCTTCCTGGTTCCGTCTCAGAATGTAGTGCTTTTCTAAGCATTTGTCCTTTTCTTCCAGTTTGTCCATTTAATTGGTATAGAGTTGCTTGTAGTAATCTCTCATGATTCTTTGTATTTCTACAGTGTAAGTTGTTATTTCTTTTTTTCATTTCTAATTCTGTTGATTTGAATCTTACTTTTTTTCTTGATGAGTCTGGCTAATGGTTTATGAATTTTGTTTATTGTCTCAAAGAACGAGCTTTTAGTTTTAGTAATCTTTGCTGTTGTTTCCTTCATTATTTTTCTTTTTTTCTGAGCTGATCTTTATGATTTCTTTCCTTCTGCTAACTTTGGGGTTTTTTTGTTCTTCTTTGTATATTTGCTTTAGGTGTAAGGTCAGGTTGTTTATTTGAGATGTTTCATGTTTCTTGAGGTACGATTGTATTGCTATAAACTCTCTTAGAACTGCTTTCACTGCATCCCATTGGTTTTGGGCGTCGTGTTTTCATTGTCATTTGTTTCTAGGTATTTTTTGATTTCCTCTTTGATTTCTTCAGTGATCTCTTGGATACATAGTAGCGTATTGTTTAGCATCCATGTGTTTGTATTTTTTACAGTTATTTTCCTGTAATTCATATCTAGTATCATAGCGTTGTGTTCAGAAAAGATACTTGATACGTTTTCAATTTTCTTAAATTTACCAAGGCTTGATTTGTGCCCCAAGATATGATCTATCCTATAGATTGTTCCATGAGCACTCGAGAAAAAAGTGTATTCTGTTGTTTTTGGATGCAATATCCTGTAAATATATCTTGTTTAATGTATCATTTAAAACTTGTGTTTCCTTATTTATTTTCATTTTGGATCATCTGTCCATTGGTGAAAGTGGGTTGTTAAACTCCCTTACTATTATTATGTTACTGTCAATTTCCCCTTTTATGGCTGTTAGTGTTTGCCTTATGTATTGAGATGCTCCTATGTTGGGTGCATAAATATTTACAATTGTTATATCTTCTTCTTGGATTAATCCCTTGATCATTATGTAGTGTCCTTCTCTGTCTACTGTAATAGTCTTTATTTTAAAGTCTATTTTGTCTGATATGAGAATTGCTACTCCAGCTTTCTTTTAATTTCCATTTGCATGGAATATCTTTTTCCATCCCCTCACTTTCAGTCTGTATGTGTCCCTAGGTCTGAAGTGGGTCTCTTGTAGACAGCATATATACAGGTCTTGTTTTTGTATCCATTCAGCCAGTCTGTCTTTTGGTGGGAGCATTTAATCCATTTACATTTAAGGTAGTTATCAACATGTATGCTCCTATTACCATTTTCTTAATTGTTTTGGGTTTGTTATTGTAGGTCTTTTCCTTCTCTTGTGTTTCCTTGGTGGTGCTGAGTTCTCTTAGCTATTGCTTGTTTGTAAAGGTTTTAATTTTTCTGTCAAATCTGAATGAGATCCTTGCTGGGTAGAGTAATCTTGGTTGTAGATTTTTCCCTTTCATCACTTTAAATATATCCTGCCACTCCCTTCTGGCTTGCAGAGTTTCTGCTGAAAGATCAGCTGTTAAATTTATGGGGATTCCCTTGTATGTTATTTGTTGCTTCTCCCTTGCCACTTTAAATATTTTTTCTTTGCATTTAATTTTTGATAGTTTGATTAATATGTGCCTTGGCATGTTTCTCCTTGGATTTATCCTCTATGGGACTCTCTGCACTTCTTTTCCCATATTAGGGAAGCTTTCATCTATAATCTCTTCAAATATTTTCACAGTCCCTTTATTTTCTCTTCTACTTCTGAGACCCCTATAATTCGAATGTTGGTGTGTTTTATGTTTCCCAGAGATCTCTGAGACTGTCCTCAATTCTTTTCATTCTTTTTTGTTTATTCTGCTCTGTGGTAGTTATTTCCACTATTTAATCTTCCAGGTCACTAATGCATTCTTCTGCCTCAGTTATTCTGCTATTGATTCCTTCTAGAGAATTTTTAATTTCATTTATTGTGTTGTTCATCATTATTTGTTTGCTCTTTAGTTCTTCTAAAAGTTTCTTGTATTTGCTCCATTTTATTTCCAAGATTTTGGATCAACTTTACTGTCATTACTCTGAATTCTTTTTCAGGTAGACTGCCTATTTCTTCTTAAATTGTTTGGTCTGTTGGGTTTTTACCTTTCTCCTTTATCTGCTGCATATTTCTCTGTCTTCTCATTTTGCTTAATTTACTGTGTTTGGGGTCTCCTTTACACAGGCTGTAGGTACGTAGTTCCCATGGTTTTTGGTGTCTGTCCCCAGTGGGTGAGGTTGGTTCAGTGGGTTGGGTAGGCTTCCTGGTGGAGGGGACTGGTGCCTGTGTTCTGGTGGTTGAAGCAGGATCTTGTCTTTCTGGTGTGCAGTACCACGTCCGGTGGTGTGTTTTGGGGAGCCTGTGAACTTATTATGATTTTACACAGCCTCTCTGCTAATGGGTGGGGTTGTTTTCTGTCTTGCTATTTGTTTGGTATGGGGTGTCCAGCACTGGAACTTGCTCATTATTGAGTGGAGCTGGGTCTTAGCCTTGAGACAGAGATCTCTGGGAGAGCCCTCCCCAATTGCTATTATGTGGGGCCAGGAGGTCTCTGGTGGTCCAATGTTCTGAACTCGGCTCTCCCACCTCACAAGCTCAGGCCTGACACCCAGCTAGAGCACCAAGACCCTGTCAGCCACACAGCCAGGTACATGGGGAGTTTCTTTCCTTTTGGGAAGCCTGAGGTCTTCTGCCAGCATTCAGTAGGTGTTTTATAGGAGTTGTTCCACATGTAGATGTATTTTTGATGTATTTGTGGTGAGGAAGGTGATCTCCACGTCTTACTCCTCTGCCATCTTGAAGGACCTCCTCAAGAGAGATTTTTTAAATCTATTTTTTTAAACTATCATTCCAGGATGATCAGAGACAGAGTCTAGTACTTAAATTCCTTCTTTTGATTAAACATTCATGTGTCCAGGTGTGGGTCTTATGAGACACTGTCCATTTCAACTATTTAGAAGAAGAATATTCTATGACAGCAATTTCTGACAGCTTTGCATTTGGCTTACACATAAATCACCTTTGCCAACCCACAATATAATACAGAGACATCAGGTACATCTTTTGGGAAATAAGCAAAAGATAGGAGGCACATTTTCAGAGCCTTCCATTTTTTACTAGTAAAAAAGAGTCAATCATTCACCATTAAATCAATTCTATTTTGCTTCAATTTTTTTATTTCTTTGAAGGGGAAGGAGAAATTATATTACCCAGTTGTTCATTCACCTGTTCAGAAATCAAGCTGGAAAAAAACTGTTTGCAAGGAAAACATGCAGACTCATGAATCCAATTTTGTAACTGGAAACCAAGGTAATCTTAAAGTGAAAGTTGTGTTTGTATATAAGTGATTCTGCTGAATAGAAAGCCATTCAATTGGTGGGTATGATGGTTGCAGAAGTTATTTCAGTAAAAAAAATAAATTTCTCCTTTCTGTTCAATCTAAATCACTCTGCTCATGTTTCAGAAGAAAATTCAGACTGATTTACATGTCAAAATTAGATACATACTGACTAAATTACTACTAAGTTTAAGACAAAGAACAGACAAACCAAGTTTCAGGAAACACAGCAACTAAGACATGAAAAGAAATGGGCTATAAGTCACTACTTTATAAATCACTGAAAAAGAACTACTATTTAATAATGATTATTATTATTATATAATCACTAAATACTGATGCCAATTACCCAGGTTAACTAAATAACTGGTTCTTTGACTGCTCAGTCCATTCCCCAAATCCTCCCAGCAAAGAGTGGTTTTTATGGAGAGCCAAAGATAAAAGAAGGCACTGAGTAGATTCGCAAAGGTTATGTCAGTCATACTGGAGTCATCTGGTTAACTCTGTAACAGTAGTGAGAGATTTTTCATAAGTTACTCACAGGTAGGGGCAATAGATTGTTGAGGAAGAGGGAGGGGAACAAAGACAGAGACAGAGAGAGACAGAATTATCTCAGGCCAATCATTTAATGCACTGTTCTACATTAGGAAAAAAGAAAAAATTATTTTTCTTTTCAGGTAACTATCCCACCTTCCTTCAGATCAGCAGAGATGTCTTCTGAACCAGTTCCCACTCTATCTACTGAATTCTGTCTCTCATTATGCTGAATCAGACTCCCTGTTCTTGTGGAGGCATCTCTACTTAATGCCACTTTCGACTGTGATTCTTTGGTCCAAATCTGGTCTCTTTTTTCATTTCTGTTAAAAAAAAATAAGCCTCTGATCTGAATATCCAGCTTCCATTAAGGCACAGCTCACAGTTCATTCCATTAGTGTATTCATTTACAGATCTAAGAGCTTCATCTGATTTACTCATATTCTTGCTTTACTCCACAAAAAACTTGAGGTAACTATGAAAGTTTACTATAAGCTGGTATTTCCTAAATTTTAAAAACATTCAACAGAGCCTGAAATGTGCTTATTACTGTACACAGATTATGTATATATCATACATAATAAAGTATGTCCTATTATTTTGGGGGAGTTAACTGAGGCCAGAAAAAAAGAAGCAATAAGGTGGAAATCAGTATAGAATGAGAATATATCCAGGCCCATGCTGCTGAGGACAGTGAATCAAGTGTAGTGCTGAATTTCACTTCCTTCTCCAACTTTCTCCATTCCTTCCAAGTGAAGAATGCTGACAGTAGAGTGTTAGATTGGTTGGGGGACCAGAACATTATTAAGGATAGGACTTAAGTGGAAATGGTAAAGGCTTAGCCAATCCATATCAGCACTTGCATATTTCACAGTATCTTTGAGCCATTTTGGTAAGTAAAGAAAGCTCACTAGACCTATTATGCTTATTTCTTCTTGCATCTTCCTGGTCACATTATGCACTGCATATTATGAGAGTAAATTGCAAAGAAAAGAATGTTGTATAGCAAAGAATTTTGCTTCTCTTATTTCTTGATCTATAGCCTCAATTTTTTAAAGTGATTCAGAGTGCCCTCAGTTTATTTATTTACTTATTTATTTTAACATTTATTGGAGTATAATTTCTTTACAATGGTGTGTTAGTTTGTGCTGTATAACAAAGTGAAACAGCTATGCGTATACATATATCCCCATACCTCCTCCCTCTTGCATCTCCCTCCCTCCCATCCTCCCTATCCCACCCCTCTAGGTGGTCACAAAGCACCGAGCTGATCTCCCTGTGCTATGCTACTGCTTCCCACCAGCTATCTATTTTACATTTGGTAGTATATATATGTCCATGCCACTCTCTCACTTTGTCGCAGATTATCCTTCCCCCTCCCCGTGTCCAGAGTGCCCTCAATTTAATTCATCAAGTTTAATGAATATCTAGAATACACTGTGTAAAGTCAAGTCCCTTGTTGAGAATAGAGTTTCAACAACCGTAGCATTCAATGTAGATAGAACACTACAAAAAGATAACTTAGACCCAGATCCTGTCAAAGATATATATAAAGTCTAAGATAGTATACATAAGTCAAGAACAAAAATGTTAATTCCTATATCATGAGAACAGGTTAAGTCTTGTAGATGAATATTAATAATGATTTGCAATAATTTAGGGAAGAGAATCATTTGACTGGAGCAAAAGGCAAATCTACATGTCAAAGACTTCTTCATGGAGACAATATTTGAAAAAGGAGAAAAGGATGAGCTGATGAGGAGACATGAGATAAGAGGCCTTACAAAAGATCCTTGAAAGCAGGATGCCTATGTTTTGTGTGGCAGTCGCTAGGGCCACTGACTGAACATTGAAGTGACCTTTCTTAAGATGTAGGATAGGACTGCATTCAGAAGTTGGGCTTAACCACATGACTGTCTTTGACCAGTGAAATATGCACAGAAGTGATATGAATCTCTTACTAGGTAGAAGCTTTAAGCACCATTTTATGATTTATCACATTCTCTTGTCCTTGCCCTGGAGATTTTGAATGTATGTGTTGAGGTGGATCCCCTGGCCATCAGCTTGTGTTCATCAGTGACCATGAGAAACAGAAACTCCAGCTAATCTGTGATGGGCATATAGGTTGATGAGACATAAAATTTTGTTGTTACAAGCAAAAAAAAAAAGTCCATGGAAAGGTAAACATATGAAAGGCCTAAGAAGGAAAGAAAAGCCAGTAAATAAATGAGCAAAAATGATGATTTAGGGCTTCCCTGGTGGCACAGTGGTTGAGAGTCCGCCTGCCGATGCAGGGGACACGGGTTCATGCCCCGGTCCGGGAGGATCCCACATGCCGCGGAGCGGCTGGGCCCGTGAGCCATGGCCGCTGAGCCTGCGCGTCCGGAGCCTGTGCTCCACAATGGGAGAGGCCACAACAATGAGAGGCCTGTGTACCGCAAAAAAAGAAAAAAAAAATGATGATTTATAAAGACAGAGGAAAGCCAATATGAAAGGCACAAGGGAGAATTTAAAAAGAAGGAAGTTTCAAACATTGCAGAACTGCTGGCAGAGAGAGAGGAGGAAGAGGAGATAGAAGAGGACTGAAATAAACCAGAAAGTTGTGTCTAAAAGGTCATCTATGATCAGTGAGAGAGGAGATTGTGTGGCATGGGAGTCACAGTGGCAGGACACAGCATGTCACAAAGGGGAGATGGAGAGTTAGGAAGACCAGAACATGGGGACTACCTTTGAAGGTAAAGGCATAAAATAAAAATAGTTTGAGGGAGAAGGAAGCACTTTTTATTTATTGTGTTTATAGAACATAGAAAAGTGTAAGCATATTTTGAAGTAGAAGGGAAATTATTAAGAAGAGAGAGAGATTAAAGGTGAAAGATGAGAAAGGAGCAAGGTCCCAGAGAATTGAAAGCAGACAAAGTAAAAAAAAATAGGTTGCAGCGTTCATCTCAGAAGATTTGTGGAGAAATGGAGACACGCATGATAGAGAGGAAAGACTTTGAGGGAGGCCAACTCAGGTGATCTGATCTCATTAAAGTAAGAAGTCAGACTGTTCAGAAAAAGGCAGGAGGGAATGGGCTTGAATGAGAAGGGTTAGAAAAGCCATTGCAGAGAACGTGGCAGGGAGTCCATCCGTGGTGGGAAGACAATATAAATGCATAGTCAATCGACTGAGTGCTGGTTTTACAATTGTCCTTCATACTGGGATAATATAATTCTTTGCAGCAACTGATCAATGACTTAGTGCTCTACCCGTTCAGCCCCAGTGATTGACCTGGTTTACATATCAACTGAAGTATCATTCAGGATTTATTCATAACTCCGAGTCATTTCTCAGTTAACTTGCCACTCTCCAGTAAGGATTCTCAGACTCCAGATGTCTAGTTAACCATTAACATTTGTTCCCCACGTAGCAAATTTGAATTCTTAAGAAAACACTGAATTATATGATATGTAACAGTTGAATAATGAGGCTGCCTGACTTAATCAAGGTTTCACGGTAATAAGTCATACAGCTAAAAATGGAACTCAGTCTATATTCTCCAAGTCCAGAATAAGAAGCAATATTTCTCCTAAATAAACATAGAAATTGATGATGACTACGAGCCATTTATTTAAAATATAAAAAAAAGGGAATGAGCCCCTTTAGGAAAATTCATATAATAATTCCTGAGGAAAAATCCTTCCATGCTGAGGATCTGTATGAGTCAGAATGGCAAGGGGTGAGGGTCTGCCTTAGACCTGAGTATATCTCTTGGGCCACAGTAGTTCAGACTCTAACTCCTTGATCTAATTGAGGTGAAACTGAAATGCCTGTGTGATGGAGCCGTGGTGGGATGGCACTGGGGAATGGTGAACTTTTCTAACCTCTTTTTAGTTCTTAGCTGAAGAACACAATTGAAACAAAAGCAAAAACAAAAGAAGAAATACAACACCTAATAGAAAAGTCCCACCCTTCCCACCCAACTCTCTGCTGGTCTCATGTTTGTTTCATTAGGATTATGAAGAAAAATGAAATCTCTTGGAGCCTAATGCAAAATTGTGTGCCAGACTTGTTTATCCCTTTGTAGCTATATCAGGCACTGCTCAAAGGAGGCGAGCAAAACAGCATTTTGGAGTTTATGAGGAAAATCATTCTCCAATTTTCTCAGAATTCAAATGAAAGCTGTGGTTTGAAGCCACTGAAACAGAATTAAATGTGAAGTTTAGAAGGGATTAATTTCATAAATTTCTTAAGTTGTTGATGGAACCATCTGGCAGTTTGAGAGATAAACCATTAAAGTCAGTACGAGAAAATTTCTTTCTGTAAAATTATAATGACTGAATATTATAACAGCAGGAGAAAAGGAGCTAATGCATATTTTATCATTGAAAACAAATGCTTTGGACTTTAAAGTCATGGGGGATTTCTGCTCACTTCTAAAGGAAAGCAACTAATGTGTGATGCCCACCTTCAAGTACCACAGAGGTACCCCTTCCTTTGATCTTTGTGGAGGTCTGCAGAAGAATTTCCACCTGCACTTTTCTGAGGAAAAACCGTGACCCAAAGCATTTAGGTGATATTCAACGCACTATAGAGTGTAACCTGCACACAGCTTTGAGCTAAGATCATTCTTGCTCAAACACTTATGCTTCCCAACTGCACTGCCTTCTTTATCAAACGATACTGTTTATCAAGTAGTTACAGGTGAGCACCAGGGACTTCATTGTAATTAACTACCTAGGTGTTTCTGGCCAGTCTGAGAGTCAGTGATTTGCCAAGTGTTTTCATGTGTGTTCTCCCATTAGTTTCTCAATCCAGTCCTGACTAAACTTCATTATCATTACTATTTTATGGAAAGGAGTATGTTTCATTACAAGGCAGTTGCCTCACAGGCAAAAGCAATGGTCCTTAATTGGATATTCAGCAAAATCCCGAGAACCAGGGACACCTGCAGATACTGGGCAAAGAAAAATGGTTCCTTGAGGTTGGGCCCACATAACTATTTTAATCAAGTCCCCAAGTGTTTCTGATACGTATTAAAATTTGAGATCTGCTGAAATAGTGTGGTCTCAACGTAGAGCAGTGGTCAAGCAGCCTACTCAGACTATCACGCCTGGGATTGAATTCCAGCTCCAGCAAATGTGGGTTGTGTAACCTCACACAAGCTATTTAATCTCTTCCTAGATTAGTTTTCTCACCTGCAAAATGGGAGTAGTTAATAATACCTATGTCATAAGATTCTTGTGAGAACACATGAATTCATACATTCTGGGAGGAGCATCCGGTGCTCCTAAATGCCCCATAAAAAATACAGTCATTCACCCAATACTTCATTTAAGGAGGCTCAATTTAAGGGTTTGTGATGCTGCCAGAGTCAGGTAGCCACTACAAGCTCTCAGCCCCTCTTCCAAAGCGAGGCCACTTCCCACAGATGTGTCCACCAGGACTCAAGAGATACATGAGCTACCAGGCAGGAAGAGGGTTTTTAATTACCTTAGTTATGCAAATAAGGTCAAACTGTTATCTGCTACTGAGGATGACCCCAGCCATGATTTTCCTTGCACGGTCCCCTTTATACCTTCGTCTCAGTTTTTCTGCAAGTGCCTACTCTAATATCTCAGCCAACTTCCTCCACAGCTCATTCACAACACAGCTCTAGCAAGCAATGTCAATATTTTCTTTACACAGCTATCATGAGTGATTTAAAATGGCAATGTAGCATATGACTCATATCTTAGGCATTTCTCTAACACAACCTCTATAAACCGTACAAGCGGTGATACCAGGAACCAGTCTCAGTCACTCTTGCCCTAGAAACCGGGGATCACACGAGCTAATGGGACAAAGGTCACACAGCCAGTAAGCAACACCACTGAAACTCCTGAACCCTGCACTGGAGGGCAAGCAGACCACAGGAAGGGGCAGTCCACTCCAAGTTGGTTGCTGGTGGCCGTTTTCATAAGCAAGGGAAGTTACTCACCAGGTTTGTCTTGGGCAGTCGAAAGACAGGATCTCCCAACCTTTTACCAAACCAGGTTGCTCTTGCCTGACATCCCCTAAGCCAAAACAGGCAGGGAATGAAACGGGAGAATGAATCTTGAATCTGCCTCTCTGAAGGCAAGGTATTTGTGTCATAAAGAATGAAAAAGCGGCGTGGTGAGAGGATCTCAGGAAATGTAACTGGGAAAAGGTGCAGTAATCGTCCTCCTGCGCAGGCGTAACTAGGCTCCAGGCGTCCGCACGTTCTGAGGGCGGAGTTTTCAGCCCTCTGAAGTCAAAAGGGCCTTGAAGACTCTCGTGCATACCAAGTTGAAAGGTCAGGGGTCCTAATCTAGTCTTAACCAGCGCAGCTGGAACTAGACACAGCTGACTCCAAGTTCTTGGAAAATAACTCAAGCAAACATCTTATTGTTTAGGCAACAGGCTGCTTGGAGGGCATGCGAGTCTTAAGACGACCTTGATTAGTGAAAGCAGGTGAAATGGATTTAACCCATGGTTTCAAACCCACATGCCAGAATCTTTAAAGTTTATGTGGGGGCCTTACCTGGGTTCAGTCACATGTACCATCCAGATGGCCTCAACAACACATCGTTCTCTCAAGCCTGCATCCTTGAAATGGCTGCTAGCATGGGAATAGTAGAACAGACAGTCCAAGGACAGGGGAAGGGGTCCAGCTCTCAGGTCAAGCACTTTCATATCCTCTGGATGACCTCCTCCAACAAATGCATATGCTATACTTTGCCCAGTCCAGGACAAATCCCCTCAGCTGTTCAAAGAACTTCTCTGTAATGCTTGGACAAGTTTCACCCATGCTCTGTACATCTCATCCTCACTTCCACCTCTGATCTGCACAACCCTGCCCTGGCCACCAGAGTTCTGCAACCTTGGTATTTGTTATGAAATTGGATGCCAAGTTTGTGATCGATACTAACAGACTCTCCAAATTACTTCCTGTCCATCTTTCCAAACTCATCACCACTCCACAGCCATTCTCAGATCAGACACCCTCAGATTCCTGAAATCTCCAAAATGCACCCTTTTGTCTCTCCTCTTCCTGCATTATCTGCCTGGAACTACTGCCCACGTTGACCTTTGATCTGCAGTGCTAACTCCTATTCGTCAAGACATTTCCAAGAACCATTAACAATTGTCTATGGAGGCAAAAGGCAGGGTCTCTATATTCCTTTGGGTGTTGAATTATGAATTTATGTTGAATGAATAAATAAATGAACCACTCATTTTGGTTTTCGGTAAGATTTTCCTAATATAAACCAAGAAATGACTTTGGGCTTTTTTAGACAAATGATATCTAGGGCACACCAGAGTTGGTGACTGGCACAGGGAAAACTCTGTACTACTCACAGAATGTGGTTACTAAAAATCACTACATTTATTTATTCATAATGGAGTTACTCAGTTACATACTTAGCAAACATCTATCGAGTGCCTTCTGTATGTCAGGCACTGTCCTTGATGCTAGGGTACCATCTTGAAAGCCAGACATGTACTCTACTCACATGGGGTATACATTCTTGCCAAAGAAACCTGAAAAGAAAAAGGAAGCAAGTAAATCAAAATGTAATGCCTGTTACTTGTAAGGGATATGGAGAAAATAAAAGTATTATAATAGTGAATAAGAGATGCTAATTTAAAATGAGTAGATCAGGAAGGCATATCTAAGAAAGAGGTGTTTGAGCTGAGGTTTGAATTCTGAAGAACCACCAAAGCAAAGAACTTTTGGGGGGGTGTGGCAGAGCAGGGGGGAAGGCAGGTTACTTCAGGGATGAGAAAAACAAGTCTGAGGTATAAACAAGTTTGAATTCTTGGAGAAAAATATAATAGGAGGCCAGGATATCTAGATGATAATGAATAGGTCTCAGAGTTGTACAAGATGACGTCAGAGAAATCAGAAGGAGGCAGACACTTCAGGGCCTTGAGGCCAGGATAACAATTTAAAATTCCACAGAGTTTACAGTGACAATGATCAGGCAGATTAAAAAACAAACAAACAAAAAAGAATATTAGGTCTACTATGTATGTGGGGTAAGAATTACAAACATGAGAGTGATAACACAGAGGAGGCTGCTGCAATAGTTTATGAGAGAGATGATAGCATTAATCCTGAACAAACTACATTCCCTCTACAGGACCAATTAACAACAACAACAACAACAACAAAACAGAAACAGAGCATGATTTGCAGGAGCAGATGTTGCTATGGCTTCCACTTGCTTTTGCCCATTACTTGAGTGTGAGGACACTCTGTACAAGAGCTCTCACAAAGCCCTTATCCTTTTCCACCAATTTTTCTGAATCTTTTCAAGGAGAAACAACAATTGGATTCGATCAACCAGGGTGCACTCCTAAGTGGCATTACTTCCCCATGGGCAAATCAGCTCACCCTTGAACTTGGGACCCTCCTTGTATTTTGTCATCTCATGGGCCTCAGTACACCTGCTCCACTGTTTCCATAAAGTACTTATTTCAAGAAGGGGAGAGCCGTTACAGTGCGTTCTCTGTACAGGGAACTCTGTGAGTGACATCTGAGACATGGTGTCATGAGCAAAGCCCCTTGTGAGTGCTGACGTTTTGCAGCTGTACCCATTCCATAATAGGTTTGAAGAAAAAGTGTTTCTTAGCGAATTTCTTTGAAAAAATTCCTTCCCTCCTGGCAGCAATGATCTATTTCTTAACTGTCATCAACTTATCAACATTTTAGCTAAATGGGAGTACAAACTTCTAAGTTTTATTAATGCCTACATGTAGGGTAAACATATCAACTTATTAACACTCTGTGGTAAATAATGAGGACTAATAAGATGAGAGCTAAAAGTGATATTATATAAAATTTAGGGTTCTCTTTTGCGTACTTACTACTACTTACTACTTAGTAGCGAAAGAAAGAATACAATTAGCATTTATTTTTTTTATTCACAGAATTCCAGAACTAGACAGCATGCTATGAAAATCTGGCTACATTAAGAGTCATGTTTGAAACCTGCAATGCAGTAATGCTGATACTCCAGAGTTCTAAAGAAGATGATGCATAAATTAAAACCCAAATTTTACCGAAAACTATTCTGCCTGCTTAATTCAAATGAAGGCAAGTTAGATGTTTGTGAAAGAAGCTAAATAGCAGAGCAAAAAGAGACTAAGACAGAAAAAGTTACTTAAATATTAATATAGGACTTTTAGATTATTTGTTTATCTGCTTAAGAGATGCATTTTTACCTGAAGGTGAAAACTATTTTAAGTAATAAGATAATTGACTGTAATTGAGAATACACTATTACAGAATTCCTAATAGGAAGTAAAGCAGTCTTTACCAAAAATGAAGAGAATTTAATATCAAAACAACATCAGAATGTCATGTAAACATTGAAAAATTCGTTGTTGTATTATATTCATTCATTCATTCATTCATTTTTTATGGTAAAAGTCTGAACAAAGTACGTTAGTAGAACTGATTAGGCATCGACTATTTAGTAAAGGTAAATAATTATACTGTTTATTATTACCAGAGAAGAAAAGGAAAAGAACTAACTAGAGGCAGGGGAATCTCAGAAACATGTTTACAAATACACTTCTCAAAGGTTTAAAAATATTCTCAAGTCAAGAATATAAATTAGAAAATTCTTTAAGATACAGTGAAAGAACAATATTTATAACTTGAAGCCGTTGTAATACTGAGAGATATATTAACAATCTCTCTCATGAGCTATTCATTTCTTTTTCTTGCTTTCTTTCTTTCTCCCTTCCTTCCTTCCTTCCTTTCTTTCTTTCTTTCTTTCATTGATTGATATGCACCTCAGTTAAGGAATAGTCTTAGAGACTGAGAATACAAAATGGAATGAGATGAGAAATTTCCCATCAAGGATCTTTCTGTCCATGGTAGTTTTCCTTAACATATGCACGCATACACATACACAAAATCTGTAATTACTTTCAGAGCGCTCTCAAAAAGTCCAAAACCCATCCATGGACTAGCATACAGTTGTATCCTGGTTTAAGAAATGACAAACTTGAAGAGGAAAAAGGCAAAATGCCACCATCCCAACAACTCTACCTTCCAATGCTCCAGAGTATTCCACTGATCTCTGATGGATAGCTGTGTTTGAACTAGGCTAGAGTTTCAAACAAACACAACCAGGCCAACCTTGTTTGTCTACCGGTTACAAGAAGGAATAAATACTATCCTCCCAGCCAAAGACCCTGAGGGCCCACAGAGCTATCCAAGATTTTGACTTCCTCTGGGTCAGCTTGGTGCCTGGGCTACAAAACTTATACACACCTATATTCTGAAAGCCAGCTATCTTCTCCCAAGCTAAGCTTACACTACCCTAAATGTCTTAGAGCATTTTTGGTCTAAAGATAAAATATGATCATATTTCTAAAATGAACCATCCCATGCTGTGGGTATGCCTGAGTGTGATGTATTGTCTCTTCACTCCTTTTCAACTATTTAAACTGTACATGCATAGTGTGTGAGTGTGTGTGTGTGTGTGTGTGTGTGTGTGTATGTGTGTGTGTGTGTGCCTGGCCCATATTTTTTAAATAACTGAAAGTAATCTCAATGACAAACTTATAAATCCATCATGTGTTTTCATTTTCACCTTTGAACAATACAGAAAATAATTTTCTAGACTATCATCGATGCTAGATTCTTTAGTACATACATTCCTGTTTTAGTCTGTCCAGGCTGCTATCACAAAATACTACAGACCGGGTAGCTTATAAGCAACAGAAGTTTATTTCACTCACTTCTGGGGTCTGAAAATTCAAGGTCAAGATGCCAGTAACGTCAGGTGAGGACTTTCTTCTGAGTTGTAGACTTATTGTATTCTCACATGGTGGAAGGGCTAGGGGGCTCTGTGGTATGTCTTTTATAAAAGCACTAATCCCACTCATGAGGGATCCATCCTCATGACATAAGCACTTCCCAAAGGTTTCACCCATTACTACCATCACCTTAGGGGACTAGGATTTCAACATATCAATTTGGGGGGTGGGGCCCACAAAAATTCAGACATAGCATTCTCTCATATCTCCCAAGTATAGAGCCTTATGAATTTATAGTATAACTGAAAAAATTTCAATTTTATTTCTAATTTTAAAATATCTCTGTAAACTAATAATAGACATATAGTTGGATAACATAAAAATGAAAAATATCCTTCAGCAAATAATTAACTTCAAAAGAGATGGTCACTAACTCTACTATTATGTTAACAAATGTTGAAATTTCTAGCTAATGCAACAGAACAAGAAAATAAAATATGAAAATAAAACATTTAAAAAATTAAAAAGGAGGAAGAATATCATCATTATTTATAAATGTTATGATACTCTTTCTGGACACAGAAGGGACAACAGAAAAAAAATTAATAGGATAGTTCAATAAGACAGACTGTTACTAAAATTATATGTAAAAATCAATCACTTGGATATGTGCAAATAATAATCAATTAGAAGATATACTGAAAACTGGATCATATTCACAAATGACATAAGGCTTAAGATTAAACAAAGTAAGAATTATAAAGTCTAACAAATATGAAGAAAACTATAAAAGTATACTGAAGAACACAAAAATTATGACAACCAGTGCTATTCTGTGATCCTAAATAGCAAAAGTATTTCTATTTTGTAGAAATGTAAATTCCCCAAATGTTAATCTATAGCTGGAATGTAATTTCAGTAAAACTTTTAACAGTACTTTAATTTGATGATGTTTCCCCTAAAGAAAATAAAACGAATTATCAAACTCTTTAGGAAACTAAATAAGGAAGAAATTGCCCTATCCAATATCAAAAGCTACCATAAAGATATGATAATGTAAACCTACTGGCTTATATATAGAAAGTAGGTTAAAAGATTTTTTTAAACGCCATATGTGAAATATCACATAAAGAGTAAAATAGAAAGTGAGGAAGCATAAAGAAAATAAAAGAATAGTAATAATATAACATATTACAATAATAATAAGAAAATGTTGATGAATATGTATCTAATCTCAGGAAGGGGGAAGATTTTCTAAATCAACATACAGAGTCAAAATTTACACACGGTCATTAATAATTTTGATGGCCCAAATTTAAATTTGTCATCATAAAGAAAGCATAAACAATATTAAATGGCAGAAGCCAAAACAGGAGGTATGCCTTCCAAACATATGGCAGACAAAAGTTAATATTCTCAATAAGCATATTAATCCCTAACATGGTTTTTAAAATGTTCTTTAGACCTCTAACTGGAACATTTCTTGTTGATGCTGTTACACTGCTATGACATTTTGGACTCACTGAATGGCACTGAAAATCAACTTTTCTTAAATTATAATAAAGCTTATGTGAAAAAATATATATAAATATTTATATTAATAAAAAAATAATAAACATCCTAATAACAAAGTGATAGTGAAAACAAATAAGAAATTTATAAAAGAAAAACAGAATATTATCACATTAGAAGTATTGAATATAAACAGTACTCACATATACAAATTAAAATGAGATACTTTATTAATTCATTTAACAGCTATTTATTAGGCACTTATGATACGCCAGGAATTTTCTAGTTCAGTGGTTCTCAAAGTATGGTCCCTGGACTAGCAGCCTTAGTACCATTGCGAACTTGTTAGAAATACAAATTTTTGGATCCTACAATATACTTATGAATCAGAAACTCTGGTAGTAGGGTCCAGCAATGTGTGATTTAATACGCCCTCCAGGTGATTCTGTTGCACACTAAAGTGTGAGACCCTCTGGTTTAGGTGAAATAAACAGACAAATATCTCTTTCCCTGGGGAGCTAGTAAAACAGACAATAGACAAGAAGCAAAATGAGTGAATAATGTATTTTCACCAGAGTAATGGAAAAAGCAGAGCAGGAGAAGGAAATTGGGAGTATCAGGCAAGGACCAATTTACAATTTAAAATAGGGTGCACAGGGTAGATGTCATTGAGAAGGTAGCTTTTGAACCAGTGACTTGATAAAGATGAGGGATCTAGCCATATAAGTATCTGGGAAAAGGAACATTCCAGACAAAGGTACAACCTGTGCAAAGCCCCTTGTGTATTTGAGGAGTCATAAAGAAATTCATGAAGATTAGAGTGAGAAAGGAGAAGAGAACTGGAGATGAGATCAGAAAGACCATGGTCTAGAGGCCAAACCACATAGAAGCTTACAACTGATTGACAGGCCTGGCTTTACTCTCAGTAAGACCAGATATCACTTTAGGCTTGTGAGCAGAAGTGGTATAACTTGTCTTGTATTCTTAAAAATCCCTCCAGTTACTATGTTGAAAGTAGACTATGGGGGTTGGCAGGTGTCAAATTAGAAGACCAGGCTGCAGACCAGAGGAGTAACCAGGTGAGAAGGGCTGATGGCTTAGATCAGGATGGTAACAGTGTGGTGGTGATTGGATGTGACATAAAAAAAAAAAAAAAAAAAACACACAAGAAAAAACAGTGACCTCAAGGTTTTAAGCATAAGCAATTGAAAAGACAGTTGTCATCAACTGAGATGAAAGAGTCTATAGGTCAAAAAGGATTTGGAGAATTAGTTCAGTTTCAGACATCTAGAGCTTGAGATATTTACATATCAAGATATACAACAGGAAGGTGTAAAGTTCATTAGAGGGGTCTGTACTAGAACTATGTATTGGGGAGGCTTGAGTACCTATGATGGTTCTTAAATTCATGAGAATGAATGAGATCACCAAGGGATACCTTAGATAGAGAAAAACATAAAGGAATCTGAGCCCAAAGGCATTCCCACAATAAAAGATTAGGGAGAAAAAGCTGTTTTTTCTTTTTTTGCAAGGGAGAAATGACTTCCAGACAGTGGTAGCCTCCAAGTGCACCACTAGGCAGCTATCCCAAAGGTCATGAAACAGAATGGCTCACAAACCATATAAAGGTATTCAAAGCATTGCTTTAGTCAATCAATTAAAACATATAACGAAAAGCAAGGTGGAAAACAAGGCCTATTAATGGTTAGGATAGGATGCAAACACGCTGTAAACACCACACTACCCAAATCTTATATTATGTAATGTTTACACTACTTTCTCCTGGCCATGTCAGCCTTCCTGCGGACTGTGGATATGAGGACTAAGGCTAAAAGAAAGCAAGAAGCTTAGTAGATGGAAGTTTCCCAGAGCAAACACACATTTCCTCTATTCAAAGGTTTAGAGGCTTTTACTCCTGGCCATTATCTTGCAAAGAAAGTTATCCTTGTTTGTTTTTTCTCTATTTTTTTTTTAATGCTAGTATTAGATATTCTTAAATAGCAAAGGAAAAACATACTGCAACCAGCAAAGGAGACTAACAAGAGTGTTACAGGAGCAAAGCCAAAACTGTATCAATATGTTACCCCGGAAGCCAAGTAAAGAAGGTGTATCAAAGAGGAATGATCCATTGTGTCAAATGCTGCTGATAAGTCAGGTAAGAGAGGACTGAGAATTAACTACTGGACTTTTCTTTGCGTGGTCTCTGGTGATTTGACAAAAGCAATTTTTAGGAAAAGGCAGAGGTGAGAAACTGAGTGGAATGAACTGAAGGGGGAATGGGAGGAGTGAAATTGTAGACCACGTGTATAAGCCTGCTTAAGGAATTTTGCTATAAAGGGGAGCAAAGAAATCGAGTGTTAACTGATGGAGAAAATGGAGTAAGTAAAGAGGTTTTTTTAAATATTGGCAAAATTACAAATTAGTGTACTCATAGGAATGATCACATAGAGAGGGGGGAATTTATGATGTAGGAGGAGGGGAGAATTGTTAGTATGATGTTCTTGAGTGAATGAGATGGGATAGATTTTGTGCACAAATTTAAGGGACATGCTTTACAAAGCGCTTCAGACATTTCTTACTTTGAAAAGTGAGAAGGCAGAGCATGGTGCTGGGAGGCTGTGAAATATCTCTTCTGACTATTTCAATTTTCTTAGGGAAATAGGATGCAAGGACATCATCTGAGAAGGGAGGAGAATTGGGAGGTTTGAGGAGAAGGGAGATAGTATAAAACATGAGAGAAAGTGGGACAAGTGCTAGACCCAGGCACGAGCATTTAAAGTTTGCGGTCACTGAGAAAGGCAGCAGAGTTGTGGCTTTTGTTTTGTTTTCAGTTTTCTGAAGCCACATTCATCTACGCAGTTGCAGGTACACAGCAGAGTGAGAGATTTTGCCTGGATTGTAGTTTTACCAAATGAGTCTGACAAAGCAAGAGAGATTGAAGGGAATCAGGGATGTTTGCAAAGGGATCATTATAATGATTGACTATGAAGTTTACATGAAAGGAAAGACATGGAGAGAAGTACATGTACATAAATATATGCTATAGGAATAACTTGAACTCTGACTCTACTTCTATATGAGATAGCATTTAAGAACACATATTTATTCATTTTTTCCAACATAGAACTAATACTAGATTATTATTCCTATATTATAACCTTCACAGAATCCATTTGGAAATGCCACTCTTGGTTTGTGATACGCTTTTATTTCCATTGAAACTCCTCCATGCAAAAGAAGCAATCAAAGAGGTGAGCCTACAAGTATTACAATAAAAGAATTGCTCCTTTTAAAAACAGCCATGCTCAATTTCTGGAAGGCACTGTATTTTCCTTCTCTTCATTTAGAATGGAGTCATATTTACCAATGTTTTCTCCCTAGAGATAACTTTGTACATTTCTTTGCCATGCTTCCAATCTTTTTCTTTTTCTTTTTTTGACTGCAAAGTTGTTAACAGAAGTTTCAATAACTTTTTTTTCTTCGTTGCACACTGAGAAGAGATCACAGAAAAATGGTCTCATCACATAAATACACCTCATAGTATCTAATCTTGTCAGTTCTCAGTTACCGAGACCACAGACCTGGCTACACATAATACGGCTGCTGCTCACATACATCCACCTGTGGAGTAAAAGCAGCTTATCTCCCCAAGGGGGGATCTGATTCAGAGTAATGGGGCCATGTTCACATGACGCCATGCGTTGTCAGAAATATCTTATGGGACTTAAACATATTTTAACACATTATACTTCAGAACGTTATGATATTCATGTCAGATAGGTAGATAGACAAAAGAGAATTTCTTGCATTCTAGAATTGCAGTTCAGTCCTTTTGAAGTTTTGATGTTGGCTTCTTTTTCTCTTTCCTTCTAAACAATCCCTTATGCCCATATGTGTTTACGGCACAAGTCTATTTGTGTGTAATGTCTCCCTCTGCTCTACTATAAAACTGCATATGTTAGACAACAATGCCTGTGTGCAGGAAAGATCTCTGTGGACTGGACTAGAACTGCAATGAACTTTCACGCTGAGTCCATGATGGGAAAAGATCCTCATTGTTTAACAGGAAACAATCAGCTCTAGATTGCACTTTATCTGTTTTAACCTAGAAAATCTTTGGTGCTGGAGCCTGTTCAAAGAGAAAACTAAGAAATTGTTTGGCTAGTTCTTTTTAGACTATGGATGTTACCTAGTTCGCTCATGGTACTGGGACTAAACATACCTAAAATAAATAAAATCAAAACATTATAAAGTCAACTAAGGTTTAAAGAAAAATCAAACTGGCCTCTCCTTTTTCGACTTAAGGAAAGATGGATGTTTGGTGACAAGGCTGAGACCTGGGGGGCGAGGAGTGACTGGAGTGCACTTAGCAAAACAAGCACCGTGATGAACATTCTCCACACTGTTATTACGCCGCTGATCAGGTCGTAAGCTAATTTCAAGTGTAAAATGTAGGTTTGGGATTTATGCCTTGTATAAAACATAATCAACTTTCATTATTTCTGTGAGTCATAGCATTTTAATCTTTTCTAATTAGATGTAATTACTATTCTTTCTCACAGCAGGATAGCATAGAGGCATAAAAAATTCGAGGTGCCACATACATAAGGGGGAAAAAAATGACAAAAAGGAAAAATATAGGCATCATTAGTAAATAAGAGAGTTTTTTGTTTTCAGGTGACACTGGTCATTCCCTTGGTGGGAAAAATGGACACCGTGACAAAGCGTGTAGGTAATTATGATCTTTTTATAATATTCTTTTGTAACAAGTGGGGCAAGTTCCAAGGACAGAAATAATTTCCATGTGGAGAACAAAATTTTAATGTCAGAGTTTGTGCATTTTAATTAGGGCAATTTAGCTGATCAGAATAAATTGTCTTTTAAATATTATGACTCATGTACTTTTCCATCTCATAATTTTTCATTCCTTCTATTTTTACCTTCTGGTAAACTAAAACAAGATTTTTATATAGAAATCAAATAAGATATCTTCCAAATCTAAAAGGATCAAAGGTGCATGGTTCTAACTGCAATGTTGAGAACTGTTCCCCAAAAGAGCCATCACAGAAGCAGAAGTGTACATGGAAGATTCCAGATACCCTTATTCTCCATTTAGGAAAAATTTTAATCAAAATTATTTACTCACATAAAGAAATCATTTACACATTTTATTTGTGAGTTCTTCAGTGAGCACTTTTTTCCCATGAAGATTCTGCAAAATTAGTTGTTACGTGGGCAATTGGTGAAATTAGGCTCAAACAGCAGAAATTTAACAAGTTATTTTACAATTATACAGTCTGTTCATCATACAGATCATACAATTCTTTGAGGGAAAACAATCTGCTTTTGAGACCTGGAATAACTACTTAAGCTGTCTACATTAATCAAATCAACTGGTTAAGTGTTAATTTTAATTTTCCTCTTTACCTTATATTGCACAGAGGGAAAAAAGTTAATAAACCAATATAATGAGTTTTACTAATTAAAATGATAAAGATTCACCTTTCAAATGCTGAGTTTTATGTTGCTTCAATCTGTAACACGTGAAATTGAAAATTTTACACAAATATATTAGACAACATAAGGGAATATCCCCAGGTCATTATTCTATTTCCAAATTTATGGCTGCCAAACTCAGATAAATCCTGGACAAGCAACATAGATTACAGATTACCAAAGTTTTCCTAATTGGCAATTCATAACTTCCAGCTGCTCTGAACAAAACCTATCACCCAATGAAATGTTGACATTTTTCTGCCTCATTAAAATCTTCTGCAATATTCTGTGTGATAATATTGTTCAATTAGCCATTATTCCTGAAGATATGCAAGGAGGTGATAAATGATTAGGATACCAAATGTAATTTGTGGCGTCAAGGCAAGCCTGTGCTCACCTGCACATTTAGACAATATTGGACTCAATATCATACGGGGCAGGAAGAGAGTTTTATCCCATGGAGCACATTACATTTTGTACCTTAACATGTAACCGTGTTATGGTTTCAGTGTTTCCATGAATTCATCATTATTCTGTCTCATATATTTTCATAATTACTAATTCATTTTAAGGATTTTCTAAAACAAAGTTGAGAGATCTTGTTACAAATCCCTTGATAAAATATTTATGAGTTAAAAATAACTTTAATTGGTCAAAATTTTTATAATGACAATCCATGGTTTTATCTTTTGTGCATCCACTGTGTGAATCTCAGCTGTGTAGAATCTCTGCATAGATTTGCACAGAAAATATGGATCACTAATAAGTAATTTCTGGATTCTAGGTCTATACCATAAAATTTAACAGAGAATTTCAAAAAAGGAATTACAATTAAAGAAAGTCTTACTCATGCAAACCCAATCTGTTTTTCTCTATTAAAAACAAATATTTCATCACATATCAAAATTAGTAAAATCAAGACAAGTGAGTTATATTTTAGACAGAAGTGTCTGCTCTCAGTTACCATAAACCCACAGCCCATAGCCTGACACATATGGTACAAAGGTGAAATGTGTCCGCAATATTTAAGGTGTGTACATGGTAGTTGTTTTTTTTCCTGAGGAGTGAAATATTGCAATTGTTATAATGTCTTAGAACAAATTGAACCATAACATATTCCATAATTACATAGTATGCTTAGGGCAGTTATAAACATTCCCCATAGCCTTGGAGAATGTTCTACACTTATTCACTTCCATGCTAATGTTTTAATAGCAATAGTAACCACAGTAATTTTTGTCGTCATACATTATTGACAAGTTTATTTTTTCTACCATGTTTCTGAGGGCCCTTTATCCAATCCCCTTTGGAATTTAATGTAGGACTCTGAAGACTCTGAAAACATGGAACATAGATAATAATACAACAAACAATAATATTTAAGTCTCAATTGCTGAGTTCAGCTTGTCCCTCCTTAAGTTTTAGTTCTACTAATAAAGTCAAACAAACTCTAAAGGCTTACCTTTCCCCTCAGCATCTTTTTCAAGGTATGTACAGGGATATTAACATATTTCTTAGAACAACACAATACAGATATTATAACATGGATATTTTAAAATCATCTTTTTGTTTATAGCTACTCTATTCATAATTGCTAAAACTTGGAAGCAATCAAAACATCCCTCAATAGACGAATGCATAAACTGTGCCACATCCATAAAATGGAATGTTACTGTTCAATAAAAAGAAATGACTTATTAAGCCATGAAAAGACATGGAGGAATCTTAACTGCACATTGCTAAGTAAAAGAAGCCAATCTGAAAAAGCAGCATACTGTATGATTCTAAACATAACAACATTCTGGAAGAGATGTAACTACAGAGACAGTGAAAAGATCACTGGTTGCCAGGACCTCATTTGAAGGGAAGGAAAGATGATTGGTAAATTACAGGGAATTTTTAGGGTAATTAAATTACTCTGTATTATCCTGTGGATACAGGTAACAGGATACATATGTTTGTCAAAACCAATAGAATGTACAACACAAAGTGTGAACCTCATATAACCATGGACACTACTGGTAATGTATTGGCTCATCACTTGTAATAGATGTACTACACTAATGAAAGATATCAATAATAAAGCAAAAAAATAAAAATAAATTTTTGCTGAAACTTTTAGATAAAATTAATCTATTTCACACAAAATATTTATACTTTACACCACCTTAATGTTAACCACATTGTAACGGTATAGGGGCATATTTGGATATTGAATGATGAGGTGACTTTTTATATGTGGCTCTAGAAAACCATTCTTCATGATTTTTAGTCCCAGATCATTTCCCACACATTTTTATTATCTATGTTTTGGCTCTAAGTCGTAACTATCAAAGCTAGTGCCTGGTAGCTGTATTGTGCTACCTTGCTATTTAACCCAGGGGTCCCCAACCCCCGGTACCAGTCCATGGCCTGTTAGGAACCAGGCCGCACAGCAGGAGGTGAGCAGTGGGCAAGCCAGTGAAGTTTCATCTGTACTTACAGCTGGTCCCCATCACTCGCATTACTGCCTGAGCCCCGCCTCCTGTCAGATCAGCGGCGGCATTAGATTCTCATAGGAGTGCAAACCCTACTGCAAATACAGATTATCTGCAAATAATCTGTGGCTGCAAATACAGATTATCATTAGCAGAGAGGTTTGACTGCACAGAGACCATAATAAATCAATTGCTTGAAGACTCGTATCATAACCCTATCAGTGAGTGGCAAATGAAAAGGAGCTCAGGGCTCCCACTGATTCTGCATTTTGGTGAGTCATATAATTGTTTCATTACATATTACAATGTAATAATAACAGAAATAAAGTGCACAATAAATGTAATGAGCTTGAATCATCCCCAAACCGTGCCCTCACCCCCTCACCCCTGGTCCGTGGAAAAACTGTCTTCCACGAAACCGGTCCCTGGTGTCTCAAAGGTTGGGGACCTCTGATTTAACCTACAAATAATCTGCCTTTCCTCTTTCCATTGATCTATATTGCAATGCAATGGAACATAAACCGTATTAAACTAAACAGTACAATAGATTGCTCCGAAAAGCCAAACCCTGAGGACTCATAAAGAAGCTCTCTCACTAGGCAGCTCTCTGTTATCAACCTGGAAGCCCCAACCCACTGTAGAGGCTAACCAGCATCCAGAGAGTTATACTCTGGTTTCAGGTAGCTGTATTCTCAGGCCCTTCCCACTCAACAGACATCTCATCTGGAATCTTCAAAAAAAATTACAGCTTTATTGCGGTATAACTGGCATATACAAAACTGCACATATTTAAAGACTACAGTTTGATTAGTTTTGACATATGTACACATTCATGAGAGAATCACCACAATTAAGATGAGGAACATAACTCTTATCTCCACAGTCTTTGTTCCCCTTTGTTATGCATCTCCCCCCCACCTTCCATGACTTACCCTCCTCCCAGGCAACCACTGATCTGTCTTATTTCAAATAGATTAATTTTCCTTCTCTAAAATTTTATATAAATGGAATCATATAATATGTATTCATTTTTGTTGGGGGGGCAACTGGCTTCTTTAATGCAGCATAATTATTTTGAGACTCATCCATGTTGTTGTGTTTGTTCAAAGTTCATTCTTTTTTGTCATTAATCAGTTTTCCATTATATGGATATACCACAAAGTGTATCCATTCGTCTCTTGATGGATATTTGAGTTATTTCCAATTTTTAGCTATTACAAATAAAGCTGCTATGAACATTTATGTAAATCTTTCTGTAAACAAAAGCTTTGATTTCTCTCGGATAAATGCTTAGGAGTAAAATATCTTGGTCATTTGGTAGGTGTATGTTTTCCTTTTGAAGAAATGGGCAAACAGTTTTCTAAAATGTTTACTATTTTACATTCCCACCAGGGTGTATGAGAGTTCCAGTTCTTCCAAGTCCTTGCCCACTCTTGAAATAATTAGTGTTTTAGTATTACTGACTCTAGAGGCTATGTGTGAGTAGTTCTTTGTGGTTTTAATTTACATTTCCATAAAGGACTATTGATATTGAGCAACTTGTAAAATGTCAATATGATATCCATGTATCTTCTTTAGTAAAGTGTCTGTTCAAGTCTTTGGGCCCTTTTTAAATTGGGTTGTTTGTCTTATTAATATTGAATTATATAATATTTAGCTCTTTGTATAGTCTAAAAACAAATCCTTTGTCAGCTATATATTTTGAAGTTATTTCTCCCAGTCAATGACTTCTCTTTTCATTTCTGTAACAATGTCTTTTAAAAAGCAAACTCTTCAATTTCATGAAGTGCTATTTAATCACTTTCTTTTTTCTGTGAAGTACTATTCAATCACTTTTAGTTCACGCATTTGGTGTTCAATTTAACATACCTTAGCTAAACCCAAGCCACTCTAGCTTTCTGTTGATTAATGTTTGCATGTCATATATTATTTCATCCTTTTACTTTTAACCTACTTGTGCCTTTATACTTAAAATATGTATCCTGTAAGCAGTTTATAGTGGGAACTTGCTTTTTGAAGCATATGACTCTGCCTTTTGAGTGGAGCATTAAGTCATATACATATTATGTAGTTATTAGTACAGCTGTGTTTAACTCTACCATCTTGCTTGTTATTTTCTATTTGCCCCACTTATTTTTTGTCCCATTTTCTCTCCTATTCAACTTTCTTTTGGATAAAATATTTTTATGATTCCTTTTTATCTTCCTTATTGACCTACAGGCTATGCCCCTTTGTAGATGGTTTTTGTTGGTTTTCTTTTGTTGTGTGGTTTCATTAGAGATTTTTGCATACTTCTTTAACTTATCATAGTCTCCCTTCAATTAATGTTAACCTACTTCCCATGCAATAAAAGAGCCTTACCACATTATACTTACATTTCTCCTCTCCCAGCTTTTGCTCTATTGTGGTCATTCATTTTACGTCTACATACATTATAAATTCCACAATTCAGCCTTGTTAATTTTAAACACTCAATTATATATATATTTTTAACATCTTTATTGGAGTATAATTGCTTTACATGGTGTGTTAGTTTCTGCTTTATAACAAAGTGAATCAGCTATATGTATACATATATCCCAATATCTCCTCCCTCTTGCGTCTCCCTCCCACTGTCCCTATCCCACCATTCTAGTTGGACACAAAGCACCAAGCTGATCTCCCTGTACTATGCAGCTGCTTCCCACTAGCTATCTAGTTTACATTTGGTAGTGTATATATGCCAGTGCCACTCTCTCACTTCGTCCCTGCTTATCCTTCCCCCTCCCCGTGTCCTCAAGTCCATTCTCTACATCTGCATCTTTATTCCTGTCCTGCCCCTAGGTTCTTCAGAACCATTTTTTGTTTTGTAGATTCCATATATGTGTTAGCATACGGTATTTGTTTTTCTCTTTCTGACTTACTTCACTCTGTATGACAGTCTCTAGGTCCATCCACCTCACTACAAATATCTCGATTTCGTTTCTTTTTATGGCTGAGTAAATTTGCAAATGAAGCAACTGATAAAGGATTAATCTCCAAAATATACAAGCAGCGCATGCAGCTCAATATCAAAAAAAAACAAACAACCCAATCCAAAAATGGCCAGAAGACCTAAATAGACATTTCTCCAATGAAGACATACAGATGGCCAACAAACACGTGAAAGGATGCTCAACATCACTAATCATTAGAGAAATGCAGATGAAAACACTCAATTATATTTTAAAGAGATTTTTTTAAGATAAAGTAAGAACACAGGCCTTTTTTATCATTTTCCTATTTCCAATTCTCTTCCTTTGTTTATGCTCCGATTGGTATCTGGTAACATTTTTTTCTTCTGTCCAAAGGAATTCCTTTGTCATTTCTGTAAGTACAAATCTAGTGATCAATTCTTTTAGCTTTTGTATATCTGAAAGCAGCTATCTTTTATCTTCCTTCTAAAAGATATTCTCATTGGACATAGAATTTGAGGTTGACCAGTTTTTGTTTCCCTCAATATTTTAAATAAGTTGCTCCACTTTTTTCTGGCTTCTATTACTGCTGAGAAAATGTCTGCTACTGCTCTTATCTTTGTGCCTCTGTACATAATGCATTTCTTTTAGTGCTTTTAAGATTTTCTCCCTATCACTAGTTATAAATAATTTGACTAGGATTTTTGTGGTACAGTTTTCTTTGTTTATTTTTTTAATATTTATTCCCTGTTGAATTTTGTGGACCTCTGTCTTTATCATTTTTAACAAATTTGGAAAAATTCTGGCCACTGTGTTTTAGTTAATAAACTTCACTTTTTGGAGAAGTTTTAAGTTCACAGTGAAATTCAGCAAAAAGTACAAAGAATTTACATTGACACATCATTATCATCCAAAGTCCATAGTTAACATTAGAGTTAACTCTGGGTGTTGTATATTCTATGGGTTTTGATGAATATATAATGACATGCATCCACTGTTGTAGTATCATACAGAACAGTTCACTGTCCTTAATATCCCCTGTGCTCCTCCTATTCATCCCTTCCTCCCCACAACCACTGGCAACCACTAATCCTTTTACTAACTCTATAGTTTTGCCTTTTTCATAATGTCATATGGCTGGAATTATACAGTATGTACCCTTTTCAGATTGGCTTTTTTCACTTAGTAATATGCATTTAAGTTTCTGCCATGTTTTTTCATGGCTTGATAGCTCATTTGTTTTTAGTGCAGAATAACATTCCATAGTCTGGACCTATCACAGTTTACTTATTCATTCACCTAATGAAAGACATCTTGGTTGCTTCCAGTTTGGGGCAATTATAAATAAAGCTACTGTAAACATTCATGCAGGACTTCCCTGGTGGCACAGTGGTTAAGAATCCACCTGCCAATGCAGGGAACACAGGTTCGATCCTTGGCCCAGGAGGATCCCACATGCCACGGAGCAACTAAGCCCATGAGCCACAATTACTGAGACTGCACTCTAGAGAGTGCACCAGCCACAACTACTGAGTCTGCGCGCCCTAGAGCCCATGCGCCGCAACTACTGAGGCCCGTGTGCTCCAGCTACTGAAGCCCATGCACCTAGAGCCCGTGCTCCACAACAAGAGAAGCCACCTCAATGAGAAGCCCACGCACCTCAATGAAGAGTAGACCCCGCTCGCTGCAACTAGAGAAAGCCCGCACGCAGCAACAAAGACCCAACACAGCCAAAAAATAATAATAAATTTTTAAAGTATATATATATAAAAAATTCATGCAAGGTTTCTGTGTGGAAATAAATTTTCAGTTCATTTCAGTAAATACCAAGGTTGAAACTGCTGGATTTCATGGTAAAAAGTATGTTTCATTTTGTAAGAAACTGCCAAACTATCTCTTAACGTAGCTGTACCATGTTTCATTCCCACCAGCAATGACTGAGAGTTCCTACTACTCCACATCCTCACCAGCATTTGGTGTTACCAGTGTATTGGATTTTGGCCATTCTAACATGTGTGTAGTGGTATCTCATTGTAGTTTTAATCTATATTTCCCCACTGACATGATGTCAAACATCTTTTCATATGCTTGCTTGCCATCTGTACATCTTCTTTGATGAGTGTCTGTTCAGATCTTTCGCCCATTTTTTAATCAGGTTGTTCATTTTCTTATTGTTGAGTTTTAAGAATTTAAAACTAATTAATTTAAAATTAATATTTTGGATAACAATCCCTTATCAGATTCATCTTTTATAAATATTTTCTCCCAGTTGGTGGCTGTCTTCTCATTCTCTTGAGCCGTTATTGTTTAAATAGTTTCTCTGCACCACCCTCCTTTCTTTTGGGGACTCTGCATTACACATATATTAGGACACTTGGAGTCATCCCAGAGCTTACATAGTTTTTGGGTTTTTTTTTTTGGCTTTTCTTCTCTATGTTAAATTTTGGTTAGTTTGTTTTATTATGCCCTCATATTTGCTTATCTTTTCTTCTGCAATGTTTAATCAGCAGTTAATCTGCTATTAATCTCATCTAGTGTATTTTTCATCTCAAACATTGTATTATTTTATCTCTAAAAGTTTGAGTAGGGCCTTTTTCATATTTTCCATATTCCTCCTTAATATGCTCATTCTTTCCTCTACTTTCTTGAATATATGGAATACATTTATAACTTACTTTCCTTTTCTATCAATTCTACCATCTGTGTCATTTGTTTCTTTCTATTGACTAATTTTCTCCTCATTATAGGTTGCATTTTCTTGCTTCTTTGCATGACTAATAATTTTAGATGAGAGGCCAGACTTTGAAAATTTTACCCTGTGTGTTGTATACATTTATATTCCTTTAAATGTCCTTGAGCTTTGTTCTTAGGTACAGTTAATTTATTGAGAAACAGTTTAATCCTGTCAAGGATATAGTTCAAGCTTTGTTTGGTGGAATCAGAGCAGTTTTAGTCTAGGCCCCGCTTGGCCAAGCACCCTTTTGAGTGCTCTGTCTGGTGTCCCACGCTTTACAAGTTTTCCCCATGCTGTCTGGAAGAACATGAACCCTTCCTGGCCCTCTGCAAGCTGTGTGGATTATTTTTGTCTGCCCTTACGAGCAGTTCTTTCACTGGCCTTAAATAATTTCCTCATGAACTGATCAGTATCAGCTGAAGGCTCAAGAGAAGCTCTGAGAGGATCTCCAGAGCTCTCTCTCTTTGTGCAGAAATCTCCTCTCGAGTACTCTGCCCTGCAAATTGTAGCCTCCTTGGCTTAAAAATTTTCAGCCTTGTAGTTAGGGAGAAGCAGGACTGGAGGCCTGTTTGCCTCTTCATCTATCAGCAAACCAAATGCTGATGTTGTCATAGCACATATAGGTCAATTTCTTTCATTACCATCACATTTGTCTATCAAGTATTTTTTAAATAATACAAGTCGGGCTTCCCAGGTGGCGCAGTGGTTGAGAGTCCGCCTGCCGATGCAGGGGACACGGGTTCGTGCCCCGGTCGGGGAAGATCCCACATGCCGCAGAGCGTCTGGGCCCGTGAGCCATGGCCGCTGAGCCTGCGCGTCGGGAGCCTGTGCTCCACAACGGGAGAGGCCACAACAGTGAGAGGCCCGCGTACCGCAAAAAAAAAAAAAAAAAAAAAAAAAAAAACCTGCACAAAAAATAATACAAGTAAATTGTCCAAACTTCAAAGAAATATAAAGCTGAACATTAAAGGCATCCTCAGAAACACAGAAACATTGCTCAGGTATCATTTTATAGACTTCCTATCTTATACAGTGGAATATGTAGGATATATATGTGTGTGTTCATGTGTGTGCACACACATTTATACACACTTATTGAATTTTTTTTCACTTAACCTTGTTTTGTGACTATTTAATAGTTGCATAATATAACATTCATTGATGGGCATAACAAAATATATTCAAACATTCCTCAACAGTCAAATATTTCTGTTGTCAAAATTTTCTGTGTATCACCGGATTATGCCAAATTAAAATTTGTATGTCAAATTAAATTGGATAAAATCTTCTACACGTGCTTTGTTATACTATTTGAATTCATATCTTTTCATTGCTATGCTTTTAGTCAGTCAGTCCACAAGTCTGTTAATGTTTATACACCCTGGCAGGTTGTACACGTGTGTGTGTGTGTGTGTGTGTGTGTGTATGTGTGCGTGCATGCGCACACTACTTGTGGCACAATGGCCAGTTCACTGTTACCTGAATCAATGTGCACCCCAAGAGTTGTAGGGAGCCACTCTCTACTTAGCTGGCATAAGTTGTAGAGTTATAAAAGGACTCACTCACCAAAATATCTCCTCTTGACTGGTCTGTCAGAAATTTCTAATTTTTCTGTCGCTCCTTAAAGACCTTCTAAAGGTGCTGGGCATTTTAACTAGCCTAAAATTGACTTTTACTTGAGAAGAGTAAAATTATCAGAGATTTGTCTATCAAATTATTCCATTAGCACCCATCATCATTTAAAAGAATACACGGTCCTAAGGGAATGACCCTTAAGATAGACAAGCTTTGGGCTTCCCTGGTGGCGCAGTGGTTGAGAGTCCACCTGCCGATGCAGGGGACACGAGTTCGTGCCCCGGTCCGGGAAGATCCCACATGCCGTGGAGCGGCTGGGCCCGTGAGCCATGGCCACTGAGGCTGCGCGTCCGGAGCCTGTGCTCCGCAACGGGAAAGGCCACAATAGTGAGAAGCCCGCGGTAGATAGACAAGCTTTGACTGCAGCAGAAGGGCTGAGACACATGGTGGTGATGATGCAATGTCAGGTGCAGGTATGTGGTGGGGTGCTGGTGGGTTTCAGCCTGACCATCTGTGAGAAACTTTAAGGACAAATAGCAAATTAGCTAC